>NC_135154.1:19282396-19599917 GCF_050948215.1 Halictus rubicundus | reverse complement strand
TCGCACGTTATTTCACTCGGTTCTCGTCTACAGAATTGTTATACTATTATTAAATAAAACAAAAATAAAATGATTCATCTTTACGACCTGGGGCTTTCGGTAAAAAAATTGTACTGAAAAGAATAAATAATCGCAAAACAATTTTTTCTTTTTTAATCGGGGTAAGAAAAGAATAAAATACATGGGAAACCGTGTGAATCCGAGTTTGAAGTGAAGTGAAAAGAGTAGAGAATATCTAATTGCAAAAACACTGTGGAAAAAATATTTCTGTGGAAGGTAGCTGGGCCTTTTGCAAAGTTATTTGAAGTAAGCTGAGGAGAGAAGATAATACTAACCAAGGGTTCCTTCTCGTGGTCAGTACCAACGTTCTCCCATCCGCTGACGCCCGTTTTACCATCGATGAGTTTCCATCGATCGTCGGGCCCGTAGAAGTGCACCGCTCGTTTCTCCAACAAACGTTGGATAAATTGTATCAATCCCATATCTTTGTACATCGATCTCTCGATAGCACTCCCGTATGATTGCTTGTGCTTCAACCATCGTGCTAACAACGGTAACATTGCTTCGTGTATCAGCGGATATACAGAGTTTGCATTCGACTGCAATTAATGAATTTGTAATTAAACGGGTGCCGAGGCAAAAGGGTTTATTAAACCCGAGGAAATTTTACGGAAATGAAATACAAACATCAGAAAAAGTTTCAAACAAAATAACATTGCTAATAACCTGGATGAAACTCGACGAAGGCAGTATAGAAGCAGAGGTAAACAGAAAAGAGAATGCGGACATACAATTGAAAACGAAATAACATCAAGATACCAATCATGATTCCATATCGCAACAAAACGAGAAAAACGTATTTAAACGTTGTTTTAACCAAGAAAAAAATAAAAAGTTAGCAAAAATAACTATAGTTGACAAATTAATCCGTTATAAGCTAAAAAGGAGGAACAAGAAGGGTAAACAAACAAGTAACCGAAGAACTAAGAGAAAGCACAAGTTGGTAGTTTGGTATCAGGTTAATGAACAACATATCCGCGGGACTAGAGAAAAGTCTCACCTCAAGGACTTCCGTGCTGATTCCTCTCTCTCTGAGAGCGGAGCACCTCGTTGTTTTAATCGGGAACTTTATGGGGAAGGCTTCGCTTCGTTTCATGATTTGTGTCAGGGTCGCGGGCGATGGTGCGGAGACGTCCACGCACTTCCTGAGCAGCTCCTTGGTGTCCTCGTCGAATGGGACACCATTTGGCGCGCCCAACGTGTTCTCCCATGAGATTTCTGGTGCCTCCCTCAGCAACTCCTCCTGGTTCGCGTCCTCCATCTGTCGATGATTCTGCAAAACATCGAAATCACATCATCTTTACTAGAGCAGGTCCCATCAAATCTACCCTGTGCACACCCAGCAGTTTTTACGGCTTCGCATTTTTATGCCTCGAATATTTTAAATTATGCAAGCAAGCATACTTGCGCGAGTTTATATTAAAACAGGAATTTTTCATATGAAAGTCTACCTCTTGATATTTTTATGAAGTATTTTCTCGAGTATAAAATTGCAATACGTATTTTATTTTTTAACGATAATGAAAAATGTTTGAAATTATGGACAATTCTCCTCCAGTTGTAGACGAGATCTGGACGAGAGGTTTCTTTTAATTAGTATTTATAAATAACGTTGTGCAAATAATTGGAAACGGTTGCTAGGTTGTTTGTGGTTACTTCACCGAGAACAGAGCTCGTCAAAGAGCGAAATCGAAGAGAAGATCAAGGAGCACCTTCGAGGCAGCGATTTTCAGTCGTGAACTTTCCGATCATGGGATCAAGTTCTCCGGTGAAAGATTTAAAGGAAGAAAGGTTCGTGTAATATTAATTGCTCACGCTCCTTTGAACGCTCCAAGCGTCTTGGACTAAAAAAAGCAACAGTTCTTTGAAAGCTTCTTGTTCTCAAGGGGTTTACTTTATCAACGAGAATTTCTCGAGCAGGTCTCAAGAGAAGGATCTCGAGCAACACGGAGGAAGCATTCCAAGAAAATTTGAAAAAAAAACCCAAGTCGTGTGCTATTAATACACCGGCGTTGATTAGAGCAAGGACACGATCTCTTTGATAGTTGAGCATGAAATCCGTTAAGTAGCGGAAAATGTATCCGTTCACCCTTGCGAGTTACGCTGACTACCACGGCTCCCGGGTCCCCGTAACGCGAACTTCACTTCATTTTTTCTGTTTACCGATTCTGCCACTTCAGCGACAGGGGTGAGGAAGAATTAAGGCTAGCCCGTGGTCGTGGAAGAATCGAAGCGACACCGATTTTTTAAATTTAATTTAATTTAATTTTTTTTTCTTTTGCCGATAAACAAGCGACCTATTGGCTCTGTTTTCGAAATTGGCGAAAACGCGTGCGAGTTTGTCGAACGATAAAACGGCCCTCTCGCCTAATAGAATTTTATATTTTTGCATTCTCTTGTATGTCGTTGCTTGAATTTAAATTTTCCTATGGGTACAATAATGTTTCTTATTTTTCTCAGATAAAAGTTGTAGGTGGTTTTTGAAGTCTTAGAAATAGTACAGATGTTGATAAATTCTGGACGCAGTTGATCAATTGACTCAGTGGTGTATCATCTTGCTTTACATTTTTTAAGGTAAGTATTCTACGCGGTTTTGGAGTTTTAGATGTAGCAGACACATCGATGAACACATGTAAGAACTTGTTTATATTCAATATAATATGTTTATCTTCAAGTTGTTGGTTTGTAGCTAACAACGTTCTATGAAGAATTTTTATAAAAATATGTTCTCATGCTTAACGTGAAAATATTTATACGATGTTTAGTCTAATCGTTTGAAGACTGCAATGATTTATTAGCTTGTAATTCAGCGTTGTTAGCTACAACTGGAGCTTGGCTGCCGGCCTGTCAAAATGGCTGCATCAAAGATTTTTATTTCAAAATTATCAGATATACCAAAATTTGATCATTGGTGTTAAAAGTGGTTTAGTGTTAAGAAAGAATTGGTAAATAAATCTGTGAATCATTGAAATCTCAAATGGCAGGGACGGGTCCATTTTGAGCCAGAGTTACAAACATTCCATCTAATCTTCGAGCTTTCTAGTAACTAATACAAATTGTTAGATACGAATACTAAATTCAGTAAGAGGATCAACGTGAAAGATAGATTCAAAAATGTTTGAAAACAGAAAAAATTGCATAAGGATTTGAACGGATCATGTTAACGGTACGGTTAACATGAAATCGTTAAAAGCTTCCACCTCGCGAGGGTTGCAAAGCGAAATTCGATATTGTTACACGGTTATATGAACTATGGTAGCTACCGTGTCAAGCACCCTCCATGCAGGGATATCAAACCCCGAACAACGTATGCAACATAACAGATAAAAAAAGATTTGAAGTGTGCGAATTTGAGAGGATCTGTATGGCGTTGCCGGAAAATCGTTAAAACTGAGGGATTAAAAACAGAAAGCTAACTCGTTATTGTAGATAGTGGGAAAAAATAATTGACATACACTCTCAATCAAAAAGGAAAGCAAAATAGGTAAAAAAGAATTATTAGTAGATTGCGGATTTTATGCATTTATTACAAAAATTAGTAGGTGAAGTTTGTTTCAAAATCAAAGAACTCTGATAGAAATGAGAGAGAGAGAGAGAGAGAGAGAGAGAGAGCGATTATTATTATTTTTTTTTAATTAAAGTTGAAATATTGCAGAATGAGGGAAGAAACGAGAGGTTATGGTACGAACGTTTTATTACTTTGAAAATCTGCGTTAAACTTGGAATATTTCAACAAAATTGTAATTTATCCAACATCATGCTGATTTCAAATCCGGTCGCCAAATTTGTCTACCTCCTCATGACTTTGGAAAAAATCGATTTAAAGGAAAAAGAAAAACTAGATCATCATTTTTTCGTTGAAATTATTTGATAACCCACTGATTTGATGATACAATATTGTATTCCTATACATGGCACACAATCAAAATAAACATAATGAAGTATTTAAACTTTTCGAGTTACTTACAAAGCATGAAACTCCTCACAACTCGCGATCATTCGATGTCCTCGTTTATTAGAATAGCACTTAGTGTCGACTAAGGTTCGAATGACCACCCAACGGATGTGGGACTAATTCTATTGACTCAAAATCATTTGCGGTTTGACACTGAACTTATTGTAAAACGCGCAGCCTAAGATTCTGTCTACACTCTCCCCTGGGTGGAGAATTCGAAACATCTGCCGTTTTCCTTTTTCTTTCCAGTCGTTTTCACCTCTGAAGACCGCCCCCTTTTCCACCCTTTCCCCCTTTTAATATGCGCCTAGGGTGGGGCCTAAGGGCGGTTCCCGATTTTCTGAGGGTCGGGAAGCTAGGTACCCCTTCCAATGCGCTCGAGGCGCATTATCTTTTGCTGGGATGACAGGGCCACTCGTGCTCGCGGGTGGACGGTTTGTTCGGCAACGCTATGAAATTCCGGTTTGCCAGACTTGTTGGTGTCGATACCTGATGCCCGACTTCCTGTTCCTTTAGCCTTGAGACTTTATGACATGGCTTTTTTGGCCTGGGAGGCTAAACGCTGACATGACTTTCAAAACCTTTTTAATCTCTTTGTTTTTACGTGGCACATGTTGCCTGGAGACCCTTCCGCTAAAGAAGTTACAATAGCTCGATGCTAGAACGGAGTTGCTGGAAAAACTCACAGATGGTCGACCGTACCATAAAGTCATTCTTAGGTGTCTTGCCTTAACACTTGACGTATCGCTGTCGTTGTCGCTGGCACTGCTTGTAGGCTGTAATGCAATTTAAATTAGATATCTATTTTCCATAATTATATTTTCATCTACACAGTAAGTACGGTAAGTATTTATTTCATCTTTTTATCTTACTTCCCATCAACGAATTTTTTAATTTCTGGTTTAATATTAGACATTATGTTTTTTTTTATTAATTGAAATTTGAAATTTTCGGAGCGGTTAATTCTTTCGGCTATTTAGTCGTAAATGCAGTATGATGTTTCTCCTATACAGTTCATGCTACGGTTTCCAGTGAATTCTCGATATGTGTCAACAACGAGGGTCGAAACCAGAAGACGACTACTGATCCAATTACAAAACTTCTTTATTTTTCATGATCTTTTTGTGAAGCTTTCACCAACATATTTGTGTTATTTTTCTGATTAAAATGGAACCAAACATGACATAATTCGGATGATATTTACTTGTGTAACGAGCGATGAAAGTTTCGAACGCAGAGAAGGGAAGGGCAGCGTATGGAAAACAAAGAGCCGCAGGGGATCGCGGCTGCCGCGCGCCGCGTCGGAACAGATCAAAGCCTGCGTTAACGCAGTCCTTTAAATGAAAATTTTAACTTCTTTATTATTAATTATTTTTTTATGAGACTTTCACCAATATATTTGTAGCATTGTTCAGAATAAAATGATATCAAACGGGATTTAATTCGGATCACATTTACACTAATTTTCCGTTTATGTACTGTTATCGGAAGACTTCCATCGTTCATTACACACGTAAATATCATCGGAATTACATATGTCATATTTGGTATCATTTTAATCAGAAAAATGCGACAAATATGTTGGTGAAAGTTTCATAAAAAGACAATGAAAAATAAAGAAGTTTTGTAATTGGACTAGTAGTGGTCTTCTGGTGTCACACCGATATAGCCGACAATGTTGTGCAGAACAGTAAGCTATCAGTAATTGAAGCTGTAATTCTTCATTCATGACAAAATAGTCGGAACATAGAATGTTAGACGTTTGTAACGGAGCAATAGATTTCACCGACCCGAAAATTTCAATTATATCAACCCTTCGCACTCCTATGTCGAGTCTGAGGCGACACTTTACAGGTCTTTACGAAATTCCGGGGAGTGCGAATGTAACATGTACACGGGAAATGCACGGCGAGTGGAATTTTCGATTAAAACGAATCAATGAAACTGCAGGTTGCGAAACGAAAGGGTAACCGCGTGGAATGGGTAATCTATCAGAAATCCGTTGAAACTTTTGTTGCCCTTACAAAGAGGTATGATTACAAATGAATTCGATAAAAGCGACTCGAATCGTACGATATTTCACTCGATTGTAGCCCAAAGAATCGTGATACTATTAAAACAAAAATAAAATGATTCATCTCGAATATGCTCGAATAAAATATTTAAGGTCTAGGCCATTCAATAAACAATTATACTGAAAACTATACAGTTCATGCTACGGTTTAATTGCATCTGCAGAATAGTAAGCTATCGGTAGACATTATGCATCTATAATAAAAATGAGTAGGCCAATCTATTTTCAATCTATTAAACATAATGAAAAAGAAATTAAATTTTTATTTCATCCCACTTTGTTCCAATTCAGATAAAAAGTTTTGATTTTGCACAAAGGTCCGCAGTCTAGCTATCAGTCATTGGAACTGTAATTCTCCATTCACGACCAAATAGTAAAAAAAATTAAACGTTTGTCGAAACAATATAAAATGAAAAAAAAACAATATACAACAATACAGTTAACCGACCCGAAAATTTCAATGATTTTCAATGAAGAAAATAATGTATCACCAAAAATTAAAAAATTCGTTGATGAGAAGTAAATTAAAAAGATTAAATACCTACCTAATTTCCTGTGTAAATGAAAATATAATTATGGAAAATAGACGTCTAATTTAAATTACATTATAGCCACGCACAGCCTACAAGGAGTGCCAGCAACAATGACAGCGATACGTCAAGTGAACGCGAGATGTGATGAGTTTCATGCTTTGCAAGTAACTCGAAACGTTCAAATACTTCATTACGTTTATTTTCATTGTGTTCCATATATATATATATATATATATATATATATATATATATATATATATATAGGAATACAATATACTTTCAAACCAGTAGGTTATCAAGTCATTTCAACGAAAAAATGATGATTTCATTAGTTTCCTTTTAAATAAATCAATTTTTTTTTAATCCTGAGTAGGAAGACAAATTTTGCGACCGGATTTTAAACCAGCATGATAAAATCGACGAGAAATGATGTACAGCATGTCATGAAAGTATTGGGAAGCTTTTACCAAACTTTTATAAAGTGAAACATTACGCTTTTGTTTTGAAATGACTTCTTTTTTTTGCAACAAAATCTGTAGCCGTAGAAAAATTTCTTTCATTTTGTGTGGATGTTGGCTTTATCGTATACAGAACATCCGAAAGTCCTCTTCCCAATGGACTAAAGAATTTGGAATTCCTTTGTTAGAGTCCGGAATTTATTTTCTTCTGCCGCTAAACTCTTGACATTAAATTCTTAAAGGCTACCTGCAATTTCTAATTCTAACTGTTTTTCCAGTGATAGTTCCTCATTCTGAGAATCTGAAAGTTTTTCACTATTTTCATAAGAGTCATTGTTATATTTTCCAAAAAGTCTGCTTAGAATTTGTTTCCCCATTTTATGCTGGTATCTGCCTAGGATGTTAAATAAAAAAATGTATCTTCTGAATCTTTTTGCAGAGATTCTGGATTATGCAGATATTTCATAAGGAATACAACAATCTTGCCTCTTCTTTTAGATATTTCTTTTTTAATAACAACAAGAATCTCATTACTGAATTCAGTATACGGTTTTTCTAAAGTTTTAAATAAGAATTTAAGAGAATTTAAGAATTTATACGTTATAAAATAAATGAGATTCAAGAGAATTTTCCTAGATTTAAATTTCTCGAGAAATACTGGAATAACTCGAGGAATAAGAAAAAATAAATTATAAAATTTTCCGAGAAATTCACGAGAAAGAATCCTCGGGAAGGAAGACCAGCTGCGCTGCTGAAACCGAGCGTCGGCCGTCGTAGACGGTATGTATATTGCGGTGCAGCGCTCACTTCAAATAATTTTCATCTTGCCAATTTTAAATTGTCTGCATTTTTAAAAAGGGATCCGTGAAGGAGATACTTGGTGCCATAAAAGACAGAAAGTGGAGAAATATGATGAATACAAAAAGTTATTACTGAACGAAATGCTTTGACATTTAAATTGAAAATATTTCGAAAGGTGGAGTTAATCGATATGGCCTGTGAGCGGCTCATATTCAAACAGTACACCGAGAAAGTGTTCGATTTCGTGTGTAATGACCCTACTGTTACTTGGCGGGACGAGTTTGCACGCTTTGCCCAAAGCGGCCAGGGATACCAGAATATGTAGGTAGAAAAGAAATTGCGCGTAAGGATTTGAATGATCTATCCATTGCTACCACAAGGTTCTCAAGAGTATTAGCTTTGGGAGATTTAAAAATTGATATACAATTCAATACTACTACACGACGAGATGAATAAATGTTTGCACACTTCACACGAGGCTTTCGTAATCCAGGGATAATAAAACTCACCCGACGAATGCAACAAGCGAACACTGACATGTCACCGGATCCGTGTGATCCTCTAATCGAGCAATTTCAGTCTTTTCGTTCGTTTTTGTTTCCGCTCGTTCGGAAATCACATTCAACTTTTGAATGGGGAAAAATCGCGGGTTTCTGCGGCTCTCAAGGGAGGCGTCTGCACTTGCCGACTAGTAGATGGAAACTTGTGCGTCCGATCGAGATTTACACATGCGTGTGGATGCTAATCCGCGCTCGCGCAGATTTCCTATCCTTCAGGCATACATTATGCATGAGATCATTTCAAAATGTTCTTGGAAATATTTCCAGCTCGTGGACTCCCTCGGGAGCTGCCAGGTCGACCGATAGTTTCGATCATTTCCGCGTCCTAGCTTCCATATTACTTCTTTATCGACTTTCATGCTTCAGAAACCGATAGACCGTGGATTTCACGCATTTATGAGAAAATTGACCGAATTGAAAACAGCAAGAGGATTGTAGAAATATCGTCAAGTTATTTCCTACTTCTTCAAATGGTTGAAGCGTCAAATGTAATTTTATTTCGTCCCTCTTTCTTGCAATGGATGTCGAAAACTTTCAATCAAATATCAAATATCAAGCATCGCCTGACAAATTCGCTTAGATTTTTATCAGATTCTTTCTTTATTGCACTCAAAAATACATTATTACTAGTATTACGTTATTATTAGTAGTGCTTCTAATTTAACGAAGCAAAATTAGCTTTGAATAATAGAAAATGCTGTCAGGCTATTCGGTGATCCCAATATTTACTAAAAATTGTCCACAAGTGGACGATACTGTGCGATAATTTGAATGACAAGATTTTGCGAACTTCCCTGTCTCTGACTTACGATCTATATAGACTGTGCATGCAATGCATTTTTTCGTCTACAGTTTCGAATTACCGACTCTGCAGAAAATGCTCGAGTACGCCAGCGGACTATACTTACCGACATGGAATGGTCAGTTAGTGAACAACATGAGACTTCAACACTGATGGTGTATGCCCGCGGAAGCTAGCGGTTTCTTTTCTACTTCTTTTTCTGTGTATTTCATCGAACTCCGAGGCACGAAATTTTCAATCGTAAAAAATTTCTCTAAACGACCATTTGAATATTTTACTTCAGCTTACTTGTTCAATAATCTGTGTAACCACTTCACTCTCACGAACGTGTTATGTCGCGGCTATCGCGCCATACTGTTATGTCGATACTGTTTGTATAAGACCATAGACTAGTTCTCTCGCGACGGGATGCCGTTCGTGCGATGCCACAGACGAGCAAACATGCAGTTCATGTTTTTGCTCCGCCTGGGGTCACTCAGCTTGCTTCTATGTTGTGTCAGTTACAGTGTCCATTTAATTTCTTACGGGAGTAGGCCTCTGTGCCACGATCAAGAAATCGTATTGTAAGTGATAGCGATAATGATATGGCCGCTAACATAAATAATTCACGTGACGATGACGTTCATATTGTCGGAAAGGTGGAAGAATTTAATAAATCAAAGAAAGTGGAATATTCCCACTGCCACAATGAATCTAATAATGAGACACGCGACGTAACACGTCCATGGAAGCGAAGCGGTTAAATTTATTCTGGCAGTGGGAACATTCCACGTTTTTAGATTTATTAAATTCTTCCACTTTTCGGACAATGGAACGTCATCTTGACTTGAATTATTTCTTTTACTGTCCGCATCACTATCGCTATCACGTAATACGATTTCTTAACACATTCGCGACCGCTGACGTGAATTCACATCATTCTAAATTCTATTCCTGATTGCCGCTGACGTGAATTCCACTTCTAAATTTCTCATTGCGATATTGAAGCGTCAGTTTGAGCCCCCGTGAACCCTTGCAACTTTCGTATACGTATAGGGGTGTCCTCTATGTGTGTGTGGTTACACAGAGTCATCAAGGCGGCAAGGTGGCTTGTGGTCCGAAATAAACCGAAATAAATATAAAACTACATGTCATACCATATCATATCCTTAGCAATTTCATCCGGTATACGTGTTTTTGCGCGTATCAAGGTTTACTTTAACTTTTGGTTTTCGTTGAGAAGGGTGCCGCTTATGAAATTCCCGAGGAACTTCTGCAGGGGATAATTATCCTTTCACCACACAGACGAACTAATTTAGCTTTTCCCTTCAGGGCATGTTCTGAAATTGAATAACTTTGAAAGAACCAAACGGAACTCAACGAAATTATTACAGGCTCTAGTATTGCACGTTCCCAACTAAAATAAATGAGACTCGAGACAAATACGGCAACACTTCAAAATAAATGACAAGAAGGTCGATCTTTGTTTACAGTGTGCAGCTAATAGCCGGCAACCAGCTATGTACTAAAATCGCCGAAGATACAAATAACATAATTTCGAATGTTTTGTAACAGTAAACCACATAATATGATATGTCGTTGAATTCGTCTCGGAAAATGCTATCGTGTCATGACAAAAAGAAAATATAAATTAATTTGACTTTGAACCACCACCATTAGAGTCCTGAACAAAAATTACATCATAAGATTGTTCCCTTCGTACCGAACAATTTTTGTAAACAAATTTTTTTCGTAACTTCAGTCCGTCACGAGATATTACCGTTTTCCGAAACACCCTGTATAAACAGTATCAGAGTCGAGACATAATACGTCCGTGGGAAGTAAGCGGTTAATATTTTCAATTTTTACGCGAGAGAATTTTAATGAAGGAGTCTAGAGAGTTGGCAGGGTGCGTCTCAACAGAGCGACGCGTTCTTTTTCAGGGAAAATCCCAGGGAACTTGGGGAGTGCAATAAACCGCGGGAGCAGACACACCGACAGCAAGGAGGCGCCTCAGGGCTAAAATTTGCCTAAGAGCCAACAACACGTGCGGAAGAGCCTCGTGACGAGAGTGAAGGAGAGAAATGCGGACAGCGGGGCCTCATACCACTAGCCAGAGGCGTGGAAGTAGAGGGGCGGTCTATTGACCGTTCCGGGTCAGGTTAGGTTCTTAGCGGGTGTGGGTACCGAACATCTGCGACCCGAGCCCCACACTACCCCATTCTGGGGTGTGCGTAAGGCATTTTGCCCCTCATCCTTAATAAAAAAAAAAAAATAAAAAAGAAAGGGCTAGAATTTGCCTGAAGAGGCACTCTTCCGGCCCCAGTGTTGTTCACACTGTTGACATCATAGTTTTCAATAAACTGCACTGGTATATTTCGAGGCTTTGTTTCACTTAACCTCTCACCTCATTCATTTTACTATTTCTTACATTTATGCGAATATAAAATCGCGTAGCCTTATCTGCAGTCACCTGAAACAAGGAGATGCTAATGATAGCACGAACATTATTTGTAGGCATGAAATGCATTGAATAGATTTATAAAATTCTTCAAGTGCGAAAAGAATGTAGTTTTACAGAAATTATGAACTTTCACGTACTACGGAATAATTATTTAACTAAAAACTTTAACTGTATATAGAAGATTAATATATGGACACTATTTTCAAAAAAAGAACAATTATATTGTATACTCAATACATGAATTGCTTTTCCTAATAAATCACATATGTATATAATTGTAATTCTTAAATTTGTAGCATGTATAGAAAATTCGAGACGGAAAAGTAAAACAAAACGCGGAACGACAAGCTTCTAGAAGTTTCGCGAAGGGAGTTTGTAGGCAATCACGCGGGGAAGCGACGCGAGGGGAGCGCTCGAAAAGTCGAATCACGCTTAACGACCGGGTGTTGATTTCACGTTCGCGGATAGCAACGAATTTATATAAATAGAGGGATCACGGAGGGACTCGGCCTATTTGCTATTCCGAGAGAGAGGACGAGGTAAGGACCACGGCCGCTCTTGGTTAGCATTAGCACCCCGGCAGGAGAGTACGGCGATAATACCTGGACGCCTGTCGGGAGAACGGGAGAGGACGGGAGTCTGTTCCTGGTCGCTCGTTCGACATGGAGAGTACGGCGATAATACCTGGACGCCTGTCGGACGAGAGAGAACGGGTCAACTCCTGGCCGCCCAGGGCTCGGCAGGAGAGTACGGCGACAATACCTGGACGCCTGCCGAGAGGGAACGGAAGAGTGTTCCTGGCCGCTCGTCTCGACAAGGAGAGTACGGCGATAATACCTGGACGCCTTGTCGAGCGAGAGAGGACAGAGCATCTTCGGATCGGTTGCGAAAATACCACGGAACCTAGCTAGAGTATACGTGTGATGAGAGAAAGTTTGCATGATTGTGATTTATAATGCGAGCAATTGAATGAATTTATACATATACCTCACTTTCCTGTACCCCTGTTCCTAATCCAAAATAAATTCTTTTATCCAGCATATCCTGATTAAATCCTTACCATGGCTACAAATTATATTTCCCATTTTAAACTCATGATAGATATAGTTCAATAGTCCGGCGCTGCCAAAGTCCCTAGCACGCTGGATTACACTGTCCAACACCAAATTTATTTTGCAATACCTGTTGGGTGATTCTTATAGACTTTGTCATTCTAAAACCAAATCCGAAAGCAGAATTGCTCTATCACGCAACGTTTTCGAAAAATGTTGGTTTTCCAAAAAATTCATGATTTTGATTAAAAAAATGACGTGTTACGCGAAAACTAAACATGCGAGAAATTTCAGGTTTAAAAGATAGAGGGGACTCTCCACTACATATTCATGTAGGAAATAATAGTTGTAAATAGTTGTTAAATTTTGAAAAAGAGCCGACGCGGGTACTTTGTACGCTCTGTTTTCGTATTTATGTGAAAAATTCTTTATCTAGCAAGAATTTACTATACAGGAATGCATTCTACAGACATTTCTGGTAAAGAAACCATTCACGAAAAGTTTATGAGCAGGTTAAGAAAATATTCATTGATAGCCTGTACGTGACGCGTTCGCGCCACGCAACCACTGCAGCCTTTTCTCGACTCGCCAGGGCCATCGCTATGCGTAGTCGATGTTGGTACCACACAAATATCCCTTTTCAAATAAGTCTTTTCCTTGGTAACGTTTTTCCATTGTTAATATATCATGATGAAAGATTAATACAGGAATTATATTTCCTGTATTGATTTAAAAAAAATTTCGTCATAAATATAACAATATGAATATCGAATGCATTTTAACCCTTTGCACTCGAGGCCTTTTTCGCTTGCGCAAACCAGCAACTCGAGAAGATTTCGGCCAAATTAGGGAAACATTTTACAAGTACTTTAAAATCATTTATAAACAAACAAACGTATACAAATAATAAAATTTTACCAATTTATTTATTTTTATATCAAACACAACAAAATTTGGGAAATATTATACTCTGTAATTAGTTTTTGTATGATATTTCGTAAAACAATGCCCAAGATGCATCCTATGTTTATCAGGACACGTATTACAATAATATGTTACTTCCCGCCTACCTCCAGGCGTATTACGGTCAGAGCAAGCCTTACAGCCCTTTTTCGGCCCTTTAAGTACTATGTGCAGCTTTCAATTGAGTCTGGTGTCATCAGAATGCGACGCTGACTCTTGCTCACGATGCTGGCGATATGTTCCTCTCAATTGCTCAACAAGTGTTTTTAAAAATTGCAAATGGCTCAGTGGCTTTTTCCCTTTTTCAGTCTTCTCTTGTTTGTAGAGAAGGTAAGAATTGATGAGGCACATTTCCATGACCCAAAAAAAAGACTGTAACGCCGCAGCAGCGTCGCACAGTGGCCAATTTGGACGAAAACGGATTCAAAATCAAAGAACTTTCGATAGAAATAATTTCATTAGTTTTTGTCACAAAAATCTATTTTTTACAAAATCCTGACGTCGTAGACAAATTTTGAGACCAGATTTGAAATCAGCGTGAAAAAATCTATGGGAAATGATGTATAACATGTTAAAAAAAAATTTTTCCGCGCGTGGTATTGGAAAAACCACAATTTGCTTGAAATTGTGCAAGTTTAACGAATTTTCTCAAGGTTAAAAAACGTTCGTACCATAATCTCCTTATTTTTCCCATATTCTACAAAGTTTCAGCTTTAATTTAAAAAAAATTTCATCACTCTACCTCATTTCTATCGAAAGTTCTTTGATTTTGAATCCGATTCAAATCAGCCGGGCGCCGTATCGGCGCCGCTCGAGTTGACACTTCAAATCTGGCGGACGCCGTATCGGCGCCGCTCGAGTGCAAAGGGTTAATATGCACGTTAAATCGATAAAATGTCGCGGAATTGTATAAATCAACGGGACTGTGTTTCTTATATTTACGACGAAATGGTTTTAAAATCAGTACAGGGAATATAATTCCTGTATTAATCTTTCATCAAGATATTTTAACAAATGGACAAACGTTACCAAGGAAAAGATTTATCTGCGATGCTTGCTGAATTTGTGTACTACCAACGTTGACTACGTATAGCGACGGCCCTGGCGAGTCGAGAAAAGGTTGCAATGGTGCGTGGCGCGAACGCGTCGCGTACAAGCTTTCAATGAATATTTTCTTAACCTGCTCGTACACTAAGGGAACCAAATACTTTTCGCGAATGGTTTCTTTACCAGAAATGTCTGTAGAATGCATTCCTGTGTAGTAAATTCTTGCTAGATAAAGAATTTTTCACATAAATACGAAAACAGAGCGTACAAAGTACCCGCGTCGGCTCTTTTTCAAACTTTAACAACCATTTACAACTATTAGGAAGTACATAAAAATATAATTTGCTATATGAATATGTAGTGGAGAGTCCCCTCTATCTTTTAAACCTGATATTTCTCGCATGTTTAGTTTTCGCTTAACACGTCATTTTTTTTTATCAAAATCATGCATTTTTTGAAAAACCAACATTTTTCGAAAACGTTGCGTGATAGAGCAATTCTGCTTTCGGATTTGGTTTTAGAATGACAAAGTCTACAAGAATCAACCAACAGGTATTGCAAAAAGACGAAAAAAGTTTTATTTCGTTGGACAGTGTTATCAGAATTCTAAAATTATATATAATTATATATAATTATATCATAATTACAATTATATATATCATAAGGGAGTGTCGTAAAGGTTGGTACACCGTTTAGGTTGGGACAGTGCTTTTTTCTAAACTATCGCGCTAGAAACACCAATGTCATCTCCGATTGTCAACTTTATTTCTGTTGATAAAGAAACTTTTCATGAGCATT
Source organism: Halictus rubicundus (assembly GCF_050948215.1). Taxonomy (NCBI): domain Eukaryota; kingdom Metazoa; phylum Arthropoda; class Insecta; order Hymenoptera; family Halictidae; genus Halictus; species Halictus rubicundus. The sequence continues at coordinate 19,584,371 of NC_135154.1, read as the reverse complement.
AATAGGAACAAGTCGTGCTCAGTGTTGCTGAAGAAATGAAAAAAATTGACAGCGAAAAAGACACTAACCAAAAAATCAAAACCGTCTACAGCAAAACGAACGAAGCGGGAATTGTCATTTTCCTCTAATTATTCGGATTCGTCCACTTCCGAAAATATAGAGTTTTTTTTATTATCTATATGAAAAACATGCCAAAGAAGTTAAGTCGTTCAAATTCCATCGAATGCAACTCCTACAAGAGAGCTGTGCACTTGAAATGCGCATGCGTGCAAGTTATTTCACATGCAAGCATTGTGAAAGTGATTCAGATAATTAATCCGGTTTTTACTAAGTAAATAATGTTTCCTTTTGTGTGAAATCATAATTTAGGAAATAAATCCGTAATAAACATACAATATAAGGCGTTTTGACTTGATTTCAATACTTAGGCCCTCCGCCCATGGAGCGTCCTACCCTACCCTACTTTTTGTATAGTGAATCGATAGAGTATTAATGTTTGAGTAAAATGACCTTCATATGTCCTAAATCTAATAGTTAACGAGATATCATCAAAATAATTTTCAATAGGTACCTGCCACTTGGAAGCAGAGTTGGGCAAAATGTTATTCAGATGACGGATAAAAGATAAAGGCTAACGAACTGAATATATTCAATCGAATGAAAATTTATCCGAATGAGAATTTATTCGTACAGAATGAAATTGATCTGAAATACATATTGTGGGGTCTTTGTCTCGAGGATTCTTCGAACTGTAGATCTTAAGAACTGTGTCCGTGTTATCGGAATGAATGAGTGTGTGCGTGTGGAGATCCTTCTCAGGGATTGAGACGCAAGGCAGTACGTCGTGAGTCGTGAGAATGTGAGGATTTGTGCGAGAGGTCGAGTTTAGAGTTTAAATAGTGAGCGAGTGAGTTTATTATATATCATTTTGTTTCTTTTCTTTTCTTCTGTCATTAAATATTCTTGTTTTTACTTTCGTCTTCGAAAGAATCAATCCCCCCATTCATTTAAAATCCCTACAATATGTGTTCTTATAAAATTATGTAAAAACAAAAACAGTAAAAAATTATTCGCATCATTCGAATAATTTTGTAATCTATATTCGAATAAAATAATCGACTAAAAAGAATTTAGTTGAATCATTATTTTAGATAAATTTATTCGGGACAATTCGAATAATGCCGAACACAGCTTGGAAGCTAGTATATGCTCGAACTGACGTTCCTCAACTAGAACATGGAGAGTACATATGAAAAATTATTTCAATAATATCTCATTAACTATTAGATCTAGGTCATTTAAAGGTCATTACATTTGTACACAGAAGTCGACACTCTATCGATTCTCGATACAAAAAGTAGGTATTTCCATTTAAAGAAATCAAGGTGACCTTGAACTCTCCGAAACATCTCCACAAAGAAAAACTATACAACTTTTCTATAGAAAACATTTTCGTACAACGCATAATTTAGAAGTCATTCAGGGTGGACAAGTTTCGTGGGGCACCATACATATATATATATATACATATATATATATACACACATATATGTATTTCTGCTGGGGAACCGTAACGTGGCGCTACAGCACTCAAGACCCATGCGCAAGAAAAACTAATCTAATGTGACCTCGGAAAAGAATCACCTTATAATACGTTACCAAAAGTTACAAGTGATTTCAAGTTAATCTATAAATTATTTATACATTTCTCTTCGTTGTATATAATATGATGTGGACGCTCACGTAACAACAATATGTACACGGCATACATTTCGCAATGATGGTACCCCCTTGACTCAATTGTTTATTACTATAAACAATTAATAACGATAATATACGTAACAAATCAATTCTATTTTGAAAAGATATTTGTAGGAAGACAAATAATCGACAATCTTTATGTTACAGGAAACGATAAACAAATGATACACGTTTTACTATGGACAATGATTCAATGTACGCATAAAAAATCGAAGGAAACAATAACAATTGAATGTCTTCCTGTTTTCTACATGTCAAATTTGTCGAAAGTTAAGTGAAAAACAATAAATTCAATAAAAGACAATACACGATAAATCTGGATTAATAGAAAACATAATGACACTAGAAGAAGAAATGAAATCAATAGTCTATTACCTCTGTCAACAGATTCCGTGAGAAAATGAAGATCAAAGGTGCTGCTTGTAAATGGTTTAAGCCGTTCTGATGTTATAACCGCATTGAACGACATACTCCATGGAAATTCCACGCTTTGAAGGGGATTACAATGGTTTTGACGTGTACGATAGCTCCAATGATATCCTAGAGGACCACGTATTCACTGCGCTGACAAAGAGCTGTGCATAGAAACGGGGGAATATTCAAACTGACATACGCAGGAGATTGAAACGCGACAACCAGTATAGAACGCACTTGACTAAATGAAAAAATATCGTGTTGCAATCCGTCGAATTGTCTCCAGCCTTCAAGCGTCGGATATATCGCAGATATCTGGTTACAAAAGCTTTTTCAGTAACGTACAATTGCCAATATCGAGCTTGCAGGAATTTCTTTCCGAGAGGTAACCTGAATATAAAATCCATGGACCAGGCAGTGAAATAGAATGCAGGCGAACACGCTTTGGAAGGCATCTGCATAGCGGATGTTACAAAAGGTGTTACTATTGACACAAGAACAGGCTGTGGTGCGAAAGTGAGTGTACACAGAACAAGCGATAGAAACAATTGAAAAAAACATGACATGTGATAGCTGCGAAAACAGTATAGAGAGTCGTTCAGCCAATTTCTATTCAACATCAATATCTTGCAATTGATATAAAGCTTACAAAATCGTCAAATTCTACTGAGTACACGTTTATTACTCAGTAATAAAAATTAAATTACGTATAGAAACCAAATTAATTTTACTATACAGTAGAATTCTGATAATCCGCACGGGAAGCGTCATCATCGCTCACTTGTTTTATTTACAAGCATGAAGCAAGAAGATGTTGATAGTAGCTCAATCAATATAGGTGACACCTACAAAATTTCACAGTTTATATAATTGACATAGACCTGCAAAACGTACTTCTTAAATTTTCAATACAGGTCCACATAAAAAAGTTGTAAGAAGTTGTTTAAGTAATTTCTCTACAATTCCGACCAATTGCAATTTTTGAAACAAAATTTTGTTTACATCATGTAGTAAACTAATTGTTGTAACCTCTAAAAAAATTGAAGTTGTGTATGGTCCAATATTTAAAAATTTGGATATTAATGAGAGTTACTGTCCACACTTGCTTTGATTGTAAATCAAATATCGATGTAATTACATTTATTGTACAAAAAAATTCATTTTTGATTTTCTTTTTAGTGAAACTTTTATTAACGCATTTGGGATATTTTCTTGAATAAACATAAAATATCAATTTTCAACACATTGCTTTACAAGAGCTCAGAAAACAATTCGTCTCCAAATCTACTGTTCATCTCTAAATCGTCTGTAATTATATATAAATCCACATTATATTGAAGTTGGTGTAATTTTTAAAATAAAAAAGTGTTGGAAATATGGTGGTTAAAGGGATATGGTGGTATGGTATATGTTGGTAAAAGTTCTAGAAAAGAACTAAAGTTTTTATAGACTAACAATAAGTTTATAAAAGAACTAAAAATTTAAAAGATTCACCTGTTTTATATTATAATATGTTACTATATTTTATTATATTTTTCGCAGACGAGTACTCTATTCTAGACGACTATTCTTGTCGAGTCGGGAAACTCGATAAAGAATTTCTGGTTCAAGTCACGTAAGTACATGCATCAACGGCGGCCGAGCAAATTCGAGAGACGTTGTCTCGCTGTGACGCTGTTCGATAAACGACCAATGAGAAATAAACGACCAATGAGAAATAAACGACCAATGAGAAATAAACGACTAGCGAATAACATGAACGAATAAACGAACGATTTATTTAACACGAATACGTATGAACGAATATCGAATCAAATTTTATTGTATGTATCCATGCAAATAATTATATTTTTTGTACTTTTTAATACTTATTTGTAAATTCTTCTCATAACCATTTCGTTACAGCATTCCGCCCCGTTGAAGAACCACCATTGATGGCGACGCCCCGCCAAACTGTGTACACATGTAGTCGGCGCTCGTATACACAGGTTGTCGCATAACTGCGGATTACAATTGGAGCCCGTATAGGGTAATTTCGGGAGAAATTTGCAACATTTTGTTTCCTGTCTATAAAAATTTTATTGAAAATAATTGAAAGTATAGGCAGGCATAGTTTAATTAGTTATTTAAATATCTTTATCTTTAATATGTAACGTTAAATGAGTAAAAGTTTCATTTTAATATATTTATAAGCCGTTTAACCCATTAGCTGCCACAATCCCCATTTGGGGATTTTGGAATTTTACGAACACCACTCGGCGCCAGAAATATATTTGGTACGTCTGACAATTTAGTTGCATTCTTTCATTCTAAAATTGGTCAGTTACTGGGTTAAAGAAGTTCGAGAAAGTGCATCTCTCTGTAAGGTCTGGAATTAGGTGAACTCCTGATTGGGGACAGACGCACTCCGTTCGTATATACCTTCTTCTTCCTACTTGTATTCTTTTTTCTTCTCTACCGCATATTACACAGAGTATTACACATTACACAGAGAATTTGAGGCAGACATTTCAGGCATTCTGAACAAGAAATCCAACCTACTTTAGATGTGGTTGAATAATAATCCTGTACACATTCAATACAATAATTATTAGAATCTACTAGGCAGTCGTTTTTGTAAAAAATGAAGCATCTCCTTTTTAATTACCCAATTAGAGAGCAATAAATATAAATTAATTAAATTAAATTAATTAAAGTGCAAGATTTTAACAAACAGTATGGCAAAGAACAAGTCTCAGTTTCAATTTATGGCTTTGTAATTAATTAAAACAGGGATGCTTCATTTTTTATAAAAACGACTGCCTGGTACATTTGCAAAGGATAATTTCGAGAGAGGCGCACCATACGGTGAGATGCCCCAGTTTTATTGTGGCAATACTGGACGATTCTCAACTGTTTTTCCGTTATCATTTACATCATTTTAACGTTTGTAAATAATCCCACATCGAAGAACACATGTATTATATTATTTATATGTAATAGAAGTATAAAAACGTCTTGGTGCTCCAAACTTCTGATGAAATATTTTTGTAAGTGGTCAGTTACTACCTTCTGATGCTACGTTTTTTTTTTTCATTTATCGCTTTGTAATTAATTAAAAATGGAATGCTTCATTCTTTATAAACACGACTGCCTGGTACACTTGCATCCATTAATGTTGTCCCTAAATTGAAGGAGAAACAAAAAATGTTGTCAAAACACGATAAGAAATCGTAAGAGATAAACCATTGTCACTATTTAAGTCGATACTTACAGTTAAAACCATAGTATAAGAAGGTAATGACATTTGTCCTGACCGCTTACAAAAATATTTCATCAAAAGTTTGGAGCACTAAGAAGTTTTTATACTTCTGTTACACGTAAATTATATAATACACGTATCCTTCGATATGAGATTATTCACAAATGTTAAAATGATCTAAATGATAACAAGAAACAGTTGAGAATCGTCCAGTATTGCCACAATAACAACACTGGTGCATCTCACCCTATGATGCGTTTGTCCTGAAATTACCCTATACAGGTCGTCGCGTGGATGCCCTTAGACCATGTGAACTAAGTATATATGATCTAAGTGGATACCGACTATAGTCGGCGTTCATATAGACTGGATTCTCGCATGAATGCCGATTATGGTCGGCGCTCGCAAACGAAAGGGTTAATGTTTGAAAAGGAGCTGACGCGGGTACTTTATACGTACTAATTTCGTATTTGTGTGAACAGTTCTTTATCTAGCAGAAATTTACAGTGCAGTGTTGAATTTTACAGACATTCTGGTAAAGAAGTCATTCACGAAAAGTATTTGTTTCGGTCGGTATACGAGTAGGTCTAGAAAATATTTATTAAAGCTTCCATGTACGACGCGCTCCCGCCACGCGGCCATTGCAGCCTTATTTCGACTAGCCAGTGCCATCACTATACGTAATCGATATATTCGTGGCTGCTTGATTAATGGTGTAACTGCTTGTCTTGTAATAGCTCATTCTTTAGCAAAATCGTGTAGATCAATTCTGCTTCTGGACTCGATTTTAGAATGACAAACTTTACAAGAATCCGCAAGTGAGTATGACAAAATATGTTTGGTGTTGTATCGTGTGTTTGTAGTACTTTCTTTCTAAATACTATTTCCACTGTTCAAGTACACGTGCCATATACATTTTACTCCTGCAGTAAAAATAAAGTGTACAGAATATTTAGTTCTTCTCTACTTCGAAATTCGTGAATTATCGGCTACTTTGGACATGACATCGAAATGGTATCAACCGAAGCCTAGACAGAAAAGCCTGTAAGATGCAATGTTTGTTGAGATCTTAAGGGGGCCGGCAGGCATTTGGCCTTGACTGTCACGCTATGTTACGCTGTGCCTTTTTTTCTAGACATTTTACGTCTTAAATAAGTAAGTAATCAATTAAAAATGTCTGTATAGAGCCTTTTTTTCGATACGAACACTAAATCTCTCGAAATTAAGAGAATCTCTCAGCGGCAGCCATCTTGTGGCGTCATACTTGCTTCAGAATTTGAATTTTCTGTCCAATATTACAAATTACTCCACGACGAGGTAGAAATTCGCAATTTGGGCTCTATACAGACGTAGATTGGACTTTTAGGAAACACAATTGACCACTTCTAAACTGCTCATTGCAATATTGGTGCGGTAGTTTGAAAAGGTTTTGACCCTTGCATACGTATATGGATTTCAAACCATGCCGGCCGCCTTAAGCCCGTTGCCATGCACTCAAATTAAAACCCGACACGATCCGCTATCTGATATGGACACGCTATCTCATTAACTCTAAATGACTACACTCCGAACTCCTTCCGAAATTTTACAAGACATACTCTCCGGAACCGGTTCTGAATCGAATATCGGTAAAACCTTAAAGAATTTCTACGTTTTCTGTTATGCATCACACCGCGGTACCTTACTATATGCATTGAAGAAACCTCCCCAGAAAAAAACAAACAAAAGATAAAAAGAATGCTCCATTATATTGCACAATAAAAATAAACACGTAAACATTGTCTCAACTTTTTACGAACGATAAGGGTAATATAAAAATTCCTTTCTGTTGTCTGACGACAAACAACACCGGTTAAGAGACCAGGACGAGAGATAGAATCGATTCTCATGGTACGGCAGAAATTTGTCGAGGTCGACTCGGTTATCAGGAGGGGGATGGAATGGTATGTAATATGTAATGCACGCGCCAGCGAGGCCCCTGAAAGCCGCAAAGGGAGAGAGAGAGAGAGAGAGAGAGAGAGAGAGAGAGAGAGAGAATGAGAGAGAGAGAGAATGAGAGAGAGAGAGAGAGAGAGAGAGAGAGAGAGAGAGAGAGAGAGAGAGAGAGAGAGAGAGAGAGAGAGAGAGAGAGAGAGAGAGAGAGAGAGAGAGAGAGAGAGAGAGGGAAACCAGGGAGGAACGAGAAAAATATATCGATAAAACTGAGGTGAACGCCGACACGTTGAACGTACGGTGTACCGGCGTTTTCAAGCGAAGTAGTCCCTCTCTCCTCGCGACTACTCAGGGACGGCTCGAGACGGTCATGTCTGAATGATTTCTTAAGCGAGCACGCCGACCGACTACTAATTCACCGGCGGGCATAACGGGTTTCTTAAAAATTTATTTTCTCAGTACGCTCTATTCAGACACCTGCGACCCGCACCGGTCCCACTCACACCGGTAGAAATACGTAAAACGATCGGCCGCGGTCGTTGGTCGTTATATGCCGGTCGTTTATGATTAATTGTAGTCTTTGTTTTAACTGTTCGTATGCTAGATAAAACTGCTAACGGAGAAAATTGCTGGAATGTGGCGCGGGAGTTTTTAAAATTTTGTATCACCATCTTGGTCCTTGGAAATGGATGCATGAGCGATTCTAAAAGGATAGTTCTGATTTAACAAGATGTTTTCTGCATGGAGAATAACAGCTTCCCTTTTATTTTCATTATTCGGTAATTAACTTTTTCACTCGCACCATTTTTAAATTGAATAAGGTTTGTTTATATTCGCAGCATTGCCATTTTAATCAGTGTGAAATTCTTCCTTCAAAGATACAATCTTTGAAGAATTGGCAAAACAGTTAATGCAGTTTAATTGTATTTGATAATCGTAGCACTTTCAGATAATTAAGATAAAAATCACGCAAAGCAAAGTATTTACTTTGACTGATTTCCCGACTGCCTGTTGAAATACTGTAGTATGGTTTTCGGGTACTCCGCCTGATAAGTATCATCCCACCGCAAACATCCAATATGGTCGCTCGAGGAATTCAAATACTCTGCGCTGTAGCGTATAAACTGAACAATCCTCTTGAATATCACCATTTTCCCTGTAACATAAACTATAATAGAAACATAGCTAGCATTCAGCTACTAATTTGGTAGATTTGCGGTATTTCTGGTCCCTCAACAACACGTTATCTTCTCAGGAACAGAATAGAGTCCTCGGTTGACTGCGGATCTTTATGCAAAATAAACATTTTCTGAATCAACTACAAGCTATTGGAATCAAATAAAAATTTGTTTCCTTCTTTAATAATTCGAATAAGTTGATGTCAATGTACTGAGAATGTTTCAACTACTAATTTTACCCGAAGAAAAAAGTCTGATCTCCGCGTGAAACGAGTTAGATTACGTCCAGATAGGGCGTTTTACGCGCGAATCGAGGTGCCGGAACGAAGATGTCGCTGCACGGCGTACGAAATTCACGAGAGAAAAGAAGGGAAAAAACGATCGAACGGATGGTGACGCTTTTATGCCGACATCCCGTCGCGCGCGTTTTACGCGCGTAAAACGGCTCATCCGAACAGGGCTTTAATGCCCCACTGAAGCTTACTACTACATAATGATCACAGACTGTTCTACAGTGCACCCTGAATTTTATCTCGGTGCAATATTATTTGTTCCTCTTCTCCGAGATTGGATACCTGGCCAGCTTTCATTGAACCGTGTCCTGGACTTCTTATCCTCGATTTAAGGAGAAGGTGAGCCCGTAGGCGCTGGCAGAACTATGCGAGAATTGAACTCTAGGCGTGGCCTCATGCGAAACATTCTTCGCAATGTACCATGAACGCTCCCCTTGAATATAATCATCGGGAACGAGGCTTTGACACGCGATAATTATTCTCCGGCTGCTGAAGAGTGCAATTGTCAGCGTGGCCAACCGGCCAGAAGAAGAACAACAACCGCGAACCCTCGAACCGGATTACAAGAGGAGGAACCTGTACATACACCGGTACCCACCAACCTTTAAGATAACGAACGATGGCAATTTGTATGTTAACCGGGAAGAATTCGTGGCAACCATGAGGCCCACGGTGAATTTGCATTCCCGAGTCGTCTGTCTTAACTTACGAGCGGACATATTTTCGACGATGTTATTAGGTTGTTGCACAGAAAGGATGGAGGCAAGGATGAAGGTGAATAATGTTTGACTGTAAGTGGTTGCAAAGGGGAACGGGTTGCCCGGTGCTACCTAATTTCGATCGAAAATGTACTTCTCTTTAGAAGCTTCAGAGGCATTGGTCTGGAAACTTGATGATGTGTTTAGCGTATCGTTTGGAACTGGGTCATGTAACTTAGTACATAATTCATTAATTCATTGGGGAAATTTAGGGTTTCTCGTGGTTTCGAAGATCTTGATGGATCCTTCGAGAGCAAGTCCTTCAAGAAGTAGTGTACTTTTGTGGATTTTTGGGAGAATTGTTACTGTAATTTGTGCATCGAGGTTTAGGTTTAGTTAGGTTCCAAAAATCACTACATCGACGCAGAAATGAGTTAATTTCAAAGGGAACAAACTCCAAATAGTCACTGCTTCCAGTAGTGGAACTATTTAAAAATGAATCTCACAAAATAACTGCCACTGAATACTGAGTATGAGATTATACTGTAAGGTGAGAACTTCATTATCAAGTAACTAACAATTGTTATCAATACGCACAAAATTCACGTGGCAGTCAACGGTTCCCAAGACGTCAGTTCCTGATGCATCAAAAAATCGTTCAGTCACTGTATCGTCTCAGAAGAGACCAACTTCCAAATTCAATTTCACTCGATCCACGACACACACACTCTCTCTCTCTCTCTCTCTCTCTCTCTCTCTCTCTCTCCCCCTCTCTCTCTTTCTTCCTTGGTGTTCAAACCGCTCGCGCGCCGCACGAAAGGATCGCGGTCAGCTCAGATCGATGCGTCTCTATACTGCAGCGCGTTGTCGTGTTTTCTTGATACGGCCCTGGTGAAGTCTCGCGAGCGAGAGCCTTTCAACTCGAACCATGTATCCACTATACAGTCTCTCGTAAGGTGTGGTTCCCGTCGTTCTGGTCAGAACTATGCTCAGCCGGAATCAACAAGTGCTACTCGAGACTACGCCGGGGAAACACTTGACCTAACCGAACTTAGCGAAAGAAGATCTTTGTCGTCGTATGTAGTCAGTTACAAGAGAGAGAGAGATAGAGAGATAGAGGTAGAGAGAGAGAAAGTGGTAGGGAAGGATAGAGCGTCGCGCAGGTGGTCAGAAGAAGTTAGTCCGCGTTCGTGGATCGACGTAGATCAACGTGGATCTTCCAGGCCCGAGTCGCGGCTCGATCCGAAGTGACCCAAGCGTCCCCGCGGATTTGCAGGTGTCCCTCGTAGATCGCGTTTTGTGATTATTCGCGGTGATCGATGACAAAGATGAACCGTTGCTGGAGACCCGCGAATCTTTGCGGCGTCTGAAAAGAGGATCTAAAGGATCGAATAGGAATTGAACAGGTTCGGCTAGGATTCTTTGTGTGAATACGATCGTGTGATACACGTGACTTGAAGGCTTCGGGTTCGTTTTATTGTGGCCAGGATCTTAAGGATTACGACAGGATCTAAGGAAGTTGATCAACATGAAGAACTGTGAGTACCGACTTTCGACATGAAACGACGCTGTAGGTGGAACTTGGTTCTCTTTGTGGTTGAAAAAAAAGGCATTTGGAAGGAATGTAGGCGTGATTGGTTATTAGGTAGGCTTTCGTTATTGCTGGAAGTGACAATGTCAATGAAGTGAATTCCGAACAGTTAGGCTCTCCTTTTGCCTTTGTGTCGACCTACCTTCTTTTCAGTCAACTGCAGCACATTGTTCTGTTGTGGGTATCAAGTTTGTGTTAGGTTCTAACTCTGAAGCTTTCAAATTAGGGATTAGAAATGTTGTCGTATTTCTGGATACGTTCTTATATTGTACGTTGCAGCAAGAATAGATTAAGAAATGATTTTTAAAGTAAAAGTTGCCATTTTTTCGAACTCGTATAATGCAATCAAAGAATTGTTTGACACAAATAGTTTACATATATGTATCTTTCATTTTAGTAAGGGTACAGGCTTTTTAAACAATTTTTTATACATTCACATATATGCGGTCGTTGCAAACAGTATAAAGATCAATATTTTTCTGTAAGAGGAACAGGTATATTACCGAGTCATTTCAAACAGATATTACATACCACTCGATAAATATTTCATGATGACATTTCATGATTGAAAGCTCTTTCGCGATCCACGACATGTTGACAATAACAAGAGCAACGTAACGCAATTTTACACATTAACGCTTTAAAATTTCAAACGCGTTGAAATTTACAAAATTCGTTTCCCCGTTGAACATGCTATCGTATTTTTGAAGTGACAATGATTTATGTTGGATTCGGAGAATAATACCCGATGACGTTTTGTATACATACAAGCTTTAGGAATTCGAATGTTCCTGGACTGTGTTTAATTTGTTGTTGTGCACTAGTTTCCTTTGTTTTACAAGTGTAAGAGCGAAGGACAAATTTATTTACTCATTTCTTTTTCTCTTTCTCGTATAATTGTATTAAAACTATCATTAATCTGTAAAATTTACCTACTATAAATGTTATCTTATGTTTAACACTGTTACGGGGTTCGACAAAATGGCGGGTGCCAAACTTCTTCACTTACAATTGGTGTAACAATGCATTTAAAAAGAAATTCATCTAGTAAATTTATTTCCTTGGACACAATATTATTATAAATGTAAATAGAGATTCGAATAAATGTGAATTTGTCATTTTCATAAACACAGGTTCCAATAATTTATTGAATTGGACATATTTTCTGGTCAAATTTTTCTTCAGACAATTATAAACGCCATAAGCGCGACTTAAGTCATAGTGCAAGGGGTCGAAAAAATTCGTTTCTCGAATGAAACCGCGAACGATCCTGAGCATCGCGAATACAGGTCGTAAAACTTGTCCTCAGTCCATTGGTTAATATCGTTTCCTTTTGTGTGTTAATTAGAACGGCTCCATGATCGAACGTTTTCGCGGTAACGGTGTTTAACGAGGGGAACGTTTCGATCGGTATCTTTATGAAATACTTGTTGCGAAAGTCGGCGTCGATCGGCGTCTGACGGTTTCTTTCTCGGCTCGATTTAGAGAATGAAATTTGTCCCGCGGTTTTCGCGAATGGTAGGAGCAATTTCTGGAAAGTGTCTCCGTCGCCGGAGAATAAAAGCCGTCGTCGCCTTCATTCGACATTCTACGGCGGATGCTTGGCGTAAGAAGATGAAGAAAGAAAGAGAAACAATACAGGTTTTCCTGGCACACCTGTCACCGACCGGGACACGTTTTTACGGCAGTGCACGTGGCGCACTGCAAACGAAAACGTTCCCGTGCGTTACTACGCGAAATCGAGTTTATTACGCTGCCGTGCCGCGCCTCGCCACGTCGCGTCGCGTCGCACCGCACCGCACCGCACCGCGCCGCGCGCCGTTCGGATGCTCGCCGCCGCAATTAAGAAACAAACGCGCAATATTTTAGAAAGTCCTGTCTCGTCGATTCGCTCGAAAGTCCAACGAACTTTCTTCTGCTTCGGCTTCGAATCGAACGCTATGGCCACCTTCTAAATCAATTAACGGTAACGCTTTCCGGTCATACGGAGAAATGCACCGTGAATCGTCGATTCGCGCGGCAATTCTTTAACAGTTTGAGTGCCGCGTCGCGTCGTATGTGACCGACAGAACTTTTTTTGCGGAACTTGAAAATCAATTTTTTACTGCAATCTTTTAACATTTCATCGACCAGGCTCCGAATAATACGTAATATACCAAAAGGAAGCTCCGGAATTCTTTTTTGCATTATTAATCCGAAACGAAATGTTTGGGTAACTGAGATTCGTTGCGTATTGTTTATCATCGTAAAGTTTCATCTAGTCATTTCTGCGAATGATTTTTATTTTATTTTTTCTTCTTTTTTCTTTTTGGTGATACTGTATAAAATTCCAATGTTTTTTTTTTATACCTACAGAATGCATTAAATCTATTTTAAAGTCATAATTGTTTGAGGTATTTTGGGACGTCGTTGATTATTTTATAGACTTCCTGCAATTGATAACTGCTCGTTGAGCTGATTTAGTATACCTAAGAGGGCTGGAAGTTTAATAGTGGCAACACCGTTGTGGAAGCGAAGCGAGACGGAATGAATTATTCTCATTGCTACCACATATTAGTTTATGCCTTACCTATCTTACAATACGAGTAACACACTTCGTACAGAATTAACATAAAAACTTCGGCTCATCGGTAATTCTAATTTTCCGCGCTTGACACGCTGGATTCTTCAACACGTTAAGAATAGCCGTAGTAAAGAGTGCGTTGCAGTAGAAGCTTTGAAGATATTTTTGAAATGATGATCCCAAAAGAAATTATTCGATTCTATTAGTTAAGTGATCTTACCAGTCCTCATAAAACGCACTATGAAACCAGAAATTTGCATATACAGTAAGGAGCAAAACTGATTACACACTATTTGAAGCAACATAACTTTTTTCAAATTAGATCAAATGACTTGAATGTTATCGAGAAGTTAGAAGGAAAGTGCGACTTTAAGTCGAAAATCGTGAAAAATGGCAATTTTCCCACATTTAATCGTTTATAACTCGTAAACGAAGTAACCAATATCGGTGAAATTTTCAACATGGATAGAATTTATTCGAGCCAATCAAACACATTCTTTAAATTTTCAATACAGCCTCAGATAAAAAAGCTGAAAAAACCATCTTTTACTATTTCTTTTGCGATTCCGACCAATTCAAATTTTTTTCAAAAATTTTTTACGCCTCGTCTAATAAACTAATCCTTCTAACTTCTCAATAACATTCGAGTCATTTGATCTAATTTGAAAAAAAGTTATGTTGTTTCAAATAGTGTGTAATCAGTTTTGATCCTTACTGCGCCAGTCGTACCGCAAGTGATCCAAAATCCCTTGTACAAATAAAGTGCCCAGGGCAACAAACGGACAGCTCGATTTCGATGTATCAGTAGAAATGAATTTTTTCGATACTTTTCGGTGCGACTGTCGCCCCGAGCGAGATGAAATTCTCCAAAAAATTTGTTATTTCTGCAGTTACGCTCAGAGCAAGAAACGGTTAACTATTTGAAGTTTTGATTTATTGACTAAAAACATTAGAAAACAATTAACGATGTTTATTTCGATATTTATTTTATTGAACAGAATTTTATATTTTATTTAACACAATTTCGTAACTAGAAATTGTTTTTCACAAGAAGTTATATTTATTACTATCATCGTCACAATCACGATTCAGTTTTCGTTGTAAACCTGAACGTGCCGATAACATGTATTTGGTAGTAATACTATTTTATTGCAAAATGTAATATTATAAAAAAGTAAACTTGATTCACAAAACATCTTGTTCGTCACCATCATTTTCACCGCCGCGCTTAAGTTTATCGTTGTTATATTTATTATTATGATATGTATTTTGATACGAATTTTTTTACATCATCAAATTTTTTGTTATATTACATTCACTGTCGTTTTTCATTTTTCACGTGTACAGTCCGATCGCTTCTGTGTGCTGTACTTGTGCGACTATCTTTACTTGGCGCCAATGTCGTGTAACGCACAAATTTACCTGCAAGGTGACCGTTTGTTGTCCCGACTGTTTACAGTCGCTCTGACTGTTTGTTGCTCCGAACGATTAGAAAATCTAAGTGGGCGGTCATGTTTAAATCGAGTTGACCGTTTGTTGTCCCGATCTCTTCGAATGAGGTCAGTCAAGGCGGTAGCATAGCTAAAAATAAAGAACAACAATACTGTGTTGGAGACTTCAATTTTCGAGCAAAATAAATTTGGAGATTCATCGAATACGCACGCTATTGAAACAGAATTCCGCTGAATTGTCTGATCATGACCTGTTGATTCTATTTCTTGTCAATCTATAAGAATCAATGTATAAGAACCTGTTGAATTTCTAAAGCCAATTTTCTCGGAAATGAAGCCTGCCACGGATGTTTGTTGTTCTTGATTTTCGTTTTATTCTTAGCTTTACCATCTCCCTGACCTCGTTTCTACCACGAATTTTAGCCCACGCTGTATTACTCTTAACCTATGACAATATAATTAACCGGATTGAATTTATTCAGATTCCATAGAATTTGTACGGTAACATCGAACGTAGAAGCATACCAAACAATTTCTCAAGAAAATCTTTCTGTAACTTCACTAGAGAAAAACATTCTTTTGACAGGAAGCTTCGATAGCTTCGAAATTGAAGCGACAGAACAATTTCAAAGGGGTTCGTCATACTGACAACGGACAGTTCCAATTTCGCAGTCTCTTGATTGAACTCGCAGCAGAAAGTGTAATTGGCTGTTACGTGGTCTTAGCAATTAACGAATTGTGGGACAAAACAATCCGTACAGAGAAAGAAACAAAGTGCAACGATTGAAAGTAACAAAGCAATTTGCGGTTCGACACGCGAGCGTAAACGCAAACAGAAACGCAACGCGATCTCCCCTCCCCCTTCTCTGGCTCTCTGTGCATATAGACTGGGCTCGAAATGATACTTGCCAACAGTCGACGAAGCTACAAGCGGTAAGAATCGGCACCGCGTACAATGCTCGCAGAGGAATTTCTAGGACAGCAGAGTTACTATGGCGACACGCTCGCCAAACACAAGGTGTACGACCCCGGCTGTATCGAGGAACGTGTCTGGATATGTAGAACGATTGATGCAAATCTAGGACTTTCGTTGAACCAGGCTTTTCTGGTCTCTCGCGATCACTATAATCCGCGCAACGGCCGACCCGCGTACAAACACTGGGAACTGCAATTTTTCCACCGCCGATAACGCTTAACTCGCGAAATTGATACCGTGATTTTATTGAACAAGACTGACCAAATACTTTCTCAAAACCATCAAAACGGTGCTGTGCTACATGATTCGTTCTCGCACGAGCTTGTATTAATTATTGCTTGCATTATTTTACCGTGTCAGTATGTACATTTTACACTTGATTTTCTGAATTAGATGATCACCGGTCATGCTAAAAAATTGAATCGTTATCGTACCGCATGATTGATTCGCTGAAAGAACAGGAACACCATAGGAATATGAACATAATCGAAAATCAATAGTGAAACACGTCAGAAACAGCTGCCATTTAGGAAAAATAAAAGGAATATATGATATAAACAAAAGAAGAGTATAATAAGAACAACTTTTTCTCTACATATTTTTCAACTTATAAATGAATACGTAGTTCTTAAATCAATAAATGGACGTATCTTTCGTGTTGAGTTTTCAAGGACATCATATATAAAAACATTCGAAAAGGACGAACGTCAAGCTGAAATATTGAAACAGAAGAACTGACTGTAATATGCAAATACATTTCCGTTGTTTCTGTAGTAATGGCTTCTTCTGGCGTTTTCTGTGTATCGTGATTGGTTACCAGGAACGAAAATTAGGTGATCGACAGGAGGCGCGTTATTTTATTTGTACAAGTGACGCGTAACGTGTAGTGTGGCTGACTCATACACGATCCTGCCATGCATAATCCATGCGTGGGCGTGCGATCGTAGCATTTGTAGCCTTAAATTGATAAACGGACTAGCCGACAACGTTGCTTTTGTTTTATTTTCGTCACTGCCGTATTGTAGCTGGTTCTACATGACGAAAGCGTGTGCTGTTATGTGCGGGACGCGCTTGATATTTTTGGAAAACATTTTGACAGACGTAAAAGAACGAATATTTTACCTTTGTTGGTGGATTTGCATTCGAGGGACACACGTGTCACTGCAATTGGGTTATTCGCGTCATTCTGATCAGCAAAGAAACCATTTTCCATAGTCTGTTGACACGAATACCATTACCATTTACCAATACCGATTACCATTTTAGATTATACTTTCAAATACAGGTGAGATAAAGGTAATTCAAGGCTAAAAGTATAAAGCAGCTTTTTGCTTCCTTGTTTAAAAAATGGAACCGTTTTTCTCAATCGATTGCCACGAATAATTACCGATTTAGATAGTACTCTAAAACAGAGGTGAAGTCGGGTACTTCAAGGATGTAGCATAACTTTCTGTTTTGTAGTTCGGAAAAACTGTCATTGTATAGAGAAACCATTTTCCACGATTTGTGGCCACAAATAATGACCATGATAGTTGCCATTTTAAAAAGCAGGTGAAATAGCAGAAAAGATGAAAAATATAAAATGACATGTATTTTACCGAATATTCTAGACTTCGGTTAAAGCAAACGTGATTCGCGGGTAAAAGCCGAAAATAATTCTCCGTTTTCTAATTTAAAAAAGTGCCATCACGCGCAGAGTCCTCTTCCTCGAATCCCAAAAATTTGCCACGGTTCTCCGGGACCCTCGAATTCGCCAGAAGCAGTCTATTCATATGTTCCGGAGATAAACGCTAGTACGGATACTACCACGTTTTCTATATTCATACGCACCCGAACCGTAGCAAGGCCACTTGACAGACGCTCGAGACGATCGCAATAAATGCAATAACGCTCCCACACGGCGCGTGTTTGCTACCTAACACCCGAACAGTTTACTCCTCTCCCCCCCCCCCCCCCCGCCCTCTACACCACGGGGATGCCAATGCATCCGCTAACAATCCTTTGGGTATCGATCTCTGTCCATGCTGTCTGGCCGTCAAGTGCCACGATAGCATCCGAACAGTATACATTTTCGAAGTCGAGAAGAGAATATTGTTTGCAACGTTGCAATGTTAAAAAGTAATAGTTCAAACTATAATCTAATTTAACGGTGGAACAATAAAACTCAGCTTCACAAATTAATTTTAGCATTGTTAAATTATATTTTATATCTTATAAGTGATTATAAGTCAAAACTCCGGAGAACAAGTTTAAAATGATTAGAATTCATTGGTTGCAAGGTGTGTTCGAAAGGTGGTGGGAATAGTGGAAAATTGGAAAAGTGGAAGTATACGTACGTGCCACCAGTTTTGGGGAGTCTATCATTAGGTTTGCCTATGCTCATCTTAGCCGCGCCTGTAGTCCCGGTGTTTTCGCTTCGACGTCACACGCTACATAGTATGTGTAACCGTTGTAGCCAATATTTCGACTGTAATCGAAACTACGTGTGAAACGAGACCTGCCCCTTGCACTCTGATCCAATGACACGACGAGGCCGAGGCAGTGAAGTACCAGCGTGTGCGTCCTTTGCTGTCGCACCCGAGTGGCTAGGTTTACGTCACTGCCTCGTCCCATTCGACAAGAGATAGATACGCCATCGCATTCCTGCCACGGAAACTTCTATCCGATCCTTCGACATTTTTCGATCATTATGGACAAGAATTCAGAAGTTTTCCATATACATTTTTTCGTGTCGTAAAACAAAACGATGCAATTTATGTGGAATTAATTCGTCTTATTCTACAAATTATCATGTAATTGAGTCATTCGACGCGATATCGGACACTTTTGGGAGTATTCTTTCGGATTTCTTCCACTTTCACTTGGACCACAACATATTTCAATGTCATCAAAATTCGAGACATAGTCCTCAAAAAATGATCGAATTCACATGGCACGATCCCCTTCCTGATGTGGATACTTGCTAAAAAAAAAAAACAACTATTCTTGTTTTTACAATATATGTATAATTTACGTTAATAAGAGGCAGCGACGATTTCTATCTCCATAATATTGTAGAGGAGAGATACCGATAGTTTACCCAAGGGTAGCTGTAGAGTCCCTAAAAACCCTTTCTTATTTGTGCCACGCATAGCAGGGAACTGTGAACGCGCTCTCGAAAGGCCATCTGGTATTGATCAGCCGCTCGAATAGTCGAACGGCCGGAACGAAGGCATCCGATCTTCGACAGATTTTCGGCAACTCGGCGCTTGGACCTACAGTCCGTACGTAAAACCATCTGGTTCCGGCAAATACGAATAGACCCTAATAGAGACGTCCGCATCGAGTATCAGCCATCTAAGTTACACAAGTACCGTTCCCTCGAAATTCGAAAATTTCTCCGGCGGCGCGGCTTCATCAACGGGATTGAGAGGAAAGCTTGTCGCCGATAGAAGTTCGCGGATTAACCAGTCGCGTAACTCAGTTAGTGTATTTGTTGCCCCTGGGGATGCAACCGCGATTCATAGGTCGATGCGTGAGCAGCGGGCGCAGCGGGCACGGGAGAATAAACCGCAAAACACGACGCGGTAAGCCTTGTGCTCGTTCCTTCGAACAATGCCGTAATAATACACGCTAATAGCCGGCGAACCGTGATTACCGTGCTTCTTAACTTTTCATCCGCCATTCAAACGCTGTTTTAATGAATGGATTTTGATACGATGGCCCCTCCATTAGCGCCGGAGGACCGACGACGCGACGGAACAATGTCCTCGTTTGACGCCATTGTGATACCTCCACGCGCTTTTTCATTCTGTGATTTCATCAAATTTTTCTCTTCTGCGTTATGCAACCGAATTTACTAAAAAGTCATTCAACCTGTTGATACTTGTAACCAATTTATCGTAAAACAGCAGAAATCATTCTCCTGGAAGACTAATGGTCTTCCACGACATCAAACGAACATCGAAAAACAATTTGATGAATCTAGTATCCAAAGTCTCGAGAAAAATCTTTATAGAATTGAAATTGTTCAATAGAAGTTATAAAATGTGTAAATACACAGTTACACGTTTCTTTATAACACTCCGAAATCATGAATGTATTCATTAAAACGAATATCCATGATTAGTGGAATTTTTCGGAAATCCCGCTTACTTCGAGAATGCCAACTCCTTCGGGAATCTTGAAATTTTCCATTTTCCACACACCTTAAGGATCGATTTACGGCCGGACTCTAGGCCTAATACCATGTTGGACTTATCCAATCCGGTGGCCGTTTAGCTCGAGTCCGGCGAGCGGCTGATCATTACCAGATGGCCTTTCGAGACCGCGTTGACAGTTCCTTGCTATGCGTGGCACAAAAAAAAAAAAGGTTTTTAGGGACTCTACAGCTCCCCTTAGGTAAACTATCGGTATCTCTCCTCTACAATATTATGGAGATAGGAATCGTCCCTGCCTCTTATTAACGTAAATTATACATATATTGTAAAAACGAGAATAGTTGTTTTTTTTTTTAAGCAAGTATCCACATCAGGAAGGGGATCCTGCCATGTGAATTCGATCATTTTTTGAGGACTATGTCTCGAATTTTGATGACCTAACGATAGACTTCCCTAAAATGGTGACACTGTAGAAATGGCGAAATTAAAATGTTTTTTTTTTTAAAACTTGTTCTCCGGAGTTTTGACTTATAATCATTTGTAAGATATAAGATATAATTGAACAATGCTAAAATTGATTTGCGAAGCCGAGGAAAAATGGATTCTGTTCGGATGCTGCCGTGGCACCCGGCGGCCAGATAGCATTGGCAGATATCGATTTGCCCAAAGGATTGTCACCGGATGCTCAGCTCTCATCAGCTGATGCATCGGCTTCCCGGGGGCATAGAGGGGAGGAGTAAACCGTTCGGGTGTTAGGTAGCAAACCCCCGCTGCGTGCGGCTCGTAGCGTTTGTTGCATGCATCTCGAGTGCTTCTCAAATGGCTTTGCTAGGGGTTCCGGCGCGTATCAATGTAGAAAACGTGGTAGCATTCGTCTCCCGCAAGTATCGATCCCTATACTCGTTCCGAACCCAAAAACATTACGTATTCGTGACACGACCCGTGTTCGGTTCTCGTACACTCCCAGTAATTACTTTAGCATAAAACAGCCAAAACCACTCTCCCGGAAGGCAGACAGGTTTGAACGCTGCAAAATGGCAATCAAAAAACAGTTTTGAGGATTTGATGATATTAGCTTTTCGAAAAGAGGGTGTTTACAGCCATCTCGATCAATTCCACCTCGAGGCATGAAGCCCGGGAATCCCGCCCTCGTACCTAGCTCCCCTCAATGCACCCCAATGTATTTGGAACGACATTGTGTACGCGCAAAATATTCGCCGTGAAAATTTTTCTGCATAGCATGCGCGGGTTCTCCTTTGACACATGCGCGCCTCGTGATGAATCGTTGTAATTTGCAACTCGCGGCTAACTGTTGGCTGTTGCAGCTCTGACGTCACGCAAAGAAAATTCACACACACGCGTACAGCACAGGCTGCAACCGACCAATCAGGTTGCAGAAAACGGGCGCCATAGTTGCTAAACGCATTCTTTTATTTTGCGGAACGGCTAAATTGAAAGGCTTGACGCCTCGGGACACAATGAGGCTTTTTTTTTATTTTTGTAGAATTGTGAATCAATATTCGAATCTTGGAACGACGCGCCATTAGGTCTTTAAAAGCCCTAAGCAGGAACTGATCAACGGCCGTCAAGCAAAAAAGGGTTCCCGTAATCGACTTGTTGCTGGCTCGTTGCAAAATTTGCTGAAATTGGCCGCGTAAATGTTCAACGGGAGAAGATGCAACTCTGTGTGCTTTTTTCATTGTGACCAGTGTCGTCGTCGTCGTTTAGCTACCCGTTGATGCACGAGTTATGACGATTTCTTTCGAATTCTGACGAATTCTTGTTAATTCTGTACTGGTACAAATCGAAAGTGGACTGAGGAATTCTTCGTGAGTTTATTTAAACGTGGATTTTTCATGGAGTTTTTCATAATACACGAAAAATAGTCTGTTCCGATGAGAACGTTGATCGATATTGTCTGGACGAGTTGGAGGGGGTAATGAATGGGTCCACGGAGTAAACAGAATTGTTTCAAAATGCATTATGATCAATGAGACAAGCGAAGCGACTCGGTTACAGAAAGTTCCAGCGTGTAGTATTCCGTGTTGGATCTCGTGGACACAGAATCCCCCTGAAACCTAGTCAAACGACTAGTTCTCCGGCGTTCTCGAGCCTCGATCTGAAACGCACACGATATACGCAACGGTACACCGTGCAATTTACGATGATTCAACGCGCGTCTTGTCAGACCAGCGCTGTCGCCCAGCTCGCAAAAAGTGAATGACTTAGAATTCACGTCCGAGAAGCACGCGTAGCCCACGCATGAAAGACGCTGACTTTCACCTATTGAGTTCCGCCGGATGACCCACGGGATTTCTTTGCTTGCGCATTCCTAAACGATATCGAAACACCCGGCTCTTTTCTTATGTAATCGCTTCGAACGCGACCCTGGAGGCTGTTGCTTCAGCACCGATAAATTCTTCGATCGAATGCTAATAGAAAGACTCTAACGTGTTCTGCCATTGCTGCGAATCTTGACAATTCTTAAACCAACTTCAGAAAATGCATTGCTTTCGTTTCTTGCGCTGTGGGGAAATTCGAGTTTAGAATTGTGGGATTTTAAGCAGCTACTTCGAATTGATTTGAAAATATCTCCCTGTAGAAATTCTCAAACTTCCGAAGGCTTAAGTTAAAGCTGATAAAACGCACTTTATGATAGGTCTATTTAGATTTTCCAGGGAAATTCGAAATCGCCTTAAAGGATCGGCAAATCTCGACTGCTAGCTCCGAAAAATATGTGCATATATATACATATATTAAGACGTTACGTCGACGCGATTTTAAAATATGTTCCCGCAGGAATTTTCAAACTTTTAAGGGCTTATATGAAAGCTGATAAAACGCACTTTATGATAGGTGTATTTAGATTTTTCAGGAAAATTACAAATCGCGTTGAAAAATTGTGAAATCTCGACTGCTAACTCGGAAAAATATATATCTAAATATTTGAAGAGGTTACTTCGACCCGATTTGAAAATATGTTCGCGCAAGAATGTTGAAACTTTCAAAGGCTTAAATTAAAGCCGAGAAAACACACGTAGCGTGGAAAAATCAATATCACGAGAAAAGTGCTGGAAATCGAATATTTTTTATTAAAAAGAAAAAGTGAATTACTTTTTGTTTCTTTTGTAAATATTTAATTTTCGCTGCGGTTTGAACGGCTCGTGACTAACAGTACGAGGCAAAACTCGGAAATTGAAAATAATGACGCGGCATTTTGCAGGATTTTGCGGGGAAAAATACAATAGTGCATCGCGGTAAATTCGAAGCGGTGACTAACGCATTGGATTCTCCGTTGAATAGCTTCATGAGTGACGCACCAGAAAAACCAGCCGTGACACTCGGACGGTCTCTCTCAGCGCGAGCGGGACACGAATTCTTGCGTGTCGTATAATGCGGCTCGCTCTATTCTGCATGTAGATGTTCCTAGAATTGGAGCGACATCCTTGTATCCATCCTCTTAGCAATTATTCTTCGCTCTAGGCCGTAGAAAAAGGGGATCGGATAACGTTCGTCCGACTCGTATAAGGACAGATCGATGGCTGGATGGGTTTTTGCTTCGAAACTAGCCTTGACAGTGTTCGAAGGACTGTGGACTAGGATTTAATATGCACCGAAGTGTTTACAAATCGGTGGAAATCACTCTCAAATCAAGCGTCTCCATTTTCATACCTTACTTTGTTGCCTCGACAGAGGTTTTCCTTTAATTAAACACTGAACTCAATCGTTCGTACTTCTTCATTAACCTCTTAAACACTGTACGCCACTATAGTGGCTTCCGTGGAAAGCATCAGTTTGAACGGTAACGCCACTATAACGGCTTTTGTGCCTTCCGCGGCCAGGCTCGCCGTCCCTGGGAGACACAGTTGCGGACAACCGGTGATGTGCCTGAGAGATAGAGTTGCGGAAGAGCGCGCTGTGCTTAAGAGGTTAATTCACATTTTTTTAGAGAAGCTAAAAGTCTGTGAAGTTGTTATCCGTTCTTATTCACTTATCCGTTCAAAAAATTTTGTCAAGGCTTACACAAATTTTTTAAGGACATACACAATTTAACCTTACGAAGTTGGTAAACAATTTTGATGTTACCTAAAGATCAACAGATCAAGATCATATATATATATATATATATATATATATATATATATATATATATATTGTTATAGTTCGGTAATTAGAATATTTATTTTTTGCAGACACGAAGGGAACGCTACTGATTCTGCTGAGCATCTCAGTGACCGTACTAGCACTGCCAAATGGGGCACCTCAAAGCGCATGCAAAGACCTTTTGCCACATCATGCAGGAAGTTCAAGCCAGGACTCGTATCCTGCTCCTTACCAGGTGCTACCGGCTGCAGGACAAGGCAGAGTTCGCCTAATTCTAGGAAGCCCTCAAGGTCTTTCTTACGAGGGCTTCATGATCCTCGCGCGAGATTCCGCGACCGGTGAACTCGTCGGGGAATTCGCGAATTTGCCGGAATCAGCGAGGACCATCGAATGCACCGATGGCGTGAAGGTAAGAATGGCATTTTCGAGTGTTTTCGTGAGCCGAGGAAAAGCGATTGTTTGGGCGAATTAGAAGATCACGTTCCCGAACGATCGAGGACAACATTTTTCACGCGTTGCTTACGGGGTCACGAGAAATCTCGCTTTCACGACTGATTCTACTGCTTGGTGACCTGGCGAGGTTTCCAATAGTACTATCAGCCAATGACAGTTAAAATATTTACGGAAATTTCGGAACAGGAACGAAAAGCTGGTTTTTAAGAAAGGTAGGTGTTCGGTCACAAGCTTTCTGAAAATATTACAAATTCAAATGGCTGTAAAAACGTTAAAAAATTCCTTTCGTAACTGAATCCAGCATGACTTTCAAGATTAAAGCTTCCTCTTTCCAGCGAAACGTTTTATGCAATAAAAATTGAGATCAAGTTCGATCGATGCCTTCATGAAGTACCTCAAGTTAGAGACACACTTTTTTGAGGCGTTATTATAAAGGGGAAGCTTCAATCTTCAAATCTGTATAAGATTCATTCTGGAGAAAAATTGTCCAACGTTTCTATAGATGATTTCAGACAGGCCAAGATTTATGGCGCGCATGCCATCGTTAAACTCTTCGAGTTGGATCCTTTTCTTGCCTCGAGCGTAATGTCAGTACGTAAATGTGTCTTCGAGAAACGAGTACGACTATCGATCGCAGATAATTCGTTCAACCGTGTGTCCACGATTAAAACGTTCGTAGCAAAAAATCTGAAGGCTGCAGAGTGACTCACGTGTGTCGCTGGCTTCTCGAAGGACGCGTACGTACAACCGTGTTTTGCTCGTCGGTGAAATGTTTTCCTTGTACTGTTCAGAACGCGGTGACTCACACGAACACCAGCAAGAAGCATAATCTCGAATTCGATTGGGAGGCACCGGCGGATTACGAAGGAACCATTGTCTTCAAGTGAGTATCGAACGTCTTCTCACCGGCAAGAACATGCTCGGATGTATAATGCTACCGGATGTACAATGCTATCCCAATCGAACAAGGTTCTAACAAGGTTGATCCTTGGACGATTATTGCCGACCAATTTTGTGCACTGTAAGTCACGATTATTATTGCGATTCGCAATTAGAACGCTAGATGGTGACCTCAAGTTTGAGGACAGCTGCACGATTCCGCAAAGATGCAGTCGGAGATTTTCCTCTTTGAAAAGTACCGAGAGCGGACACATTCGCTTCAAGGGGCACTGCGTTTCCTAGGTGAATCGCCGGCAGCGGACGAAATTTAAGAGAAATATGTTCACTTTGATTCAGCCGCGCACAGCGTGGCTAATGCACCACGACGATACGGTTGTTGGGCGTGTAAAGGGAATAACTGATAAGCATGCGGAAGCATCGAGGGTTGAATCGAGTCACGAAAATCAACTACTCCGGCACCGTACTTTCACATTAAATTTCCTCATAATCCCTATCAGACTGTCACGACCTGTTGGATGTAAAGGTCTTCCACTTTAAGCGCCGCTACGAACTGGTATGTACCATTCTACCGTCCAGTGGGTCGTAAAATTTATATCAATTAGAGCGACCTGTTGTGCAATTTATTTCTTCATTCGAGTCGAGACTGTGTTCGGCATGCACGAAGTTACTGTACACACCGCTGGAAGACTTTTCCGGCACGGCACGATTGTGCGTTGTTGAGGGGTTGCGGCTGGCCTTTGATCAGACATAGGGACAGCATAGGGGAACTGGGCCACAGGGAAATTGAGTAATAGGAAAATTAGGGTATAGGGACGCTGGTGTACAAAGAACTTTCGACACAGGGACACTGGGGCATACGGATGCTGGAATTTAGGGTAACTGGGAGACAGGGAAATTGAGTTATAAGGACATTGGGAGACAGGGACACTGGGATATAGGGTAATTGGGAGACAGAGAAATTGGAACATTGGGAGATAGGGAAATTGGGAGATAAGGAAATTCGGAGATAGAGACACTAGGACATAGGGAAATTGGGAAATTCGGAAATAGGGACACTGGAACATAGGAACACTGGGACATGGGGACACTGGGACCCTCTAATTTTTTACAGATCAAAAAATTCCTGATTGTAAAATTTTTCTAATATTTCCACTTCACACGAGAGTCCCTACAAACCAAACCCATTCTCTACTACATTCGTAGTGACTTTCGGTGTCCACATACTCGACATAAACAAAGTGAAACACAGCGAAACCACGTTAACGTTCGGTTCGTCGAATCGGTCGGTGGGCGTTTAACAAGCGTCGGAGTAACCAAAGTGTCCTCGTATGCGTTCGAAATCCTGGAACCAGGTGAATCAAGAGCGACAATTAATTGGACGTTTAATTTCTGGGTCAGAAGCTCGCGGGCACACGACACCAAGTGACAGAGCGGGCTGAAGCACGTAACATGCCGCGGTCTGTCGGCATATGAATTACGATTGGGAACGAGCACGTGGCACGCGGCACCGGTTATATCCTCCTCGAGCTCGAAATACAATATAACGCGTGTAACGGTGCGTGAAATGGGCCGGGGACGTTAATTATAAACTTTTCTGCTCATCATTGGTGCCCCGGTTTCCCCAGTTTGTTGCTGAACGCTCAATTACTGCCAGAATAGACGAGGCACCCACTAAAAGTTCGCCAATTCGCCCATTCGATAACCATAAGTCTCTGGCCATCCCACTGACGACTATCAAACTGATCAGAATCATATATCGTCATTCTCGACACGAATAAAATACTCTGATATCCATCCTCGTCCGTAAGAATTCCGACACTTTAATTCCTTGCCGTACAATATCGAGTCATACTCGTGACGAAGGTTCTGATCAGAATCTATATGTAAATATGTGTTATTACCATAATTTCTTTTAAACTGAAATAAAATTCTATTTTTCCGTTGTTAATGTATGTACAGCTATCGAAGAACATATAGGCATACAATAAATATAAATTATCTCCTTTCTTTTTCTGGAAATTACGGATTACAAAGAAGTTCTAATCACTGAAACCGTAAAATAAATCGTAGTGCAAGGGGTTAATGTTTGCCGAAGATCGATGATGTTCGAACTATGATAAGTTCGTTAAGAAAAATCGTATAATAATTTGCCTGGGCTCATTTTAAAGCGTGAAATTTCTATTTTCGATATATCTGTTTAGTGTTCATTTTTCTATGATATTCATGAACTATACCGGGTCGTGAACCACGAATCGTGACCAATAGAGGGTTTTTATCAGATATAACATGGTTTCAAGAGAGCTGTCACATGATCATACTATTAGATTATTTCAAGGTGAATTCGATAAGCATCATAACATGAGTTTTACTTTAATTTAAGCGATGTTCAAAATGGTGTCTGTCAGCTGCAATGACGACTGTAGGCGAATAAAAGAGTGTTTAGCATTAGCACTTTCTGTGACCTCTGCACTGATAGCTGAGCATGCATCTATAATTCTCTGCCGCATATATTCTGGCGTTGGAGGACTGCTAATAACAGAGTAATCTCTACTGGTCAGAATTCCTGGTTCACCCTGTATAATAAAATAACAGACGGATGCTCCCTGGAGCGTAGATTCTCTTCGTCAAAAATTGTGCAAATTCAAACGTCCCCAGGAGGATGCGACATTTGTTTTCATGTATAAATGTACCACAGATCTGAAGATTGAAGCTTTCTCTTTAAAACGAATTTTTTCTTGTACGATTCTTTTCAGCCGTTCTATTGAATTTTAAAGATGTGGTGTTTCAAGTATTCGATAAATATTCGTATAAATCGTAGGGGGAGAGATTAAGAATTTTGCTCGGGTAGAATGATGCTGTGGACTCTCCCAAATGCAATGGCATATTTTTTTATAACATTATGAGCATTTAAACACGTTTAAACAATTTCCAAAGGAAACCATACACAACGTCAATGTCGACTTGCTTGAATGAAACGTCTTGGACATTTTTGTTTTTACATAAGAAACGAAGGGTTTGATGCAAATTTTCTTTAGGCTGCGCGTAAAAGCGCACCTCTTTCCATAGGAAGCCATAAGAGAAAGTTAGCGAGGTTTCCGTTTTCCATTAAGAAAGTAAAATAGTTCCGCAAGAGACGGGGTATCGCGAGTTTGTAAAAATTTCGAAGTTTCGCACTTCAGGATCGATTCCTCAACGTTAGCCTCCTCCTCGTCTAACCCCCTCCGTTTATACGTTCTCAACATTGTTATCTTTTGTTCCCACGCCTGGCCAGTAATGGGTTGCATCACGTTGACCCGGAAGGCTGTAATTTATAGGCTTATCTGAAGAGATGTGGAATACGAATCGACGTGTTCTTCGTCCTTATTTTTTTTTTCACTCTTCTCTTTTTCTCTTGCCCTTCCCCGAGAGTTCTATTACCGTGAAGGCAATGATAGATGTTGCCTGTCGTGATATATTTCGCGGAGTAATTGAACGATTGCGGCTGAAGCGTAATCTTGCGGGCTGCGATTCGTAGATTTGTTCGCAGAACCAATGATGGTATTGTAGTTTCGTGGAACGCGCAGATCGATTCTTCCTTTTCGAACGCGATAAGGCCCGCTGTACAAATCTCTTTGGACTAATCGAACTGTTTATGTTAATATCATGCAGTAGTCGGATGCGATAATGTATGTACAAATTGTTTGATGTACAACGATGGTGTACAGGTGAATCTACAGTGCACTTGATTGGTCATCTGGTCATCTGGATTGGTCGTCTTGATTGGTCTCAATTTATACTGGATCTCGTATTAATTTTTCAATCTTTTATCGGACGAAATCGCGGAATGTATTCATAGAAACCAGAAAACATAACTGTTATAACCAAAAAGAAAAAAAAAAGTCATGGAATAACAAGTATTTCATGGACTAAAATCGTATTGGTTACAAATCACGATTATAAGTAACCGAACATTTTTTCTTTTGTTGGTAAATGTTATCGTTGAGAGACACTCATTTCGTTCACTTATAACAGTTATCGATGAGAGAATTTGTAATAGTTATTATTAAATAGTACAACTTACAATCAATTATTTAATAAATTTGTTATTCATCAAATTAATTTGCTACATTTAAAATTTAACGTGACAAGCATGAGTTTTTCCCAATTTTCTCCTGACAAATTACACCTAACGTACATGCATCTAACGTTAATGTAAGAGCAGAAAAGGTTCGTTCAACGCTAATCTGAGCTGCGGGCATAGCGTGAATTATGCACGCTAGTTTTGATAAATACGCGAGTCTATATTTCTGATCTTCCCAGTTGAGAAAATTTTGAAAAACTTTTTTTTCAGATTTTGTGTTGTTCTTATGGTCTCTGTTGATTCGTCTCGTTGTACGAAACCTTCTCAATGAATTTCACAGGCTTGCTCCATCCGAAAAAGAGTAGACAACTCGGTAATTAAATGAGCAACTGGAATGAATTTTCTCATCAATAATGATTATCAACAGCAAGTGAAAAGAAATTCGATCATCGATAACTGTTGTGAGTGATCGAAATGAACTTCTCTCATTGATAACTATTATGAGCAATCTGAAAAATGAACAGTTATCGAGGAGGATCCAATTTTTTGGACACTAATAACTATTATTTGTAATCAAAAAGTATAAAAATCGATATTTTTTAATCATTTTCTTCTTGGAATTTTTTTCTTTATATTTTGTGTAGATTATCTTAAATTTCAATAATAATCAACTCTTTATTAATGATTTTTATCGTAGAAAATTTTAGAATAACTGTTATTTCTGGCTCCTGATAGAAACAATGAACAGGCATTTATGAAGATCGTTTACTCTTACGCTTGAAGTACACACGTGCAAAATACGAAGACCATTTAATTTTACAATATTTATGAGATCCATTAAAAAATGATGTTGCGAGAGCAACAAAGAGTTCAACGAATCCCACCGTACTTCCGTTCCTTTTAGTCGATATACCTGGAAAGAATATTTTAACCGTAAAAAGCGCTTATGTTATTTTACAACTACCGCAATGCGAAAATTCCGATTCCCTAAAACGACCGAACCCAGACCTGTCCACTCAAATCATACCAGTGACGACCGAGGACCATGCTACAACGAAATTCCTGACATTTCCCACTCCTCCTTTTAAGGTCCTTCAAACACACCCGCGTCCAATTGAAAAATTGTAACATATCCCCACCCAACCCATCCTCCACCAATCACTAACAAACCGAGGTTACGATAGACGCACACGTCGAGATAGTCAGCCAGAAAAAAATCGAAAACGCAAATGGACGAAACGAACTTTTAATCGTCAAAGCGAATATACCGTTTACAATAATTGTGGGCACAATGATTCAGAACGTGGTCGAACAACAAGTTATGTGGAGTGTAGTTGATAATTTTATTTGGACCTTGTTTGAGCTTCCAGTGTGCGGACAAATTTTTATATAATTTTTTGGAATGTATATTTGCACGAATTTGTTTCTCAATCGAGTCATCCCTTTCATCGGCCAGACAAAGATTCTTCTACTGATCGTTCCCTCTGATTTCCTCATTCTTCAGGTCCACTTTCGCCCAAGATTACAGTACCTACTGGGTCGACGTTGAATCGCCAAGTGTCAACGTTAACAAAAGATCCATCGACGTGCTAACCTCCTCGACGCCAGCCACCACCCTAAGAACAACTACGCCACCTTACTACAGCCCGACCGTCAATTACGAGGTAAATATGCCTAGATATGTTCCGACCGCAGATCACGAGGCAAACCTGCTTTCTTAACCCGATAATTACCGCCGCGATAATCGATCATTAGCATACATGCGATATTAGACCCTCGGACGACGTGCAAGCAGAATGGTAAATTAATATCTGCTGGGAAATTCATTTCTTTTTACACTGTAAATTACTTTTAAAGATGCTGTAAATTATATACAAAAGCATTGGATACAGATGCATTATTTTCAAAATTAGGATTCAAATAATTTTAGCAAATTGTTAAAATTGTGTACGTTCGTGATTTTCTTTGCAACATATTCGCTCTTGACAGTGTTAATTATTTTTGAAGATCTAGTGCGCGTCATAAACGGAAATGTTCTTAATTAACTTTTAACGCTTAATACTTTCACGGTGTTCATTAGTTTTGTAGATTGCGTAGACCAAACAAGAATGCATTTTAAACATTTTGCAAGTCAGATGTAATTTATGTAACGTTGTGATAACACAATTTTCTCTAAAGAATATAGTGAAACGAGAAAGGAGGGATTATTTATTGGTATATCTTTTTATTAAATTGCAAGTTGAATCTGGAAGAATTTACTGGCCAACATTTCACCCTGTTCACATGTAACTCAAGTAAAGTTGTGATAAGCTCCACTATTTTTTTTTTTTTTTTTTTTTTTTTTTTTAAGAGTATAGTGACACGAGAAAGAAGGCATTATTTATCGGTACCAGTACATACATTGAAAAATTCGTTCAATATCCTTTTATTAAATTGCAAGTTGAATCTGGAAGAATTTACTGGTCAACAAGTCACCCTGTTCACAAGATTGAAATTCTTCGAGGTTCATTTTCTCATCTCGCCAATAGTCCATTTGTTCCATGAAATCAGAACATTTATTACAATTAAACAGGCTATTAGGTCGTAACAAAAATTATTTCGGTTTGTATTGAATACTTTCTTCGTGAAAAATTAACATTTAAGGTGTCTTAGAGATGAAAAAAAAAAAAAAGAAAAATGAAAAATCTTCTCACACTATATTGTCAAAGAATTGTGGAATAAATTGGAAAATGCTCGAGCATACAGAACGTGATTAAGTGAAGTAGGATTTCCCTTCAAGCCTTAAAGTGTACGACGAGATTTCAACTTCATAAAATAATGTACAACTATAATACTTAAAACCTTTCCTTCGAAAAGGATCTTCAGAGCACACCGCCCACATATATAGTGAAATCAGCAAACGTGTGAAGCAATAAGCGCAGAAAATATTGTTCCCCCCATCGATTTGCATTCTAAATTAAACATGACCGACGCTCCGGGCACATAATAGATAAAGCTGCGATTCCATCGGAGCCCACGATAAAAAGGAACAGGAAGGAAGGAAGGGAATAGGATAAAAGAATTCCGCGAATTATTTTTAACGTTATTTTTGCGAGCTCCATCACCGGGAGTAGATGGAGAAATTCAATAGGGGGTGTCGGTTCATTCACGAGTTGAAAGTATGTTCGGGTTTTAACGAATCTCGTTGTTGCACGATGTATTGTGCATGGGTGGTGGTCGCACGCGATCCAGTTAACCATGTACACTTCTGCTCAAAATGCAGACAGTCCATGACACATGTTTGTCTCATTCAACGATATTTTTCTATTGAATCCAACAAATCAATTTTCTCTACAAAACAAACAGTGTTACGCAAACAGCAATACTGATTATTGCAGACTTATATGAAAGATAAAGCAAAGATTAGACAAATCTAAGAATATTGGTATGTTGTTTTCAATGTATCAATTCTATGTTATATTAATTCCTGCTTCCCACATTCTACATGAAAATATTTTTAAGTTCAAAATGACAGGTTGCAAATATTTGGATGTCGAGATCACAAAGTTGCTTTGAAGGGGAATTATTTAATAAATCTATTTTCCTTGAATATGTACAATAAAGATTGAATAGCTGTAGTTTAGCGATAATGATTTTGAATTTTTCGAGTGGAAGTGTATGCAGAAAACACTTAATTCCGTGCACGAGATACACTCTCCGGGTTTACGGTTTATGTCTATAGAACACTTTCGCCCGTTCACTTTTGTATCGTACGATCCGACAACGCCCGTGATTTTTCCCGGCGTCATCGGCCCCGTTCGCGATTTTACCTTCGCCGGATTTTATCATCGCCAGAAAACAACGCGACTCGCGAGCACAGGCGTCCCGGTTTTGTTTTACCCACGGTCTTTCATAATCGTTAACGGCGGAGACCGCGCTGAATCGGCCGCGATCTATGCTGAAAAGTCGCGATCCACGGCTATCGAAGATTTCAGCCGCGATGAATATTTATTGCGCCGTGTTTCTGACAGCATTTTATTTTCTCTCCGCGGACCTGCGCGTCGTATGCTGGCCGAAAAATCGTGCGGAATTTATTTTGCAAATTTCGTTTCCGAAATAATGATTGATAGTTCTAGTATAATTGAGACATTTGTGCAGCAATTTACAGTGTCGTTTTCGGAAAAATTTTCAATGCTTTAGGAGGTCAGAATTCAGCTTGTTATAAATAAATAATGATGCGAGATGTCAGGCTTAGAAAATGCATTGAAAGATTCATTTTCCAATTTGATCGTGATGTATTAACAGATTGCATTCAGTTCGTCCGGTTTCTCCTCGAGAAACACGAACGCAACGCGTGTTTTCCCAGTCACTCGGCATAATTAATACAAAAACTCATGCATCTTTGCGCAACAACAGTCCGCAATTACGGGCGCAATTACCCGAGCCCATACAAAACGATATTACCCGCGGTCGAATGTAAATAAAATGCGTAAAAGTATGGGTACCAGTACGAGCAACAACTGGTACCTAACTGTAATTATTCTGTTTCGCGAAGTGTGTCTAAGTTGAAGGTTGGTCATCATGCTCGGTACCTTCCTGCCGAGAGACAACGGGCCTCCCCGTCGCGTCGTTCCTCGTCAACTGCAATTAACCATTCAGGGAAGATAACTAGCCCGCCTAATCGAATGCGCGGGACGCCTTTGCGAATCTGTCCACTTCCGTACAATTTTTAAATGCTGCATATCATTAACTTTCTTTACGGTTTCAATCTTTATGGTTCTCGCTACTTCTATCTGCGCTCTGAAACAAAACGTCCATTGTTAACAAGATACCCATCTCAAAATTCCTGTAAAGTAAAAGCAACCGTTGATCATTGAAATCGAAACTAGAAAGTTCAAATTGATCACGAACTTTAAGCCTTTTCCATTAGAATGACCCTGAATGAATTTATTCGAGTAACAATCACGACGATTTTTCAATGGCAGGAATCCTTGACTGCGGATGTTTAGTCATGACAAAAATGAATAGTTGCGATTTGACTCAGTCAGTAGACAAATTAAGAGAAAATCAAGACGATTATGAAAAGAAGAACGAAGCTTCTATTCGGCTTCTGTTTCCTTTGCAATTAATGTGAACAATTTTTATTTTTGCATAAAGATCCGCAGTCTTGTAATGCCATTAGAATATTCTCTTCGGTTGAATTTTATAGAGGAATATTTATAGGAAGAACACGTAAAAGTCTTATCGATTGCTCGCATGTTCAAAAATGATTTAATTATGTCTCGGTACATTTTGTTCCGCAACAAACTTTTTCGAATATAATCCACCGGGTTTAAAAGGGCGTGTTTCCATTGCTCGCGAGAGTCGGTGGAAGAAAACCAGCGGCGGGCCCTCGAATAAATTCCAGGAAATCAATTTGGCAGTCGATCCGTCTTAATGGAAAGAGTTGGCAGCGGTATACATCATCATTCACCGTGTTACATTTATTGTCGGACATAAATCAGCCGGCGGAAAGTTCCGCGGGTCTTCCGAAAGATTTATTTTCATCGAAAATATCAAGATATTTCCATCTGGAAGAAATCCGATTCCGTGATCTATACACTTTATACACTAACAGTGTACATACAGTGTGTATTCACGCGTGGGTGTGTGTGTACACCTGTCTGTATAACCAGCGTCGAGCAGTTTAATGGAGTAGTTCAGACCTACTCTGGAAACTCCTCAATAAAGTTTCCAAGTGAGAAACCGAGGGTGAGAGGACAGGAGAGAAAGAGAGAGAGAGAGAGAGAGAGAGAGAGAGAGAGAGAGAGAGAGAGAGAGAGAGAGAAAGAGAGAGATTCGCGCATTGCCTTCTCTCACGATGATCTTGTTTCGAAAGTGGACCGGTTAATGAGGACGATACGCAAAAAAGACGTCGACCCGTATCTTTTCATTCATCGAGCGTCAATCTGGCACGACTGTAAACGATACCACACCGGTGAAACGTTCACCCAGGGCAGTGTCGTTGCGAACGTCATCGCCAGACGATACAGAGTCATCGCATGATGATATGGAATCGTCGCGTGTCGATTCATATGTTTTCTCGTCTGGGCACCACGAACTGGGACACTGATTTCATCGAAATGCAATGATTCTCTTTTTTATATGCAGATATTAATGAACCGTTTTCTCCGTCCTCGTTCGTTAGATGAAATGCTTCGTACAATTCGTTTAGACTTGAATTTTACATGAAACCAATTTTATTATTTTAATAATTGTGAACAACGTTTGGGGAGATCACAGCAGTTAATCCTTTACACTCCTATGTCGAGGCTGAGGCGATATTTAACAGGTGTTCACAAAATTCCGGAGTGAAAAGGGTCAAAATAACGATTCTGCGTTTGTTCAGTAGATTATTGATCAGGAGTTTGCTACCTCGAGTGGTACAATCTTATCTTTCTGTTCCTTATCAAGTATTCATGGATTCATTTATTTACAACTTCGAGTTCTCAGTCTGGTCACAATGATTTATTCCTTTCTGTTGACGTTGTTGATGGGCATAAAATAATCTTGATTTATTAGTCTCGATTGTTTTTGTTATAGTCCATATCCCTTTATTTGCATTAGTGTTGAGTGTATTGAAAAATTCATTAACCCTTTGCCCTACAATATCGAGTCAGACTCGTGATGAAGATTCTGAACGGAGTCTATATCACTATTCCTACCGCGACCGGTCAAATGACCATTTTTCAAAATTCGATTTCAACTTCACCCACTTTTCCTAAAATATGCGTATAATACATTTTTCAATATTCACTTCTTTTTTTATTGTTTATTTTCTGAGAAAAATTTGTAGTCTGTCTTACCTACCACGACCGGTCATTTGACCGGTAGAACGATTTATATCTTTTTGTAATAGTATTCTTTCAAAGATTCAATTCCGAAACTATAAAGTCGTTACAAACGAAAGGTAATGCGGTTGTGGCATGATTTTAGCCGAAAAGTGCCTTTCAGGGACTGCTTTACGGCACTTCAAAGTGTTTACCTTATTTGCCTGATTGGTATCCGAAGCGGTCCAGAAAACCTCGGATTTTCTTACACCGTCTTATCCACTATGACTGTAAAATAAATCAAATCATAGCCGAAGGGGATGCCTAGACGTCTTCTCACGAATTCAAATCAGTAAAGTCTTGTGACCTGAACAGAGAGCATCAAAACGTGAAAGTTACAAGGAGCATATTCGCCAGTCTTTTACTATTTTGTATTTTGATTTTATTATTATTCTACTTTTATTTTATTTTTGTATTACGTGTTATAAGTGTTATTTTCAAAAAAGTGAACAAACCAACAATACTTTGTAGTAAGTTTCACATTTTATCTTTTGTTCATTTTTTTATCCATCTTGATTTACATTTTTATATTTTTAATTTTTATTTTATCCCTTGAATATTCATTCCCAAAATGTCAAGACGTTCGAAGAGTGTGAATTTATTATTAGAGGAAACAAATAATATTGATGAAGTGTGTTCCGAAGAAACACAAAAAAGAACAAAAAAAAATTTGAAATTTGAATAAAATTCGAAATTTGAAAAAAAAAATAAAAAAAAAAAATAAAAAAAAATTCAAAAATTTTTTTTCGAAAAATTGAAATTTGGTTTTTTTTTGGAAATTTTTGATATTGAAAATGACAATGCGGAAAAGTATGATCTATTTGAGACCGACTCGAACACCGATGAGGACGAAGAGAATGTTTCGAACGTACGTAGAGGACGAAAGAGAAGGAAATTTTTAGTTAGTTCCGATAGTGAGAATGGGGAAGAGGTAATCGAAACTGCTGTAGACGGAACTGTTTGACAAGAAGTAAAAGAAGGATCTAATCCTGGAAGAGCACCTATGCATAATATTTTTATGGGAACATCAGGTCCAACAGGGTATAGTAAACGAACTATTATACGGTGAGAACGAATAAAATGTACATTTTATACACCTAAATAGAAGAAACTATATTTTTATACTGACAAATTGGCTATTATCTTCATTCTATATTAAAAAATATAAGTTGTGCTAAAGACCGGTCATTTGACCGGTCGCGGTAGGAATAGGTATACGCGAAGTGTCGGTAGGAATAGTGATATGTATGTTATTAATTTCCTTTAAACCGAAATAAAATTCTATCTTATTGTAGTTGATACATATCCATTGGAGAAAACATAGGCATACAATAAATATAAACTATCTTTTTTTTTTCTATGAAATTCTGAACGATGAAGAACTTCTAATCATTATAATCAGAAAATGAATAGTAGCGCAAGTTTTCTGGCAGAGGTGTAATCGTCAAATTCGTTTGCATTTCAGATAAAGGAAGTAGAGGATTCTCTGTACGCCGGATGTGGCAGTACAAAAAACTGTTTCGGCACACCAGAAGAATGCGTTGAGACAAAAAGTTGCGCAGCGATTGTTACGGTACTGGTCCGTGGAGACAGATACCTTTTCCAACTCCAAGCCCGTAACAGTAAATACGTCGCTGTTGGCCTATCGGATGATAGTAAAATGGTAATTCACCGATTTCGATAACCCATCATTCTTCGTCTCGAAGAAAAAAAAATGTCCTCAAACAGACGCCGTTCAGAATGATCCTTCAGTCGGTGCTATTATATTACAAAATAAAAATTGCCTGCTTCTATTCCAAGAGATTGGAACCAGATAAATATTTGATTCTTACTTTAATCATTTTAAATACGTTGGTTAATACATTACATACAATACATTGGTTAATACATTGCTCTTAGACCATTTTAAACGGTCTAGTATTTTAAAATGTTACTTATTTGATGGTACACGTACAGGGTGGCCCACATAACTCTGAACAGCTCAATATCTCGAAAACTGTGCCATCGATTTTAAAGTTCTTAGTCTTAAATTGCATGGAACTGAAGGGCCTTTCTGACTACATAAACGTGAAGTGGCCTCCCTTCCCCTTTAACGGGGGAGGGGAGGTACCTTTGTAATTTTAAATGGAACCCCCTATAAAATGTAAGTGAGTTGTAGGTACTCTAAGCGCTCGGAAATAGCGTTATGGAATTATACGCGTTTGAGTCCTTTGCTTATTCATGAAGAAACACAAACAATAATATTTACAATTCTTGAGTTTGACTCACTTATCTATGAAAACGTTTTCAGTTTAGAACTGTTGTTCAAGCAGTTAGGTGAATGCCCTGTATATACATAAAATCCGCAGTTCAGTTGATATCCATACATACAATAAAAATTATATTTTTTTAATCATTGTTTATAAGCAAAGCGGGATGTTCTAAGCGTTAGAGTCCGTGTCTTCGTCGTCCGTTGCTTCTGACCTTATCACCGGATCCTTATCGGTGTCAACGGGTCGGGGAGAGTGATATTCTCCTCCTCTCTTCGGGTGTTAGGAGGGACTAGTAGTAATCCACGAGTATCGTCATGGCTCTAAGGATCCGTCTCATCTCGTCGACGAGACGCACCTGTACCTCTCGTCCTGGGGGCCGGGTTGTCGTCATCTGCAACAGTAATTACTGCATTGGTTTTCGTTCATTGTCGCCCTTCTCCGGCGGAGTGTACTTCTTGAGGTCGGCGACGTGTGCCTTTCCGACCTCCTTCCCTTCGATCGTGTTTACGCGGTAGACCACGAACGATAATTTCTCGCGTACGCGGAAGGGCCCGCTATATATTTGGCACAGAGTTTGGCGGCGATATTCTGGACGGCAAAGGATAAAACGCGTTATTCTACCCGGAAATGTCTACCTCGAGCGCCGTTCTCTAGTTCCTTAAGAGACGAGACTAATCCCAAGGGTACGACGGCCCGTAATTCCGCCCTGGCGCCCCAGAAAATGTATTCCATACATTTCGTTTCCGGCCACGTGGTCGCGAGACGATTCATCATAGTATTCATATATGTTGGATAGTCGCGTACGGGCTCGTCCGGGCCTTGCTTCCTCAACCGCAGAAATCGTCGCGAAATCGTCGCAGGTATCATACCAGAGCGCCGTCACGCCGGTCGCCGCATATAAAAAAATAACAAAAAGGTCTAAATACGACACGAATAACGAACCAAATGGCCGAATTTCCGTAACTGTACCTTTTAAACTGCCAATCTCGCGGCAAATTATCACGACAGGTGATTGGATCCTTTGGGTCCTCGCTATCCCCACTCTTCGCCCTAGTACGGCTTTTGTCTAATTGGGCGGGCTACTCGCCTGAAAATCGTAGAAGGCAGGACCATCCCCGCGACTGGTGGTTGGACAAGCTGACCATACGAGAAAACCATCCCGGCCGCGCTTCGCGACCGGGGAAAAGGGGCAAACCTCTGATCTCCCCTGATAGGGGGGCGCCTACACTACCCTCGCCGAGGGCCGTGAGGCCGTCAAGTGGATAGGCGAGGGCGGCGGGAGAACCGCGAGACAGACAGTGTCAGGTGATCGAGAGGGTCCTCGATAATCTCGATAGCTGGATACGGTGGTCGCGTTAGCAACTGGCCGGAAACTTGCCGGGCTCGGCGCGCGCGAAATTCATTAAAATTCGATGTCCTATCGATCCGCAGTATTCGCTCTAACGTTGTTGTAGGCAGTCCCATCCCTTCCCTCTGTCGCTCTGTTCGGAGCGACAAAAGGGACGATGCAAAATTTGCAACGTCACACTACATACAATAAAAATGATAATTTCTCCTAACCTACTGCTGAACAATGATTTAATATACACTATAAAATCAAATACATTCAATTCCTTAACAAATTTGATCATTTTTCATTATCAATTGAGTTTGTCACAAAAAGATCGTGAATAACGCATTCATGGCATCCTTGACCTAAATCTCACTACAGAAAAATAAAAAAGAAATCATACGAGATCCTTACAGCGTTTGAAGTGTAATGAAACCTCCAATATCGGAAATACCTTTTCCAACAGCAATTTTTGCAAAATAATCCAGAAAAATCTATATATCTGTACAAAAATGTTTACTCCAGTAAAAATACGCGTTTGCAAAATTAATTGATCTTCGCACACAACTCGATTATTTGAAAATTAATTCACTGTTTCATTATAGATAGAAACATGCCAATTTTTATCATTGTCCCGTGCTAATTACCACGGATCCCGCACCGAGACGCTTGCCCAACGCGAGGCGTTTTGCAACGATCATGCTAATCGAATTTACAGGATTAAAGCGTACGCGTTGCCGTAGTAACCGTGATTTCCATAACTTGAAAGCCACCGGTTATTTAATCCTTTCTGTCTGACGCAGGGCGATGACAGCGTGGTTGAGTGTACGAACGAAGGCGGAGAAATTGTATTACACATGTCTTGGAACTCTGGCAAACAGAATATGCGGCAGCCCATGGTACGTACCGCAATATTTGCGTTTGCACGCCGTTCGCAATGCTGCGAAATAACGATTGTTACGCGATATAACGATCCGTCAAAACAACGAGCTCGGTTACAACACCGCAACGAACAATTAATTGAAACTTGTTCGATTTATAATTGGAACGGTTAAAACTCCCATGTTTTCGAGAGGATGCGATCAACGTTGATTTCATCGTGAATTTTTATATAGTTTGATGTATTTTGATATCTCTGCTCCACCAGAGAGGTCCTCCAATTAATCCAGTTTTTCGCGAATATATAGATTCTATTCAATAGTTTATCTACTTAAATTCTTTAGATGTTTTAAGTGCTTGGTTATACCGTTACGCGATATAACGATCCGCCAAAACGACGAGCTCGGTTACAACACCGCAACGAACAATTAATTGAAACTTGTTCGATTTGTAATTGGGACGGTTAAAACTCCCATGCTTTCGAGAGGATGCGATCAACGTTGATTTCATCGTGAATTTTTATATAGTTTGATGTATTTTGATATCTCTGCTCCACCAGAGAGGTCCTCCAATTAATCCAGTTTTTCGCGAATATATAGATTCTATTCAATAGTTTATCTATTTAAATTCTTTAGATGTTTTAAGTGCTTGGAATAATTAAAAATTGAAAATGATATCTCGATTTTCGAATATTCTGTGACACGCAGGTGGTTTGAGATCAGATAAATCTGGGCTGTTTAACTTCTTTTCCGCCGCGAGTCACACGAAGCTCCCACCATTCCCCCTCTACAATCTCCTCGGAATGACAGCAAAATCGATTCAAAATAAAACTCTAAACAAATCCCGGGCAGTTTTGTTGTTTCATTCTGCCGCGTTTCGCCTCGCTTGCTTTCTTCGTTGCGCTCAATCCCCTCCACCAACGTCCATCGCGTGGCGAAGCACACGAGCGAAACGGAGCGCGGCAGAATGAGACAGCTACGATTCTCCTTTCCCCTGTGACTGCCTAGTTTGTGGGAGGACGTCGTACGCGGTGGGGGTTTATTGTCGAAAAAGGAAGATAGGAAATGGTGTTAAAAATGGAGTTCAATTAATATTGGCAACGGTAATTTTACGCATATCACTGCCGATGCTGTCACTAATTTATTCCTCGTTCGACTCGGCATTTTTCAATTCATCTTAACCATAACGTAAGAGAAAACTCATTTTCCTATTAAAAACCTACCAAATATTCGTTATAATCTGAACTATTCGTTTATACTCCATGGGAACGATTGCGCGGGGCCGCGGTTTTGTAAGAAACACTGTGGCGACCTTGC
This sequence comes from Halictus rubicundus, assembly GCF_050948215.1. NCBI lineage: Eukaryota > Metazoa > Arthropoda > Insecta > Hymenoptera > Halictidae > Halictus > Halictus rubicundus. The sequence goes on along the minus strand of NC_135154.1, from coordinate 19,541,992 downwards.
TCCTATTTCCGATTTCTTTTACAGCAGGAAGGAGCCGTTCTGCTGGAGTCGAGCTCCATCAAGGACGACGTGATCTCTTGTGCTTTTTGGAGAGAGAAAACGACGGTCGTTCAGGGTCGGGAATACGATCTCGTCAACACACCGTACAATCTTCTGGTCGCTGCTGGCACGACTCTCAAAAGTGTGCAATTATCCCCTTTCAATATCCATCGTCGTTCACATTATCATTATTGTTCGTCTCAATTGAAATTCTCAGGATTTATTAGCTTATTGAACACCTGAAGAGTTTATTCAGTTTTTATGCCATACATTCTTCAATGATTTTGATGAGTGGTTATTGATTTAGGCACTGATAATGAAATATAAATGCAGTATCGTGTTTTAGGTAGTCGAATATCTTTCTTCGGGGAACAAAAATGTCTGATGCACGTGTGAATGTTTAGGTAACGGGGTTGGATTCCACGATACGGCGTTCGACGCGACCGACGGTGCAAAATTGTTATCGGACGTGGGTGGTTACAAAACGGCGAGCAACGTGCTGATTCGTGTGCACGGCGCGCTGATGCTGGCTTCTTGGATCGGCACGGCGTCGATCGGGATCTTGCTGGCCAGATACTACAGGCAGACGTGGGTCGGCTCGCAGTTGTGCGGAAAGGACCATTGGTTCGCCGTAAGGATCCAATTTTTCCTCTGACCGGGATCAGACGGGTTCAGGGAACGGGACCAGACGGTTCCGGCGACCGTAGATCTGGATAACCCTTGGGGTGTAGTCATACTTGCCGGGACCGGACGATTCTGCCGCCGGGCTCTAGGACTAATGCCATGTCGACCTTAACCGAAAATCTGGCGCCGTCGTCCCGGCGTAGGACTAATCCCACCGGCGGCTGAGCAAGCGGCTGATCATTACCAGATGGCCTGCATAGGCATCCCCGGGGTGTAGAGGGGAATAAACTGTTTGGTGTTAGGTAGCGAACCCCCGCTGTGTGCGGCTCTTAGCTTTTGTTGCGAGCATCTCGAGCGCCTTCTCAGGTTGCCAGCGAGGGTCCCCGCAAATATGAATCAGGAAAACGCGGTAATATTCATACTAACGTCGCCTCCGGCAAGTTTCAATAGACCCTAAGGGGGACGAACGCTAGTACCGACGCTACAACGTGTCCTATGTTCATACGCACCCGAACCGTAGCAATGCCACTTGAGAGAAACACGAGATGCACGGGCCAAACGCCACGAGCCGCACACGCCGGGCGTTTGTTACCTAACACTCCGGAATGTCAATGCATCTTCGATCTTTGTCGATGCTGTTCGTCCGACGAGTGTCGCGTTAACATTCGCACGGTATCCATTTTCGAAGGCGAGAAGGGAAGATTGTTTGAATGTTGTAACGTTAATGCTTCCGCTTCGGCAGTCCGGTCAGTCGCTTCCATGTGTCTTTCGCGGCAAGAGCCACGCAGCAGGAATGGATTGCACAGTGGTGGTGTGATTGTTGTTACTCTCTTATACGTTCTTCTAAGTCTTAAATAATTACAATTCTTAACAAAACAATTACTGCTCTAATATAGCACGCATTCTTTATATTTTTAAAATGAAAAGATTTATACAACATCATCGCTTGTACGCACAAGTCGTCGCGCGGATGCCGGATATATCCGGCGCTCAAAGCGAAAGGCTTAAGAAGTAATAGTTCAAACTATAATCTAATTTAACGGTGGAACAACAAAACTCATAATTTAACAATGCTAAAATTAGTTTGTGATCTGAGGATTTGAGATATTCATTGGTTGCAAGGTGTGTTCGAAAGGTGGTGGGAATAGTGGACAATTGGAAAGGTGGAAGTGTACGTACAACATTTGGATCGCAAGCATCTACTGGCTGGCTTAAAAGTGACGAAATTGATAGGTACATTCGGAAGGATTTTTGATTTATGACGTCCATGGTCGGTACGTCGTCGATAGGGATTTTTATACCTGGCCTTGGTCGCGCGTTTGTCGCGTCGTGCCTAAGGTCCTACCCAGTTTTGGGGAGTCTATCGTTAGGTCTGCCTATGCTCATCTCAGCCGCACCCGTAGTCCCGGTGTTTTCGCTTCGACGTCACACGCTACATACATAGTATGTGTGACCGTTGTAGCCAATATTTCGACCGTAATCGAAATTACGAGCGAAAACGAGACCTGCCCCTTGCATTCTGATCCAATGACACGACGAGACCGGGGTAGTGAAGCAGCAGCGTGCGTCCTTTGCTGTCGCACTCGAGTGGCTACGTTTTCGTCTACTGCCTCGTCCCATTCGACAGGAGATAGATACGCCATCGCATTCCTGTCACGGAAACTTCCATCCGATCCTTCGACATTTTGCGATCATTATGGACAAGAATTCAGAAGTTTTCCATATACATTTTTTCGTGTCGTAAGACAAAACGAGATTCGTCTTATTCTACAAATTATCATGTAATTGAGTCATTCGACGCGATATCGGACACTTTTACACTTTTATAAAGTATTGTCCCTAAAAACTTTTTTTTGTGCCACGCATAGCAGGGAACTGTGAACGCGTTCTCGAAAGGCCATCTGGTATTGATCAGCCCGCTTGCCGGACTCGAGCTAAACGGCGGCCGGATCTTCGACAGATTTTCGGCAACCCGGCACTTGGACCTAGAGTCCGTACGTAAAACCATCCGGTTCCGGCAAATAGGAATAGACCCTAACACGGCGCTGTCTTGTAGAACGGGTCGATAGTTGCTTGTGTCTGTGACTTCATAATCCCCTGGGATCAGGGTTAATCCCGGCAACGACGTACAGAAGGCCCTGGCTGATAATTACGGACGGGATCATGTTGAATATGTACCAAACCGAGGCGGTTTCTGACATAGAGTTTAGTTTCACGCTACTTAGGAGCTCGAATGTTTCAATGGTTCAACGGCAGCTGCTATTCGTGTGATGGGTTTCAATCCATGGGATAGATTTCTTTCCATGGGCTATGGGTGGTCTAGAACCCTTGGGAGTTTGTGGTTGGAAATGTATGGAGCATCGAGGAACATTTTAGTTCGCAACGAAACGATCATTGTACGTTCCATGCAACGTCTACCGCAACATTTAATTAATTAATATCCAGCAAATTCCGGACGATATTTCATCCTAACTGCCTGTCCGTCCATGTCCGAGCCCTTTCTGAATTTACTCGATGTACAAAATAGGGTCTCGAGCGATAATGCCCGTGCATTTTCTCGATCCGTAAATGGACGGACGTTGCCAATTTAAACGCATCCAAACGAACAACCATTACTCTCGTATAATCAGATTTCAATTGGGGAATTTCGATAGAGTGGCAACCGCTGTTTATTGGACGGAGTGCACCCCATTGGTAAATTATAGTGCTTGAATTTGATAATTTTCTGTCCCTCTCTCTTTCCGTCTGCCCGTGGCAGCGAGATCATCGCATTTGTTTCAATAATTAAAGATTCTCGTGATTGGAGGCTGCGGGCTCTGTTTGTTTTACTTTTCCCGAGGTGCAGCGCGATGTTTGAAGAACTCGAGGGTGTATAAGCGTGCCTGAGGAACACTTAAGCTTGGCTGATGCCCAAGGATAACATCAAGCTTATCTTTGATACTCTAGAGACACTTATGCTGTAATCTCGTTCGAAGCACCGTTACGATCTTTTACTGGATGCCCGCGGGAAACTGATGTTTTCGGTGGCCTCGATTTCTGTTAATCTTTCCTCTTCCCGAGCGTTTTTCGGTGAAAATTGAAAATTTCTTTTTCAAGCTCGATTCTCATCAAAGATACAATCGCGATGCACATTTGCACTGTTATCTATTTTTTTGTTGTGCTAAACGGTGACGCTGTACCCCAATTTTACTGTTCAACAGCAACAACTTTATCTACTAATTTTTAATGAATTTTCTCAGTGATTAATACTGCGAGTTTCATGTCTTGACTCCTTTCTCAATTTTAGCCTGCATTAAAATGATGCTATAAAATGGCAAAAAAAAAAAAAAAAGAAAAAGAAAATCCACTTTTTCAAATTCACGGTGGTTTCAACCACGAAACAAATTTGTTACGCTCCATAGAACAATATCAATCCAAACTTGCAGAAAATTTTCAAGAGAAACGAATCTCCATTCTAATCTCTCTTCTGCCGACAAAAGCGTCTGTTCACAAAGGAACTTTACAGAGAAGACAGTAGAGACTTGACTCTTCACAACGAGCCTAAGTGCATCATTCTTCGATTTTCTCCTCGAATGTTACAGCGCGTCGAACACGTCGAAACTGTCGTCTAAAAGCGAATCTTCAATTCAAGTAGCTTAAATGGGAATCAATGCTTATTTTCGTCCAGCGATTGCTATATTAGACAGTAAAAATGCTGAGCAGAAATAGCCGTGTATGTGTCAGTGCTCGTTCTCACCTGTTACCTATCAGCTTAAATCGTTTCTATTTCTAGTGGCATCGATTCTTCATGATCCTTACGTGGTCAATGACGATCGCCGCGTTCGTGATAATATTCGTGTACCTGGGCGAATGGAGCTCCGAGATAATCCACGCGTCCCTAGGCGTAGCTACGATGATTTTGACTTTCGTTCAGCCGTTTATGGCAGTCATCAGACCTCACCCAGGCGCGCCAACGAGGCCCCTTTTTAATTGGGCGCACTGGTTCGTTGGGAATGCGGCGCAGATTTGCGGCAGTAAGTTCTGTTCTGATACCAAGTCCCGTTTCGTATTATTTCTATCCGCCTTCTTTTTTTTTACTCTATCTTTCTCTATCTTACTCTTTCTATTTCACCCTTCTTTTTGTTTTCGCTTCCTACTATCCACCGTTTCACGGGACAATGGGTTAACCGCTACATTGAAATTCCTTTCACAGTAATCGCAATTTTCTTCGCGGTCCGACTGAACAAGGCCAAACTCCCGGAATGGGTCGACTGGATTCTGGTCGCCTACGTGGTATTCCATATTCTGATTCACCTCATCCTCACGGTAAGGGCGATATTTGATATTTATAAAGCAGAGAGCCAATTCTGCCATCCGCACTGTGGCACAATTTTGTAAATTCTGTCATCCGCACTGTGCGGTCCCGACGGCACCGGGAACAGAGAGCTTCTGTAATTTTGTCGGAATTGCCACCAACTAAAAGTTCATATTCAATTTATTTGAAATCGTTAAATGACAAATTTCACTCTTTCATCCGGAGTACGGATGGGTCAAATGCGCAATGGCTCCGGGAAATAAATTTTCCGATTTTTGTGAAATTAGCGATTATTCTCACTGTTATCATTTCGTAAAAAATAATCGTACGACATAAAAGTTGGACACGTTTTACAGCTTGAAGTTTGTATTTTAACGTGTAATTATTAATTTTCTCCTAAGATTAAGGGGAAAATAATTTTTTAATTATTTTCTTTCTCCTCGGTTGCTCAACCGGTACAAAATGCAAAAAAATCTTAGCACAAAATGAGTGACGGAATCTTAAAGTAGAGGCTTCGAGCTTCTCTCAAAATGAGCCTAAGTTCATTCCAGTATGATTATATTTTACGAAATTATAATAGTTTGAATATCGATAATTTTTCGAAAATCGAGCCTCTGTACATGAGCTTGGTTTCTCATTTGCTACATCATGAAACAAAATTTTAGCAGAAAACGACTAATTCTGTGTTGAAGTAGAAGCTTTAAGCTTCAAAACGAGCCCAAGTTCATACAAATATGATTATTTTTTACGAAATTACAACAATTTGAATTGAAATTCTTCATTATCAACATTTTTTCGCTTCATTTGGAGCTTCCGCTTTCATTGCAAAATTATCTGAAGGCAATAAAAGAGTCAAATATTTACATTTTGAAGCTTCTACTTGGTGGGGTTTTATAGAAAAATTTTATTCCGCACTTTTGAATTTTGACCACGGTGCGATCATCTTCTGTGCAGTAGTGTCTTTGTACTTGTCCTTCTAGCATTGCTAGCTGACCGTGGAAACATTGGCGGGTCCATATGCAAAATAAAAACGGTCTACATTGATAGCAAGAAATTCTACTTCCCTTTAATAATCCTAATAAATTGAAGATAATATATTGGCATTCTTAAATTCTTTTAGTCGTTTTAATTTTTTAAATTGTATCAGCTCGGCTTTGCTCTAAGTGCATAAAATCCGCAGTCCAGTAATCGTACTTTCACTCCAACAATTTATTCAGTAGGTCTACACTTCTTCTACAATTTTTCCGCCACGGTTTCGAATCATAGACAATTAGAGAGGCACTCCTGCACTTGCAATAACAATACTTGCAACGTATTGGGTCGATGCATATTCACGTTCTCGTCGCTTGTGTTCTAACGTAAACTTTAACAAATTGAGTGTCAGCTGAGCAGCCTGAAAAATTCTATAAACTGAAAGTAATTTCTTAAAAAAAAAAAAATAAAAACATTGTATAGCGAAGGTACTCTCTGATTCCATCCACTTGCACTGTGTACATCCTAATCAAATTTGCTACACTCGAGTAACACCGAAATCTGATTTATAAACTCGGACAAATAATTCTGTCTCCCATTTCTGTCAGACGTGGCACTGAAAATGTTAGGGTGACATGAAATAGAGACTGAACAGAAATTGATTGTCAAGATAAAATTTCGCTTAAACTACAAAGGACAGTGGAGATGCATCGGGGCAATATCTGCATGGTTGCGGTTCCCGATTTCTCAGCGATTCGCGGAACGTTTCGATAACGAAGGGAATCGATACATGTGTTATAGTTCGTCTGCTGCGCCTCTGACAGGCAAGCCAGTCAGAGGGTGAATTCGTTCCCGATGAAAGACATGCACTCCCGCGGCTCGATGGTCCATCCGGATGCCAGACAGGATGCTCCTGTAAGTTCTCTTATCGAGGATCCGTCTTCGTAGCGAGGAGGATCCTCGACGAAATGTTTACTCAGACCGTTTTTCTCATTTCGCATTCTGTCCGACAGCACTCGGGGATCAGGAAATTCATCTTCGGCGTGTACTTCGTGGTGATCGCCCTCTTCACCACGGTGCTCATCGTCATTACTGTACTGGCCCCCATAGAAGACACCTGGGTGATCTTCAAGATCACCATTAAAATGTCTTAAGCCTGCTGTATTCGAAACGATATACTGTGTAAGGACTCTGTCGCTTTATTCGAATTATTAGGTTGATTTGTGAGCAACTTCAATGTCATCGTCGTCACAATATTGTTAACTATAGAAGACACCTGGGTCACCTTCACGAACACCATTAAAAGTTAAGATGGCTTCTCTAGAGGAGTATAAACGATTGCATAAGAACCACTATCGGTGAGAACTATCAGATTGATTCATGAATAATTTCAACAGAATCGTCCCGAAAGTGTTAATCCTCGTAGAGGACTTTCGAGTGAACTTCGGAGACGCTATACAAAATTATGGATATTCCTCTAGAGGACTATCGACCACATACTACATGGAAACGATGGAGTACAGCGTTCGAACAAAAATTGATACTCGAATAGGACATGCTCTATTTCTATACAAACTATTATCTTAAACCATAAACAATTTCGCAGAATCGTCATCGTTTCCGTAGAGGACTCCCGGGACACTTTCGCGACCGCATTAAAAATTACTAAACCCCCAATGGAGGACTATAAACGTAATATATGGAAACCGCAGAGTATCGTGTTCGATGTTAGGTAAAAGTGGACGCTTCGCGACCTCAAGTTTCGAATTGTTCCGTGCATTGTATCCTCCAGTGACTTTCTACATGTAATTCAACTCGCTAGCGACGTAAATCGCCCTTTATGGGACTATATCGACAGTGTGATTTGTTTAACAATATTGTTTGACTACTTCGAATGCTAAAACGGCATACTGGACACAGCTGAAATAGGGACCAATACCTATGAATGTACAAGTAACCAACAATATATAGCCACCGCGAGAATATAGGTATATAAATATATATATATATATATGTATGTATGCATGTATGTATGTATGTATGTAATTGTTATGTACCTAGAACCGCAGGAAATAACGCAACAACAAAACCCCGTTCGTTCTCACTCTCAGACTGATTCGAAAATTTTCTGATATTACAGCTCATACATGTTGATGTATAACGTACTGTCCGTGTGCTAAACGATGTCTTGATTATTTTGGCTGTTTAACGACGAACGGGAAAGCATTACAGTTGATGCGCGTAATTCGCAGAATCGTTCACGAACTGCTTCCAGAGAATTTCGCGACGAAATACGTTTGCGGAAGGTGCTTTAATGTTCAAGTTTCTCCAGTTTGGCGTGCGCTTTAGTTCGTAAGCATTTCCGCGCAATTTAATTAATCAATTTGTTCTTGCACCAAAGACAAATTTGTAATCTTTGTCGTCGTTACCTCTGCAGAAGCTGTGTAATTACTTCTGTAACGCGAACAAACAGGTGTTCGTTTCACTTGAAGTTAATTCTTAATATTTTAAGGTATCTTCATGCAGTTAGAATTAGTAGAATTTTTGGTTTTTGTAAATTGACTCTGGATTCGATAATTTTCATAATTCTCAAAAAACTTATGTCGCACACTTTAGTCACACCGGGCGATTCATGAGTAATTTTCGCACATTTGGAACAATCAAAAAATTCTACAAAAATTTCTGAAAATACTTCAAAGAGTGTAGTTTAAGACTGTGTAATTCAAATGTTCAAAAATGTGTATTTTTGTGCTGAATTTCTAATAAGCAGCGTCAGTATCAAGATAAAATATGCTTAACATGAATATTTAACACTAAACCTACCGTCAAATGACCGCTTCAAAAAAAAAAAAAAAAAAAACAAACAAACAAACAAAATGTATCTTCATATAGAAAGACATGTTATGAAATTTTTTCGGAAAGTAAACAGTAAAGAAAGTTGTGAATATTGAAAAATGGGTTCTTTGTCTATTATAGGAAAAGTCAATAAGTTACATGGCGATACAGTAACGTTGTATACAGGAAATTCTAAACGAAATCTCAAAAACTGTCATTTGACCGCGCGTGGTAGGTTTAGTGTTAAGAATGAACTTTGAAATTTGTACCGAACAAACACAGACTTGTTAGAGCCTCTAACAAAGATATATACCGCTGATAAACATATTCGAGAAATCAGTTTGTCCACAAGAATTTATAGAGAAAATCTCAAAGAAAGACTAATCTGCAATAATAAGAAAGAATAATCATCTTGAAACGTTTTCGAAAAATGTTCTAATGCTTAACGAACAACAGCGCCCGCGTCCAGAACACACGATACATATTTATGGTAACAGTATTAGATGTTTTGTAATGTATTTTTTGATGTTTACAACTGCCTAGATGTATGTTCCACAGCGACCGGCGCAACGTCCTGTGCTCGTTCGTTCTGTCGATCGCATAGGATCGCGTTTCATTAATCGACAAAATAGAGTTGTTCGTCTATGTTATTGATATTCATCTATGTTATTGATATTGTTAATAATTGATATTGATATTGTTAATACATGTATACGTGTGTACATGTAAATACATGTACCCGTCGGACACAACGTCATTCCCGGGTCGATTCGTTCGCGGGAGCTTCGCTCACACTGTTGCGCGCCGCCCACTTTCGGAACGCGTTTGCGATTTCCCCGCCTACTTCCTCCCCCGACTTCCACTGGTTTTCCGCGGGTTCCCTCACCATTGTCCGCGATTTTTCCCCTTCGTCGCCGGCTCGTTGTTAAAACATTTTATTCCGTCGCTACCCTCTGCTCAAGATTTTCGTCGCTTTCCGAGTCCTTCCCTGGCAGAAGATTATCCGTTTATCGTTCAGGGCGCCCCGGTGTAACTCGTTTAACTGCAACGGGCCGTTGTTAATCGGTTTAGAGCGGAATCTCAATTTATTTAACCCTTAACAACCCGACTATGTTCGACCGACGTGCTGCCAAATCGATTTGAATGCGGATGTTTATGTTATTGTGACATCGCTTTCCCGCATTCATCTCCCAGATGCATTTCTAAGACACTGTCAGAGATTAGACTACTTATATTTGTTAAATAATTCGAGTGTATAAGAGTAGACAACTCCGTAATGAAATAAGCAACAGAAATTAATTGTCTCATCAATAATTATTGTGAACAATGTATTGAATGTGTATTGAAAAATTTAAAGAAGACTAAAACCTTCACCCAACCCAATAAACTTTCACCCAACCGAATAAACTTCACCTTACACCCAATAAACATCACCTTACACCCAAAGAAGGTAAACCCAAAGGTAAGATAAATAAGATGGTAGGGTAAATAAATGGTTGTTAACGTTGTCCAGATCGAATTGCTAATTACTTTCAAAATTCAAGTACTTTGGTCTAATCTTGAGAAAGTGAACGTCTCTTAAGAAGTGTCCGAATGTTACTGCGAGTCCGGCTTTCATATTGAAAATTTTTATGGACTCGTGGTATCGTCGATTTTATGCCGGCCATTTTCCGGTCCGATTGTTAATTACGAATTTCAAGTTGCTCGCTGATACAGTTTATTGTTATGCATACTGTCGAACATCCGAATAGGGGGTTTCTATAATTTAGTACACAAACGAACCTCGTCAGTGCGTTGTGCTATACGCGGAATCGTTTCCCCTGTGACAATAGATAAATAAGTTAACCCCAGTTTTACGTCAATTCGTTGGAAGTCCATATATTTATGATAATTGAATTTCTCCATATGCTCGAGTTCGATTCTACCCTCTGATTATTCATAATGGGGTATGCCCGGGCGTTTCGGTGGATACACATGTTTTATTGGCAAATTTACAAGCAACGACAAAGAAAATTGTTTTGCTTGTTGCGGGTTTGATTGCGTGAAATACAATGTTCAGTTGATTTCGGTCTCATTCGTTATTCTCTCTGCACATTTGAGGCAATGATTGTTCGTCGTACAGTCTGGTCGTGACTCGCCGTGTTTACTTACTGTAAGTACACACCCCCTTCTTATTCCTACTACTAGAGCATAATCGTAAAGTTTGTATAGGAGAAGTTCAGCTCTGTCGAATTATTTATTTCAAACGGTTCTTGAATAAATATCGCGAAACGAATACAGGGTTGGGATCAGAAGGTTGACAAAAAAAGATTATCCAAGAAGGAAATGCAACATCAATTTCACGGTCAATTTCCATGGGTGTTTAGTTGTCTAGGACCAATAGGAATCTGTAAAATACAGCGTTGAAAATCGAATAAATTTGGGAAACGAATAGAAGATTGGAAAAGAGCATGACTAAACAAAAAAAAAAAAAAAAATAATTGAACGTCCAAGAAGGTTTCAAACGAAATTGTTGATTGGAAGGCTCGAAACCACTTTTTGGGCGCCGGTGGAGCATAACACTAGGCAACCCCCAATCGGGAAGCAGCGTTGGGGATGGAATGTTTTCAAGGGGTTAGTAACGCGCTTTAAAAAAAAGAAATGGTAGCCGATCGAAGGCGGTGGCGTTATGACGCATACTGCACGGCGTCCCTCGGCGGCGCTACCGTCGACCAGCCCCTGCAGTTCGATTGGAGACACCGGCTGGAATCGACGCCTGTCAGGGAGCTCCTTCTCCCACCTCGTTCGCGTGTTCGGTTTCCTCGTTCCGGGGAACGCTCCCGGTGATCATTCGCTCACGTTTCCTCGGTGGAACAAGTCGACTCGCTCCGGACAGGTACGAACACCCGGGAGTCCCTGCTAGCCAGCGATCGCGAACATCACCCGATTTTCACAACTCGAGTCTCGGTTGCTACATTCCTTCGCACTCGATATTTTTCCTTTTTCATGAACCACCTCGGGAACGGTTCCTCGGTTCCTCGGTTAATTTTACACCAGAATTTGTATTTCGCGAATTTAAACATTTTCTTTTCCATTCTCTATTGGTTTTTCTTTCCGAGATATTCCTCCATTGACGCGAGCGAGGCTGTTTCAGTTTCGCGATACCGGGGGCCGGTTATTTCGTTTTAATTGCCGTGCAATCGTTTGTTACTCGACCGATCCCATCGCTCTCCGAAAATACATTCTTCGCTTTTTCGAAAAAAAAAATATATATATCTATTATATATTCTTCGAGTTCTCCCGAGCAGTCACTCGAATCAGGTCCGGCGACCAGTTAGGTTCGCGCGTCAACCCCTTGTCTTCTCTCTCTCTCTCTCTGCCGCAGCGAAAAGAGTATCTGCCTTTGAGCCGGCCAGTAAAATATCCGTACCGATATTGATATACATACATACCGTGTCGAGTGAATTTGCATCGGATAGATCTGTCGTTGGCGAACGGGTAGGTAGAACCGTAAATATCGCGGGGGTCTCGTTACATGGCCGACCGAACGTTAAACCGCGGCGAATATCAAAAAGGCTCTTCTCCTTTCTGGGGAACGGACCAAGGGACCGGTTGAAAGAAACGTCTCTCTTTTCGCGTGTCGTATTTTTTTGCACCTGTGCGTGAATATCTGCAAAAACGTGTAAAAGCGAAATCTGTCTCTCTCCCTCGCTCTATTTCTCAGTTTTTCTCTCGGTCGTTTCGATGTACACGTACACACCGAAAACCGGAAGGCAATTTTCCACTTTTTGCCCTGTTGTTATTCGATACCCGATACCCGCTTGCCTCCGCAGTTATCTTGACACGCGTACCCTGAACCCGATCATTCTCCAACGAAGCCACCCCAGTGTTGGGTAAAACGTGGCTAATAGTCGACTTCATCCGATGTCGATGCATTTTTTCAAACGATCCTCTTCGATCTCGGGCCGACCATCTCGTTGCTTCTCCGTCGATCCACTTGTTTGATTGTTCATGGGCGGGCTGATTTGTCCGTTCCGTTCGAATAGCCTTCGATTAAATTGAACGTCGATTCACGTTGACGAAGATCAATTTTGATCACCGTTCGTTTTCCCTCGATTTTGTTCTGAGAAGTTTCTTGTCTCTGTGAAGACTGAACATTTCACTTTTACTTTCACTTCCACTTCTCTATACGACGTTCCTTAGTTCCCCATTTACTTTTTGGTTCGATACAATTCATTGTTTTCGATTCTAATACACACATTTCGAACGTTCCATAAAGTATGCTCGCTTGCCGAAAATCTAACGAATTCATTCACGAGCAATATTTCTTCCCCTCGCTCGTCTGTGTATTTTTAGCAACCAATTTATAGTCTGATACCGATCTTTTTGTTCGGTATCAGACTAGAAATTGGTTGCTAAAAATACACAGACGAGCGAACGAAAGAAATATTGCTCGTAAATTGATTCGGTAGATTTTCAGCAAGCGAGCGAACTTCATGAAACGTTCGAAATGTGTTTATTAAAATGATTTACCAAGATAAATATTTATTAAAAGTTTCCGTCGATGTACATTCACTCATTTCATCCGATAAATTTGTTTGGCAAATTGTTCACAAATAAACGTAGTTATACTACGTTTATTTATTGAACGATTCCAAAATGAATTTACCAGACAAAGCAAATATAGGAAGCACATCCACTAAAACTTTTATCAAACATTTATCCGTAGCCTCGTTCATTTGAATTTATTTTTGTTCGTGTACAATATCGATGAATTTCATTTAAATCGTCGCACAACCAAACTAGCATTTCTGGCGAACGTTTCATTTAAATCATTGTTTTACTAAATTCGAAGTACTTGTCCGTATATTAATTATAGAATTTGTTTGTCCTTGGTAACTCGGATAGTTTCGGGATCATTCTTGGAAGAGAATTGCCCAGCGCTGGTCCTCGATCGAGTATCTACGCGTTGCCCGTAGGAGATTCATAGTGGAAAGGTAGAAGAAGGAAGAGTTCATCCGAAGTGCAATATAGACTCGTGCAATAACTTTCGTATTTCCCATAAGATCCACGCGAGAAGTCGAGAGTTCTTCGGATCTCTCTCGAGCTTCAGTGCGCGTTCGATTTCGAGCACTCGATTAACGAGTAATTGTTCGCGAGAAATTCGTCGGTTTCGAATTGGGTCACTGGACATTGTCTCTGGGCGGGCGTGAGCACGCACATCGCGGGCTGATGGCGGGAATCCGTGTTTTCCGGCCCCTCGTGGTCCTCGCGCTACTCGAGGTCGTCCTGGCGCTCGGGCAGAACGTCGAGAAGATCACGTTTGAAGCAGCTTTTCAAGGTAAGATTTAACCAATATCTAAAATTCCGTCTTTGAATATTTTCATGATGGATCGATCAATGTTCTTGACGGTAGACAGTTAGGCAGAAAGAATTGGGCGAAAGTTCGAAGAGAAATTAATTATCTGTGAGGCTGTACATTGTTATAAAAATTATTCGAATGCTTAGATTTGATTCTGTTTCGTGTTTCCTATTAGTTGTATTATACTTGTCTGACCACAGGACATGCCTATTCCACTTCTTCGAACACGAGACATTCCCCTTTTTATCTGTCCGCGTTACATCTTGTACGAATTTATTGTCCCGTATTAATATTTATTATTATTGTATTTCCTCAAATGTATTACCTTTACACGGAGTGGTTCACCCTGTCATTCGTTATTATTATTCGTAGTGAAGAATGTTTATACAAGGTTGAATGGCTTCGAGAGATGCATATTTTCGTGTTGTCAGTTTCTCGCAGGTGGACGCGTAAAAGAGGTATGAAGGTCATAAGTATTTTTTTTAAATGGGATCGAATGTTTTTTCCTGCAACAATCGGAAAACAATATCGAAAAACAATTAGTTAAGGAGATATTTTAATTTTAGTGTTGTTATGAAATCACGACTCTCTTAATAATGTTGTAATGATTTTATTCACGGAAAAGGTTCAATGTGGCGAACCGTTTGTATCGAAACATTTTTTGAATCGAGAAAGTAACGATTGTTTTATACTATGTAATAAAACTGGTGGTATGTTGTTGCATCCAGTGATGATACAATCTTTCGTATCAGCAATTGTAGTCGGAGTCTCAGCGTATACTTTATTTTTCAAGTAACTCCGTAAGAAAAAGTCGAGGGGTGTTAAATCAGGTGACCTTGCCGAAAAATTTTTTTATAAGGCAATACTTACCAGATACTGTTTAACATCGATGCAGAAAGTGCTGTAAAATTTAAATAGTTGTCACATTGAATTCGTAACGTTATCAAGAGATTTTTGATTTCATAACAACGGTAAAATTAAAATATCTCCTTAACCAATGGTTTTTCGATATTAATAGGTTAATACCTTTTTGTAGAGAAGCTTTCTCGATTGGTGCAGGAAAATACATACGATACCATCTTAATGAATACCGATGACCTTTTTATACCTCTTTTACGCGTTCACCTACAAAACAACTCGCAACACACGAAGCATGCATCTCTCGAAACCATTCAACCTTATATAAACATTCTTCGCCACGAATAATAATAATGACGAAAATCGAGGTGGTAATATCTCTGTGAACCACTATGTATGCTGCGTCAGTTCCGACGCGACGACGACGGTCCGACTATGGGTTCTTTATTCCGCTTGCCTGACTTGTAATTCGTTTCTTACACTTGTCTGACTACGAGTCGTACCTATTCCACTTCTCTGACCACATACTGTCCCTATTGCACTTGCCTCACCATAAATTATCCTCATTTCACATGTCGTACCATAGTTCGCCCAATTCTTACTGTCTTGCTTATGCATCATTCAATTGAGCTGGTCTGACATTAGATCATCCTATTCTACTTAACCATTTACAAGAATTGTACGCTGCACCTAACAGTAAATTAAATCCGAAGAATCACAATTTCTGATTCAGTCATCGGTGAAACAACTGCAAAGAAAATCAGTTGAAACAACTGCTATGCTCCCTGTAGCTAATAAATTTCTAATTTTTTTCGAATTTGATTTTTCGTTGCTGATTTTGTGGGAGAATCTTTAGACGTACATTATGTTTTATGAAAAACAAAATACTTCTCTCCTCGGCTTCCTCTAACAATTATTCTTACTTCTGCCAGACGGCTTTCACTTGTGAAACCTTCATTGAAACTAACTCTTAATTAGCCCCGACCGTAAAGTTTCAGCTGCGAACCCGGAGATTCAAAGTTTAATGTTACGATATTTTTTACTTAACATTTTACAACTTCTGAAAGCAGTTTATGTGATAAATGATTCTACTTGTAGAAGCGTTTGCTGGAAAACCGTGCGTAGCGTTTCTTCCCCGTAAACAATAAAACATAAATTAATGTGCGAAATTCTCGTACGAAACCAAACAATGAAAGACCGCCTACAAGGGAACATATTCAATAATATGTTAAAAAATATTTGACACGTGTTTTTTCTTTATCGGCAGTTATCCACTTTGAAGGGGTGAAAACAGCCCTCAAAGTTGGGGGTCAAAACCATATTTTTTGAGATATCTCGGAAACCAGAGGTCGAAAAATTTGAATTTTTTTTTAAATTGTGTGTTTTTCAATGGGAAATGTAGTGGCGCAAGAAAATGTTAACAAAAGTCTTTTGTTTAAACAATATATTAAAAATATGATTTTCTTTTGCTGTTTCTCTTATTTATTGTTAGTTCGTTTTAATGTAAATTTGGGTGTGTGATCTTTGATCCAAAATAGGGGATACATGTTTCAGGATTTTCTTTTTTTTTTTGCCATTTAACAATAATTATGCATAATGGAAGATAGTCTTGCACTTGGCGTGCGTAGGAAGGAATTCTGGCTTGTTTGATCGAAATATACACTATACACGATTAAAAGTGCGATTTCAAGTCGAAAATCGTGAAAAACGGCAATTTTTCCACTTTTAAGCGTTTAGAACTCGTAAACGAATCAACCAATATCAAATGACTTGAATTTTATTGAGAAGTTAGAAGGATTAGTTTATTAGACGAGGTGTACAAAATTTTTGAGAAAAGTTTGAATTGGTCGGAGTCGCAAAAAGAAATAGTAAAAGTTGGTTTTCTTAGCTTTTTTATCTGAGCCTGTATTGAAAATTTAAAAAATGTGTTTGATTCGCTCGAATAAATTCTATCCATGCTGAAAATTTCTCGACCTCTGGTTTCCGAGATATCTCAAAAAATATGGTTTTGACACCCAACATTGAGGGCTGTTTTCACCCCTTCAAAGTGGATGACTGCCGATAAAAAAAAAACACGTGGCAAATATTTTTCAAAGAACTATAAGCTCCCATAAAGTTTCATCAAAATCGGATTTTCGCATCTGAATATGTTCCCTTGTTAGTGATTTAATCAGAACGTGGAAGGGTGTGAAATATCCCCCGAAACATTGTACAAACACTGCTTTTCAATTTTCACGGTGAGGTGGGAAGAATTTCTGTATTGATATACCAGTTTTATTCGTCAGTAAAACAAACAATAAGACCTTGATATAGAAATCGAGAAAATTCATCTCTCAGTAAAATTACAATCTGTTATAATATTATATATTTTTATTTGATACCGGGTTTTTGGTGCAAGAATTGGACTCGGTAAAATAATCAATAATTGAAGGTCTTGATGTAGAAATTGGAAAAGTTCATTTTTTACTAAAATGAAACCCGTAATAATTTTATATATTTTTATACGTTGGCCGAGTGTATGGTGCAAGAATTGAACAGTGTTTAACTCTTTGCACTCGAAACTATTTTAACTCGAAAACCATATATTTCTACCTACCTAAATCATTTTTTCATTTTATGCAGACGAAACTGATGCAAAAATTATTTTGATATACACGTTAATTTTTAGTGGCGCCTCAGAGTCGTCACTCGAGTCCTAACGGTTAAAATCTCGGATTACTTGACTGTGCAACTCAATTGCATCTTGATTAATTATAGAATGCATTGTAGCCATTATAAGTCAATACAAATATGACGTTTACCATTAGAATGATGGACATATCGTTGCAGTTTACTCCGACAAAAAAAAAAAATAGCTCGTAACACAAGGTAAAAGTGACAAAAATTGCCATTACAAAACGAGTGGTTGAAATATGAATCCGGAACGAACGAACAAACCAGAATATCATGAAATCACGGCGATTATCGCGAGTGCGTAATGCGTCCGTCAATAACACGATCGGCAACACGGTGATGTCGCGACAGCATTATTATTCACGCGTAACAAGTATATTTACAGGTCGGCATCGGCGTTTATTTTGATTTCGTTCATGGTTTTCGTCGACCGCAATGAAAATTTTAATGACGCCTTTTCGGATTTATTTTGCCCCTGTCCCGCCATTACCGAGCCATTTGTCATCCGGCGGGCACGACGTCCGGTAACATTTTTATAACGAAACA
Organism: Halictus rubicundus; assembly: GCF_050948215.1. Lineage (NCBI taxonomy): Eukaryota > Metazoa > Arthropoda > Insecta > Hymenoptera > Halictidae > Halictus > Halictus rubicundus. The sequence goes on along the minus strand of NC_135154.1, from coordinate 19,523,810 downwards.
CACGCGAGCAGAGCGTATCCGCGGCCCGAGTCGAAACTTAATTAACGATCGCATATTTGCGGACTGTTTTATCGATGGTGGGGCAAATGAATCGGTATTGACAGAGTCGTTCGAACGCATTACTAAATTTTCGAAACTATTTTGAATACACGAGTGTTCGGGCAAATAGTGTCGATGCGAAAAGTGCTTGCGCGTACCCGAAATCGCGAGCTGTTTCGTATTTTCGCCTGTGATTCATCGTCCGGCGACACGCTCCCGAAACGAAATGCTCGTTTGTCGGCGTTTATCGATGGACTCCATCCATTTTGCACCAATTAAATCGCTGCTTTATTGAAATCTTTCGCCGTGACGCACCGCGGAATTATTCGCGAAGTCACATATTTTTCTGAAGGTTTGCACTCTGACAGGACAGGCGCGAAAAGACAAGTACGTGGGTGCCGGGTGTAATGATCGAGACGGTGTTCGCTTTATTGGTCGGTGGCAGAGTTGGGCAAAAATTTATTTTAAAATTTCGAATACAAATAAACGAAAGCTATCTTTTATTCGAACTCGTTTCTCTCGGATACATATTCACCACAGTTTATCCGTCGGATACTTTTCTCGATTTTCATTTGTCTATGTGAATTTATTCGAAGATACATTATTGAATACAATAGTAATCATTGATAGAATATGTATTTTGAGGGAACTATGCAATTCTCAATGTTTTTCGATTTTCCTGTTGTCAGTGTGAGATGAATAATTTGCAAGAGTACAGACTAGTGTTCCTTCTCGAGAATTTCTCGAGAAATTCTATAATTGATTATTTCTCATTTCTTGAGAAATTCCAGTATTTCTCGCAGCGTTACTCGTGATTCTCTGTTTTGCGTGAACAAACAGACAGTCTACGATTGACTTCCAAAGCCGAAGGTTCAGTTCTTGTTTACGTTTATGCGTAGTTGGTGTCAAGTTAACAATAACTATATTCTTACTATAATTTATTTGTTGTAATTTTTATGTATCTATTATCCGTATAATCTGGTTAATCATAATATTTTAGCCTGTCGGTATGAATAAGACATACAAAGATTGCTGGGAATATTTTCAAAAAAATAAAATCAAAGAGTCTGCTACCTGCAATATTTGTGAAAAACAGCTTTCACGCAAAGGATCGACAACCATAGATCTTCGTAGGCATCTTGAAGGTGTTCACAGTTTTAAAAGAGTGAAAGGTAAGGATGCACCAAGTACCAGCCGTTCTAGTTTTCAATCCGTCAAACGATTTCGGTATTCATGCGACAATGAAACAATTAATAAATTACACGACCAACTTTGTCAGAAATAATATCGAAACTGGCAGCTGTTGATAGATTTTCATTTCATCAAATCACTAAAAGTGAATTTATAAGACACTGTTTATCGCTCAAAGTATTTAGTCTCCTTTGTAATTCGTCAGATGTAATGCAATTAATGATGGAGTATTATACGCAGAAAAAACGTTGCCAAGTCGTAATACTTACGTCGTAATATGCAATTACGTACTATGGTGTAGTGACTCCCATTAATATTCGAACACTATTTATTAATTAAACGATTGTTTAAACAAATGAATTTTTATTATTTAAACGAATGTTTAAACACATACATGTTTATTATTTAAATGACTGTTTAATAAATGAATTTGTTATTATTTAAACAGATCTTTAAACCAATACATATTTATTACTCAAACGGTTGTTTAAACAAATAAATTTTTATTATTGAAACAAATGTTTAAACCAGTAGATTTTTATTACTTGAACGATTGTTTAAACAAACAAATTTTTATTACTTAAACAATTTACGTCACCTTTTGCAATGAGTAAAAGTCTATAATAAAAGGAAATGTCATTGGGTTTCACCATCGGTACTCTACTGGATATTAAGGTATTAAGACAATTTTATAAAGAACTCTTTACATTATGTATAGATACACGTAAAAAGGCATTCGATGCAGTGCATTTTTCTGCCTACGGTTCTGAATTACCGAATCTGTAAAAAATGCAGAAATTTAAAATCAAAGACATCGATGATTGAAATTATCTGTAACAGTACTAAATAAATAACAAGTTAACCATTTGCAATATTATTTTAAGGCAATAAAATTGAAACAATGAATGAAAAAATTATTACTGAAAATATATATTTATGACGACAATTATCAATGGATAGGCATAATTTTTTAATGAATTTTACTGAAAATTTCATCCTGATATCTCTTACGGTTCAACATTTATTGTAACGTGTCACGAAATTGCTCGACCCAGCATAGTGTCCGGCCGTCCAAGGCTGTGTATCGCGATGCTCTTTGCACGGGCCGCCACAAGTAGAAGAAAAGAGGCAGGCACTGTTACGGTTCTGGAAAGCCTCGTGCGAAGTTTTGCAAATTATTAAGGGGCTACGTCTCTGTTTCTCGCATGAGAAAGGGAGAAGAATAAATTGATAAAATGTCTGTCATATTATCTACATCTTCTACTTGACTCGACCCAAAGTCAATGATGTGAAACTCGAGCGAATACGTCAATAAAAACAGTTTAAACGAACTGAATCGTGTATGACACGATAAACTAGTTAGAGCGTGTAAACAAAATTGCTTTGAGTTGCCAATCAACGTGTTAGCAATCGCGGGGGAAGTAAAGCTAAATAAAAGGAGTTTCGAAGCCGGCTTTCAGGGACAAAGTTTCGCATCAGGGTCGAAGGAAAATAGGGTTTGCCAATTACCGAGTGCAGGTGGCTTGCGATTCGTTAAAAGGGGGACAGAGGGAGGCGGGATTAGTTGCTCCGGCTTCGGTTTAACTTCCTTGTTGCGAGCCACGCTCATTGTCGACGGAATAAACAATGGCTAAGCAGTTTCGCTTTCTGCTGTGCGTGATTTAAACGCGACTCCGGTGTATCTGGGAACGGGTAAACAGCGTATTGCGTCGCGTTAATGTTAATGGCTCACTACCTGCACACGGCTCTCCTCTCTTTCTCTCTCTCTCTCTCTCTCTCCCTCCCTCCGTCTCGCTACCACGGGTGACCCCTTGCGACGGGTCTCCGAGGTACCATTTGCTAATAGCCAGAAAGCAATTAATATCACGGTCAGTTGCTGCCCTTTACTCGCCACGGATGCGTGCTGAGCTGATTAGGGGACGCTGCCTTACGGCCTAGAAACGCCCACTATGCTGCTACACTGTCGCGCATTTTCTGTCCTGACGTTATTTAGCGCAACGCGACACCCTGTCAGAACTGTTCCTTTTTCGTCTAACTTCGAACTTTGGGCCCTCAGCCATTTAGAACTTGAGCGCATCTGACCACATGTTATTTTTTCTTTCATTAATGATTGTGCTAGGTCAAAAATATTGCATTGGTAAGTTTTTCATTCTTTCAAGCTTTCTGCTGCTTCAAATTACAGAAACTTTTTTTTGCCAGAAATGCATAAAATCGACAGTCTAATTATTAAACATATTGAATGAAGAATAAAGGAAAATTGTTGTTGTTTTGTTGTTTTTGGTCCAATTTTTCAAAAAGGTTCTTGCAGTTTCAAGCGCCTAAACACGTCGACAACAGTTTGAAAATTGTCTTGTTGAAACTTGGAGTGTGCCAGACGTTATTTCAACGGAATAATCGGTATAATCGGCGAGTTACAGTCAGGCGCCAATAAACCCTCAATCTCGGTATACAAGTTTCCGTAACCTGAAACGAAGCCGTACACGACTAACTTCGTTAACAGACTCTATTTTCGTGTGGCGCGAACGCTAAATACTAGTACGGAATACGCGGAAAGTAATGCTTCAAATGTTACAAGTAGAAACCGCCGGTAATAGTCGGACAACCGAGGCGAGTCAAGCATGTAGGTCATTCCACGGTAAAAGGATCACGTTTTCAACGCGATGACATGGATTTAGATGAAACTGAAATATGATGCAGTCCGCGCGAAACTGGGCGAGGTGGTTAATCCGGTTTCGTTGTATTTAATTTTTCCCGAAAATTCCTACGAGTGTCGCAATTCGTTTCTGTCGCATTCTTGCCAGTCGAGGTAACGTTTAAAAATTAATCAAGCCTCTTAAAAACTTAATTTTCTTTTTATCTTGTTCCCAAAAAAATTCCCTGTTGGAGCAAGTGCTTGCTTAACATCTAAAATTGTTCTTAAGACTGAAATAATTAAGGTTCTTCGTAAAGAAGTGGAATCATTATACTTGTATTTAACTTTTATAACATTATGAGCAACATATTCAAAACAGTGAAAATATTCCAACAATTTAAAAATATTGTTCTGCTGTTATTGATTTATCGAGACGACTAAAAAAAAAAAAAAAGGAAGGTATGTGTGCGCGTGACTCTGCAATTGAGAATTCTAAATCCCACAAAGTTCATTCCAATTTTATCTCGCCCCTAGAGAAGTGTTCCTTGCGAACAAAAGTTCTTGTTTCACCCTCGAACTGATTTCGACAATGCAGGAATACGTTTGTGCAATTCTGAGCACCGAAATTGGTTTTGAGGGTGAGATAATTAAAATTCCGCAGAGATGGGCAATTCTTCGATCATTTCGGGGGACATTTCACGTTCCGGAAGTTCGACACGACACTTTTCGACCCGTTTATTCCGTGGACGATGGCGGGGCTGCCTCCGGTTACATGTTAATCAGCGTCCCCGAGTGGATGCATCGTTTCACATGGACCCGACGGAAGAGGAACGGCTCCCGCATAAAATCCCGTGTAATCGGATCGGTTCCGTCGACGCCGGTGCATTTTTATCGGGCGTCTTCGATCCGGTCTCATAAGAGACTTTATCGGGAACCGGCGATGGAATTCTCCTCCAGCGCATTTACGAACCGATGATTGCTTCTCGGCGATATCATGCTCGACAGACGGTCGATTATACTGCTAAACACTCGCGTACGAACCCTAATAAAGTAAAAGCACAATTTTTCAGACGGAGATCCATAACGTGCGTTATGGGTCTAATCTGGATCTTGTCTACTTGTGTCACAATTTTTAATGAAATTACTAGTTGAAATGCGATACAGTAAGATCTCTATTATTTTTAAAATGAAGATCAAGCATTTCTTGGCTGCGTCTGATCGATGCTTGCTGTTTCTACTTGCGTCACAATGTTGCCAGGCAAATTAATAATTGCAAGAATAGTGTCGTTTTGAATGTTTTCCACTGAAATTATTCTTTACTCGATACAATGATAGAGACTGTAACATTTTAATATCCCGTACGCGCAGGATAATAACCAAAGAAAAAACACAAAACTATGATTCCTATTCGTGGTACATTTATTTGAATATCGATAGAAGTGGGTAGTAACTTAACAGATCGTTGATTACGATTTGCAATTAATTCATTTATTATTCAATGCAGTGAAAGATCGTGGCGCCGTACAATTTTAAACGAAGATTAAGAGTGTCGCACTGCTGTGTGCCTGACCATTAGTCGTTGTTTCTACTTGCGTCACAGTCTTCCAAGACAAATTACTGCTTGCAAGATTAATGCGTCGTTTTGAATGCATTTGCTGAGCACAATGATAAATTATAACATGTTAACATCCTGTACGATGCGGGATAATTATCGTACACACAGAAGAAGAACGTAAAGGAGTCCAACACCATGAATAACATAATAAATTCTTCTTTCATTCACATCCGTGCAACGATCTCGCAACACTCGTAACATCAACTCATATTCATGTACATTAACATGTACATCATTAACATGCTCGCTACCAACATTTGCTTCGCTGCCCCACCTCCAATTGTTTAAACGTTTCATTAAATTCAATGCTCCTCCTTCGTGAAACGGTAGAAGAATTTAACAGGAGAACAGAAAATTACACTGCGACTTTAAATAGCGAAGTATATCAAATTAATTTGGCCATCTCTAAGTAAATTGCAAGATCGCGAACGTCGCATATGCGGTCGTGTACGTGTCAAGGACTCGCCTAGCACCATCATCTAAATTATTATCTAAATGAACCCTTGTCACTCGAATGGCGACACCAAGGCGCCACTAAAAATTGCTACACTATTATTTAAAACAATTGTTGCACTCTATTGGTATCTAAGAAATTCATAAAAATTTCAGTGTTCCAAGTACGAGTAATAGACGTTATATGCATAAAAGGTAATAAATTCTGCAGAATGTGGAAATATTCTAGGTCGGAAGAAGTGGCATGGTTTGAAAACAGCTTCGAGTGCAAAGGGTTAAAGAATGGTGTTCTCGGTGGTGTTTTCCTTGTAAATTTTGGTTACAAAACAGTATGCAGCGTCGCGAGAAAAGCAGGAGAAAATACGGGAGAAAGTAAGAAAGAGGAGAAAACGAAGTAGGGTGGAATCCCGAGATCAAACAAGAAGCCGGAACGAACGAAGGCACGTCTCGCCTTTCCTACTTGAAAATACATAATTCACCGGTGTTTGCCGCGGGACTAAATCGATCGATCGTTAATCCATTTTCTTCGCTGCCTATTGTTGCCCCCCACACCCCCTCGATAGGACGGCCAAGAATTACGTTCGGCGAATTCCGTAGAATTACGCTCGTTGTTCCCGCCGATTTCGTTTTGTCGCGCATTTTAGCCCTCGAAAAGCCCTGGAAACGTTGCCCTACCGTTCTGTAAATCCGCCGGCTTTTCGATACGGTTTTCACTCCCCTCGTTTTTACCAGTGGCAATGACCATTGTTTCGCCCCATGAATGCGTTTAATGGCTTATTCGAGACAATGGAATAAATTGGCCACGCGCCGATGCTGCTGAGCTTTCCTCTGCGAACCCGCTAATAGAATGCACCGTTGAACTCGTCACTCTTACGTGCGCCCAATGACTCATTCTATGTACTGGGTGGCTCGATCGCTGGGCGCCCCGACCTCTCAACGAGCGGCCGGATTTTTCCAAAACCCGTAACATTTATATTGAAAATATAAACCGTCCAAAATGACTGCTTTATACTCTAGAAAAATAACGTGGCTGCGTTTCCTGAAATTTTGCAGGATTTTGGAACAACATACGTACACAGATATTAAATTCAACGATTTCCCATAAATCATTATACTCCACATTTACAATTCTAATAACTGTGTAAAGGAACCCCTTGTTATGAAATTTATTCGCATGTAATTTACAATTTCTTTATAACTTATTTGATATTTATTTACAATGCATAAATTCCGAAGCAGTTATTAATTCGCCAACATTTAAATCAGACTGCAACAAGTTGGGGAAATGATTTATCAACGTGAATGCATTTAGGGGCAGCAACGTTTCCAGTGAGATTTTCAACAATTCCGATTGAATCGTCTGTGTAAAAGATTTTTTCTAGCCAGTTTCAGTTTTACAGAATCACAAAGTTGCCGGTTTCAAACATTTCTCTAAATTTTTCCACCCTTTCGGCGCGGAACTGAATGCAGAAGCGTGGTCGCGGATAAAATAGAAGTAACGCGGCACCCCGTTCTGGTCGTAGTACACTCTTTCGCATTTAGTGGTCATTTATTTGCATTCGTTTGTTTATTTACAAGCAGCACTTTCCGCAAACTTTATTTACAACCTGTCGGCCCGCAGAATTGTAAATTGCAACGCTGGCACTGAGAACTTCGTTAAACATTTTTTATTCTTAGTGCATTCGGGACGCTGGATGATTTTAGACCAACTCCTAAATTGGACCGGAATGTGTCTCTAAAAAAGTACTTGGCGCATTAATTAGCTCTAAATTACAGGGGGTGTTCTACCTGAAACTGGAGATCCAATTATCTTCTTTAACTGCGCTGCCGTGAGAAACGTTCCTTGCGTACTTTACATTGTTTTAAACCCCGAATCAAGCAGGGAAAACATATTTCCGTGAACATCAGTGTTTAATGATAATCTGGTCAGAGTCTGTTAAATTCTTCACGAAAATCTTCATTTGTCCCAATTATTTTGTGCTGGTTGAAGCAGAGGCAAAATTTCCTTTTCGTCGTCGGAAGATGGATTAATTTTATATTGATTCTGCTATCATTCTAGCGGTATACATTTCGATGAATAAAGATTAAAATTAATGACACGTCTCACGTGCGTCAACCTAATATTTGCGATGCATCAAATGCATGTAATAAATTCAATTCGATCAACGAGTATATGTTAACGGTACTTCAGAATGCGATTTCCAGGACTTAGATTCAAGGTTGTAGATTAGGGTGGGCCTAAGCTATATTTGGAGAAAAATTTTATCGAGATACACAATGCACGGCATCCTCCCGAATTGTTCTTTTAGCTGAGAAAAAAATTTGTGCAAAGTTTGAGATCGATCGGATAAAGGGATCAAGTGGCGCATTTAAATTGAAGATTTTGAAAATTTTTTCAGGATTTGTCTTTTTTTCTAAATAGGAATATGGAAACATTATATGACCTCCGTTTTTTATTTTGCCATTATATTTACCTTATTGAACTTTTATTTGCAATAAATATACAATGTACATATACAATGTATATTTATTGCAAATTTATATTTAAAAGCATGAAGCTCCTCTTCCGACGAGGACTCCGCAGCAGGATTTTACTTGTACTAAATCCTTATATAAATATTAATCGAACGAGAAAAATGTTCTCTGCATCGTCAGAAATAGGTAAAGGGCTGCGATATTTGCGTGTCGTTGGGGATGGCTAAAGCGGCAGGCAGAATCGATTCCGGTTGACGATGACTGTCGAGAATTTGCATTTGCGCGTAACGACGCGTCAGCTTCGTAATTGTATTTACCTCAGTTTGTTCCCCGTTTCACGTTTGACGTCCGATTGAAAACGGGGCGACCGAACTGCGACAGCGTTCATCTTTTCCGCAACTGTGAACGTTCTCTCCAAAATTTACCACTGAATGTCATCCATTAATCAAACGACAATTCTCAATTAAGTGTACACAATGTGAGAACGTTTTCTGACCGGTACACGAAATTCACCACATCGTTTATATTCAAATGCTAAACACCGAACAATTTTCTAGACAGGTTATTTTTGACGCACACAATAGCAATGTCACAATGAACCTCGTGTGTCGAAATGGATTCAAGCATGAATCAATGTACGATTTAAAAGTAGTAGTTCAGAATGGAGCTACATAAATTATTTTTCTCCTATATTGTCTCCTGAAAAATGTGCCATATTCAACACAGTTTTCTAGACTCATTATTTCGACGCATCTAATAAAAACGTGACTATGATATTCGTGTACGGACGATGCGCCACGTGCATTCGTTGCGACGGAACAGTGGCAAGTATATTGCGTTGGTCGGAACAAAGGTGAGCAAAACGGGTAAATCCGATGAGCCCATCTGACGGTTCTATGAAACAAGAGAAACGATCGTATCCGCGCCATAAACAGGATACCCGCGTGTTCCCCGAACGAAACGCGATAACTGAATTGTTCCTGCAGGCTGTAGGCTGCACGTGAATCAGCCAATCAGAAAGCATATATGCTATCCGTGCACTATGTACAGCTTGCGAATTGCCGATGCATTGTATGAGCAACGCAAACTGTGTACCATTGCTTTAAGTTCGGTCGGCGGCGTCCCCGTTTGATTCGATGCGACCGAACGGGCGACGGTGCACGCAAGTGTATTCACGAACACGAACACGAACACGAACACGAACACGAACACGAACGTACACGTCCACGTATCTGTAATGCGTTCACACAGAAACGCCCACGAAGCCGGGCGCGCCGCTGAGCTGCATCGTCTGTCCAACCGGGGAACGCGTGTGCCTCGAGCAAACGTCAACACGCATACCCCAGACGCGTTAAATGCGTCAAAGTATTCGGTTAGACGTTTGCCTGCGGAATCCGAAACACGATAAGCAGTCCTCGATAAGATTAATAGATACCATGGCCGCCATACCGCGCGATTATGCCACAGCGCAACCGCGACGCGCGCTACTAATTATTCGTTCGCGAATAGTTGTACGAGCAACGTCTTATTGGAAGCTAGGCGGGGACCAAAAATAACAGTTGTTCCAGAATTTTCTACGATAAAAATCATTAGTAAAAAGTTGATTATCATTGAAATTTAAGATAATCTACACAAAATATACAGAAAAAAAAAAAGAAAGAAATCGAAGAACAAAATGATTAAAAAATATCGATTTTCATACTATTTCGTTAGAAATAACTGTTATTGGTGTCTATCTAGTTATTACTGCTGAATACGAACTCCTGTTCCAATACAGCATTGCAATTAACGTTTTATAACTTTCAGAAATGTTATTGGATTCTCTTAAAATTTTATGGTTATAATCTTACACTAAACCTACCAAGCACAAAAACGTCTGATAGACGGGAGAAGATTGAATTTACTAAAAGTTTGAACGATTTTCATTACGATATATATGCTTAATTAATGAAGTCAATTAAGTAATTTTCTATGAAAACGTTTTTATAATTTCAATAATTGTGAAATAGAAAACCGGTCATTTTGACCGTGGTAGGTTTAGTGTTAAAGTTCTAATAGCGAACGTTCTGCAAAATAAAAATGTTCGTAGTCTGCAATAAGTACTAGAAATTAAATGGAAATATGTTTCTACTTTTGAATAATTTTAATAAGCCTCAAACAATACAACAATGCTCCCGAATTCATTCAGTACCTCCACGATTTTATATTTCGTTTATCGTGTGTACTGCTCTCTCTCTAAGAAGCCCTAATTCGTCTTCATTGATTGTTTCCGGAACTCACCATGGGGAACGTCGCGTCGTTTCGAGGAGTAGGTACATATGTTAAGGTCGAGGTGCTGCTATAAGTTCGCGATTAAGGCCAGCTAGAAACGCTGGAAACGGTGTCATCGACAAAACGCAATTTAAATTCTTCTGGAACAGCCTAGTCCATTATTCACCCTTACCGTTCATACCGTGAAACCCGCATAAAGAATCGAACCACCGCTAAGGCACGACTGCTACTCGGTCGAATCCCCCATGAAGGGAGCGCCGTTTATTTCCACGTTACCTTTATGGCTTCTAAACATGAATCCCGAGTATTCATCAATCTTCGAGGAACTTTCGTGCGAATAGTTTTCCCCTGGAAGCTCCATACTGCGAGCCGAAAAATTTCATCACCTGGACGAAATGAACACATTACTTATCGATCAGGTAATCTAATCGAGTCTGAACTTTCATGATTTGCTACTGAGAATTTCTCAAAAAAAAAAAAAACTTCAATTTTGTCACGAGCAAAATACCGTATTTAGAGAATTGTTAAACTTTCAGCATTTTCTAGGAGAGAATTTAGAAAACGTTTTATGATAAATCAATAATTAATTGAGTTCTCTTGTCATCTGCTTTTCTTGTTTTTATAGAAGAGTCAGAAAATGTTTGCAGAACTTTATCTCTGTTGAAAGAAAATATTATGGTACTCGTATCAACTTCAAAAAACTGAGATCATCATTTCAATCACATTGGTTGGAACAAAATGCAGTGTCCAAAAAATTCAAAACAGTTAAGCGAGACACATTCCTCTTGTAATAATAAAATTGTACCGGATTGCTAAAGCGAAACATAAATATTATTGAATTTGAGTCAACTTCGAGGAACAAAGACCATCGTTTTTCAGTTTTGTTGTGTGAAACAAAATGCTGAAAAATCAGTCCAGGAAAATAGGAACCGTAAAGTATTATGCGGAAGAGACCCCTGAATTTGTACCAACAGCATCGAAAACGAAAGAGAACTTTATTTAGCTGTTTTTTCCGAACTACTTTTCCTATTTCCCAGCGTCAGGTGTTTGACGAAAAGAAGATTTTCGTTTCACTACCGTGGACCATTTCCCGGGGAAAAGTTCCGCAAATGGACAGGAACAAATGACTAATTTATGTAGCACCCTTCTGACCCGTTTCTCGCTGGGAAAGGGTCGTCGTACTTGTTTCCTTCTTTACGTATCGATTCGATTGATTGAAAAGTTGTTTAGCGCAACTCGGAAAACTTTTCATCGAGCTTTTCTCTCTCTCTCTCTCTCTCTCTCTCTCTCTCTCTCTCTCTCTCTCTCTCGCAGAGTTCTCTCTGTTAAGGTTACGCAAATTCTGTTCTCTTCGTTCGCGAAACATTGTGACAACAATGAGTGAGTAGCGTGAAAATCTTCCGGCGTTTCGAACGCTCCCCTCGTATGTATTAGATACTTTATCCTGTGAATATTCTGTCGGTACTTGTTTCCAGCTGCAACTGGGGCAGTCGAGAGACATGATCCTGGATCAACAATTTATCTCAACGATATTCTGTCTCTCTTTTTTTCCTTCTCCACCCTCCCGCCGATCCACTCGATTCGCTCTTAAATTTTGCAGAATCATTTACATTAGATTCGCATTGTTGCTCGATTAAATCTACTATGCTTGACCTGAACTGGATACGGATTGCAACCGGCGTTCATTTGTATCTATTGTTCCCTTTCTGTCCGCTTAGGTGGGAGAGTCCAGCTCGATTAATTATTCAGTATCAATTACATTTCCTTCTGGTTCCTTCTGCGGAAATCCTGTCAAATCATTCTTGGCAGAGTTTTCAGTTAATGACCATGCGGGTGTTCATCGTTGAAAAATTGGAGAGTGGTTTATTCAATTTTTGCAGGATACTTTTGTTTTTAATACCTTTGAGTTGGTAAGTTGATTAACTGCCATTTGATTGGCAGTGACCGATGCAACGTTAAATTTTGATCAGTAACACGCCAACTATTTATTAAACCAAATTAGAAATCTTTCGATATGTTCCCGTTATTAGCATTAAATGATCTATCGGCGACTATAGATACCATAAAATCAAAGTAATGTAACGAACATTGTATTATTTATGATGCTGAGAATACTCTTCTAATTCTGTTGCATTTGCTAGACTCGATACATTAATGGAACAATTAATTTCGAAATCTAGGCGAATAGTTCACTAAACAACTGGTTAGCGATTCTTACTTCTCCAGCAACAACGGTTGAATTGCGGATTATTTTAACCAGCCACAGCGATTGCCTGATGATTGCGATTGCGAATAACATTAAGTACAAGATGCTCATGGTTTTGAGCTATGGAGCGCCGCGTTCGAGTCGCGTAATAGAGATTTGTATACACGTCAAACACGCTTCACTGGGTAAAATCGCACGTGGCCTGTTTCGGAGCAAAGAGCGAGGCAGACCAGCAGTTACCGCCGAGCGAAAATGTTATCGACACCGGTGGCTCGTAGAATCGACACGAGTCGAAGCTCGAAACGCTATAGCGTTCGTCGAATGGCCGTGAAATTATTCAGAACCCGTCGGCACCGCTAAACTCGACCCGAAAATTCCTCGCCTGTTACACGGCCAGACGGGTTTTTCGACCCCTCAGGATAAATAGCCGATTAAAACGCTTTTCATTGGCCAGTTAATCCAACACGTCCGACGAGGCGTCGTCCATTCGCGGGCTGCTCGACAACCTCTGAATGACTGGACCGTAACTCGGGCAAACGTGGACCAGTAGTCACCGGAACGATCGTCGTTAACTCGACTCGTGTCGTACCCTTCTGATGTTAAACTCTTGGCTAAACACTGTGTTACAACCGCTGGACGAATGGCTGATGCGGTGCTATTTTTCGGATTGCTTTGGACCTCGGCGAGTGTCCAATTACGCAATGAAATTGTTTGTATCAGCTGCATCACGATTTTAACGCTAAACCTACCACCGCCGGTTAAAATGACCGTTCCCGGGTTTTTATTTTTCAATTACTGAAATTGTAAAGATGCTTTCGTGAGAAATGATTAAGGGGGGGACGTTGTATAAATCACCTGTTTTTCAAGAATTGAAAGAGTGCACACACATCCTCTCTCACAGCAGAACCGCGTTTTCCCGAGCTGTCCCGTCCACAAGATTTCAAAAACTGCTGGCAGCCATGATAATTTCCCTCTGAAATCTCGGACGTGTTCCCTTTTCCTCCCCCCCCCCCTCTCTCTCACCCAAAAATCATACAAACTTTTTTCTACAACCTCCTTTTTCTTATTTTTTCTTCAACTTTCACCCTAAACGTATAGCGGACAGCATCCGACAACGATCACTTTCCGCGAAAGTGGATTGCGATTCGCGAGGGCAACCGTAAAAAATGTAACTGCACCGACAGTTGCACTATCGGGGCTAGTTGCACGCGCGTTGCAGGGGGATTCCGAATTCGTCGGCGTTTTTTTACGGCACACTTCGAGAATGCATTGAAGCATTTCACGTCCATTAATTTGCTTGAATTTTTCATCGCCTCTGGGCCGTTCGAGTGAACCAAAAAAAAAAAAAAAAAAAAAAGGAAGAAAAAAAAACGTTTTCGCCCGTGTCTCGCGAAATTTTGTGTGTCGTGTACTCTGTCCCAATTATTTGGTTCCTCTCGGAAATTTCGCGCTCGAACAGTTTCAAGACAAGCTCTGGCTTTTTTACGCAACGAGCGAATTGGATCAACCTATTGTTAGAACGAGTCGTGTATCTTTTGTGTTTCACGAACAATTTTTCTAATCGACCTTCTGGCCAATTTTATTACCGATCCGCCTTAAATTCGTTTTTCTAACACTTGCATTTTATGTATTTGATGTGACGCGTTGATTGCTGATCCGATTATTCCAGACCTAAATTTGATGAATGCATTATCGCAAAAATTCATTTTTCAATCTAGACTAATAATTCCATAATAAATAAACACTATACCAGAAATTCAAGAAAGCAGCGTCGTTAATAGACGTTACATTTCCAAATAAATAAACAGCAAAATAAATACAAGAATGAATAAGGTTTTGTTTTGATTAAAGAATAATTCCCGGGTAACCCAGGATTCTCTGAAATGGCGGAGCAACCCTCTCGAATCGTAAACGATCTCCGCATTTTCCAGAGTGCCCTTCAATAACAAGAAAAGATAGGGCTGATCCGATCGTTTCCCTTCCCAGCATCCGCCCTCTCTTCTGTGGACAGTCTGTGACCCTTTCTCTCCGGCTTTTTCATCGACGAATATCACCCTGGGAATAGGGGATGTTGCTGTTTTCTGAACGCTGCTCCATTTAAACAGTTCCAGGTAATAAACGTCCGTTCCGTGGACATGTTACAGTCGCCTTCTTTTCGCCGGATAGGAGAGGAGGGCAATATCGGCGATGTTTATCAAGGAACTGTCCCGGCGCAATTAAATAATCAACAGAGCTCGATATCGAGCCGGGTAACTCATAACTGCGGAAAAACGACACTGGGAATTTATACTCGTGGTCAAATATATAAATTTCAATAGTAATCAACTTTTTATTAATGATTTTTATCGCAGAAAAGTTCAGAATAACTGTTATTTTTGATCTCTAATATCCACGTTTCCTAGCACGATAATATTTTTCTGTCGTATCTTATAAATAGACTGCGGATTTTTATGCAAAATAAACATTTTGAGAAATTCTAAAATAGAAAGTTTTTCGTTTCCTTAATCATTTTAATAAATTGAAAATAATAGATTACCGCTCTTCGGTTCTTTTAATGTTCCCAGTGTTTAAAATTTGAGACATTCAATTTTGCCGTAAATGAATAAAATACGCAGTCTGCTTATAAATAATACATATTCCTGATCCTTGGATGTATGCAGGTCTTGAATAAAACAGAAAATATTTTACGCAATGTTTTTATAATGTAGCATAATATATTGTGCGTATTTTAATGTGGCCTTGAATTTCCGAGGGTCGAAACCACCCACGAATTTCAACCCCTAAAAATGAACCTGAAAAACGACTAATGCGAAAGAATGTTTCAGCAAAAATTCAATGGTTTTTTATGTATTAAATGGATGTATTTTGTAACAGTAAACATGGTAATTCCATTTTTTATTATCGGTTCCATTGTTTTACAACTTTTACGGATAAAGTCGGCGAATTTCATGTTTTTATGGGTTTCGTTACAAAGTGGCAATGAAATAGATGTTTCTTTAAAGTGTAAAATGTTTTGAAGTTTATGAAAGCTTCCGTTGTGTCGTGTTTTCAAATGTATGTGTGCGTGTGTGGGTGATCAACCGTGTAACTTCTGCGGGTCTGTTACAATATGAAAGGGATTTCTCTTTCGCGCGATAAATTCGTCATTTTGACACAATATCTCGGCGCTGGAATAAAGGATTTCGGAGTTGAAAGGATAAAGTAGATATTGGATCCTATTGTGACGCGGGAGCATATATTTTTAACTGCACTTGTGCGGCTGGAGAAGATCAAATTTATTCGTTTATTCGAGCCCTCTCATTTTAATTGGATGTTTAATTTTCTGCTTGGAATAATTGTATTATAGAACCTGTTGTAGTGTGTTTTACAAAAGTGTTGGTCTGCGTCAAAGCATTTAACTGGATGGTTAATTTTCTGCCCGGTATTATTGTATTATAGAAAGTGGTATAGAAAAGGTTTAACTAGATGTTTAATTTTTGACTGCGTATAATTACATCATAGAGATTGAGATTTGAGACTTTCACGGCCCGGCATCATACAGTTTTGTCTGTTGAGGCTTTCGGGTGTAAGCCGTGTCCTAAAGGAAGAAATTTCCCAACGTTTCGCAAGCATTGCAGCTAGCTTCGTCAGGGGGTCAGGAGACACACCGATACTAATGTGTGTCGGATTTGTACTCCATTTATATAGTGGGATTTGCTTATTGTTCCGGTTCGGTAAGCACCAATTAAAGTAGAATCTGTGTTTTAATTGTTCGGCCGCCTAATGAGAAGTATATTCTGATTGGTGCTTACCGAACCGGAACATGTGGCAAACCCCACTATATAAGTGGAGTACAAATTTTTCGGTCGCCTAATCTAAAGCCTACGCTGATTGGTGCTTACCGAACCGGAACAATGAGCAAATCCTCTGTATAAGTGGAGTACAAATCCGACACACATTAGTATCGGTGTGTCTTCTGACCCCCTGATGAGCTAGCTGCAATGCTTGCGAAACGTTGGGAAATTTCTTCCTTTAGGACACGGCTTACACCCGAAAGCCTCAACAGACAAAACTGTATCATAGAGATTGTTGCGCAAAGAATTATTGTGGCAATTTCAAATAGGTCGATTTCAGGCGAAACATTAATTTTAACAGATTAAAATATTCATGCTAAGGGGGAGTTTATATTAGGAACGAAGTTCCAATTAAGTATTCCATAATCCTTTCAAAAGCAGTTTGAATGGAACGAGGTATACTATTTCTCGCAAGTGGAATCATACATCTGTATTCTTGCATTAATTATGAACGAAAGGTAAGAGATTGAACCTTGGAGATTAAATCCTATCTAAGACGTGAATTTCCCGTTCTCGTGTATCGTGCTATTAATTCTGCCTTTAATCACGACTATTATTTATTGTTCCTCCTGTATCAGAGACAGTATACATCTCTCTTACACTTCCAGTTAACCAAACATTATTACACTCTCCCCAAGCATATTTAATTTTAAGTCACTTCTACAAAAGTTAAAAGTACAGAAAAATGTCTTACGTTTAGTAAAAACTTTTTCGACCTGAACTATCATTCGATTAAAAATGCAAATGTCTTTCGCCTTTTCAAAAATATCTTAACCCAAACCAAAATAAAGACACTATTTCCATTTATTAATACACATAATTTTTAGTACTTACAAAATTTACATACGCCACAATCGCAAGATCCAGCGACTCCAAATGAATCTCGAATTCCCATTAAATAAACCAGACTAGTCCCCAATTAAAAACCCCATCACTCGCTCTCAAATTTATTCATTCTCAAATTCATTCATTCATTTCGAAATAGTCTCCCGCTCGAATCGGTCAGATTAAACAAAAAAAAAAAAAAATAAATAAAGCCGAGACCGACATATCAACCTGTCGGCTTCTCTTTCATCCGGAAACAAAAATCAAACCGAAGCGTGGAAAAAATTCCATAAACTCGCGAATAAAGGGAATCATCCTTTTCGAATTGTGGAAATATTTTGAAACGCGCACTGTATGTACTCTGTTATATTAATTCCGTGTTACACGAGTGCTCGCTGTTATCGATGCCTCGGAGGAAGATAAATTAATAACAGTTAGACCACGGTCACATTTTCCAAGACCGTGCTCCGCGTACGCCGAGTTACATTTCACGGAGAGATTTCGCCGTCGAAACTGATCTCTGTTCAATCTGTTTGCTAATTGGACGGTATCTGCCCGCCGAGGTAATTTCATTCGCAAAAACACGGGTCGCTTTGAATAATCGCGCGCACGCATCGCGATATCATGCTCGATGCGTTTTTATCGGGCCCGAATGGCCGTGTCCCGTCGCATAATACTCTAATTGGCCTGTTTCGCAGAGACACATACACGGTTGGTCGCGTGTAAATCTGTAATTCGCCAATAAATGTCAGCGCTGGAAAAACTCGGCAAAAAACACGCCGTTCTGCAAAACGCAAAAATAAACGTACAGAATTATTTTTCGTCATAAATTCAATACATACGTCTGACTTTACAATGTTGAAATAGTATTTACAGAAAATATGAGCTCGATATCTGACACTACCAGGACGTGGCAGCCATTTTACCAAAGCCATGTATGCAAAACACCGCTGTTGTTCTACTAGTATACCTCCTTGGAGTTTCATCTAGTACACCTTCTTAAAATTTTGTATTTAACAATACTCATCTTTTACATTAAACTAGACAAAAATAGGTAGTTCTCGCTGAAACAAATTTTTAAAAAATTCATTTTTAAAAAAGTTACAGCCGCTTGAACTCATTATTCAAATATAGAATTTTTCATCTACAATTCTGCTTCGTTTATTTGTAAAAAAAGCAGAATTCGTTAGGAACAAAATGATGGTCTGATGAATGTAACTATACAATTTTATCGCCATTGGTCCAGCATTCATCTAAATATTGTTGGTGGCGATTTTGGAAGTTTCGTGCGAAGAAGAACGCGTTGGAAGAGTCATTTTAAAAAATCGTTAAAAAATTGTTGTGGACGTGGTTCTCTAATTGCTTCGACGTCGATGCATTTTATGCATATTCTTCTCTCGCTTTTGTTCATTTTTGACGACTTCCGGTTCTACGAGCGACGTGTGTGCAGGATATCCCGTGCGGCTTCGTTTTCGGATATCGGATCGATTCGAGCACAGATGTCGACAGTGGTCTGCAAATTTCGAGGCTGTTGGCTCTGTTTAAAAAGTGCTGCATTTATTATATTGTATTAAAATCGTATTCGTGTATTCATAGGTTTCATGCGAGTTAATGTTACGTTACATTTACATAGTAATGTTACAGTCATATGTAGACTAAGATTATTATTATTTATTGGTCGCAAAACGTTTTGAGAAAACCGTTTCAAGTACTAGCGTTTTTAGCAGTTGTAGCAAGTTTTCTGTTATGAAATTCTTCACTATAGTAGCACAAAACGATTCTAGATGTGAACGTTCATATCGGAGAATTTTCGATACAACATAAGAATGAAATTATTTATTGTACCCACAGGAATTCTTACTGTCATACGATGAAATCCTCGGAAATAAGATGTCTCGGCTTCAGAATGGAATATTAATTTCTCTGAAACGGAGACGTGTATTACTGTCTGTCAAATGATACCACAGCACACCTGTCACCAAAGAACGGACGTATGAATTTGTCATTGTTGGAATATCGATATCTGTTAGGCGTTGAACTTAAATTAGGTCGTTGGTTCAGCTTATCCTAGCTCGAGGCTGTATGCAGTTAGAATTGCTTCTATCGTGACTAGCTAACGACGTTTCCAGTTAAGGCTGCTTATACAAGGTGTCTCTAGAGTCGTGACCTTTGGAATCAGAATGCAACCAAGAATTGTCCTTCAATATTACAGCTACTAAAATTCTTAAAGTTTTTCAAGTTCCTATAATTCCCAAAGTTCCTCAAATTTATCAAGTTCTCCAAGCTCTCAAAATTCCGAAAATTTCTAGTTGCTTAAGCTCGTCAAGTGCTCCAAGTTCTTCAAGTTTCTCAAGTTGCTCAAGTCCTCTAAGTCCCCAAAATTCCCAAAAAATTCCCAAGAGCCTCGTGGCACTAAAATTTCCAGATTCTTAAGCTGATCAAGCGCGTTAAATTCTTCGAGTTCCTCGAGTTGCCGAAGTTTCAAAAATTCCGAAAAAATCACAAAAACTTCTGGACATTTCCTCCAGCTTTCCAACGACTAGAAGAGATTCGCTGGAAGACCGCATCGGCGATAAAGCAAGAAGTGAGAGTAACACAAGGACTATAATAATCAATCGGCGAGTACGGTCGACTGAACGTCGCTGGGGGGCCAACAACCGGTTAGAGGGTTTGAGGACGATCTCCCCTAGCTTCCCATCATCCGTCATCTTCTTTTTCAATTAATCCCGGCGGAACCCGACGGTGTTTCAAGCCGGATTGGCAGTTTCCCCTTCGGTCCCAGGAGCGGTGTGTCCCGTTCACGCGAAACTCTCGAATTTAAGGCGTCTCGTTGGCTCTTCCCGTAAATTCCCGGTGAGCCCGGAACGCGCCGGAAACTCGAGGCTAGGCTCTCCGGTCTTCGTATCTGCGCACCGTGCAAGCAGCAAGCCCGTGATCACTTAATTTGTCGCTTTTCAGAGCGAAATTCCCGTCCTCGCGACGTCTCCCAGACTAGCTCTCTCTCTCTCTCTCTCTCTCTCTCTCTCTCTCTCTCTCTCTCTCTCTCTCTCTGCCCCTCTCGCGGTTCCGAACTCCCTTGGAAGAAACGAAGCTCCCCGAATTTCCTGTTAATTAGCTGACAAAACGTTACCTTCTCTGTCTTCATTGGCCCTATTAAAGCCGCCAGAGGAAAGACCTGCCTGGAACAGGAGGAACCAGACGGTGGTGATCATTTGTCAACCTGGATCGAGTTTGTTTCTCATTTGAGATGGAAAGTCAGCGTTAGTCATTTTTAAGATTTTTTTTTAATGTTATTGCATTCTTTTGGAAGATGTCTCTGAAACTATTTTATAGTGCATATCTTCAAGCATGTAACCTTAAGTTTTCATGAAAAAATATTGACATTAGTGAACATATTGAACCAATCAAAGGAAGGTCCCCCAAATTATTTTTAATGCACTACAAGTTTGCCGTACGCTATTTATTACAGAAACTTATTATTCGTTGCTGAATTCCTCATCAATTTCTTCAATTGTACTGGTCTTTAATGCTTGAAAAAATGCATGATCAATTGGAGGGATAAATTTCAGCAAATCTTTCTTGAAAACTTTCTTGAAGACTTTCTTGAAAAAATCTTTCCGCATTTAAACGGATATAGGTACAATACGACAAACACAAGACAATACTTCTAAATTTTTTTATTTAAAAGATCTTCACCGATTACAAAGTTACTATAATGGTAAACGTATTGTACTTTTGTGATTTGCTGAGCCCAATTGTAGAAGCTTTGGAAATTTCTTTGACCAAGAGAATGTCTAGCTGGTCCAGTGGCAGTCTTAGAAGATTTTTAGGCAAACTTGGCAGAATCCCCGGCGGGATATCAGGCCGAAACATCAGATTCGGTCTTTGGACGGTTCATTAAGTCCCTCGGGTGCTCTTTATCCGCGGGACGCATCGAGTTTCTATTAGTTTCGTCTGATCGAGTTAGGCAGGAACTTCTACGAGACTCATTTCTTCCCGTCCCGAATGGGAAATGAAGTCGGTCATCGACTCGCGGTGCTCCCGTCATTAGCTTCTTGCTTGCGAGAATCGATCGATCGAACTCGTACGTCCATCCATCCCCTCGCCCCCCCCCCACCACCCCATCCTCGGAAAAGAGAGAACGGGGGAAACGTGTTCTGCCAGGCTGAGCTAGGGTTTATTGTCTTCGAATTACCCTTTCTTCCAAATGAGAAACCATAACGATCCGTGGACGAGCTGCGATGGAACTCGCTCGTAATTTCTTGGGACCTATTGCTCTCTCCTTAATTTATTCTCCAATCATACTAAACGTTAGACGCAATTATTCGACTGTGCTTCGCTGTCGCGAACGCTTCCGAATGCGTTCCAGCACGGGATAGAAGTACACGAATGTTACACGCGAGGACTTGCCTAGCACAATTTTTATAAGACTTTTCCAGATTTTTTGGGACGTATTCTCCTTGTTAATTTATTCTCCAATCGTATTAAATGACGATTGTATTCATTAGACTGCAAATTAAATAATTTTATATAAACTTTACGCACACTAAAAATTATCCACGTAAATTGTAGAAAACAGAAGTTAAATAAAAGTATGTTTCCTTTTTCAATAATTGCAATAAGTCGAGAGTAACAACATTATTCAATACCGTCTAATGTCTTTACAGTTTTGTGTTCGACCAATCCCTTTTTGTTATGAATGCATAAAATCCGCAGTCCAGTTAGTATTTCTACGATCAACCTTCTGGAGTATACCTCAAGCCCGAGTACTCTGATCAACGCTTAAAGATCACTCTGAGAGCCTGAATTAAATGTTTTCAGCCCCGATATTTGACTTGACTAAATTTTTTATTATTTTATGCTGGAATCACTCAGTCTGGGTTAGGTGTCTCAAAGTTGAAGTTCTTGCGATTCCTCTGAGAGGATATATCAAGTCAGAGCCCAAAATTCAATGTTTCGAAGCCACGCATCAAGTTTGGACGATCCTGATGAATATTTCGGTGCCATACATCAAGCTTGGACCTCCCGATGAATCTTCTGGGAGCAAGCAGCATGTGCGAACCTCGCAGTAAATCTCTTCTGGTAACATATATCGAGTCCGAGCCTGGTAACCGAGTTGGGCAGACCATTTATCCGATCCGAGAGTTGTAATCAATATTTTGAAACGATTTACGGGATTCGAGTGTAGCAGTCAATCCTTTGAGCCCATTTATCGAGTCTCGGCATTCTAGTCGATCCCCTGAGGCCGTTTACCGAGTTCAAGTGTTGAAACCAGTCCTTTGAGACCTCTCGTCGGCTCTGACTATTATGATCAATGCTTCGAACTTATATCAGGAATTGCTGAACTCTTAGGTGGAACGCAACAATTATAATCTAAGACTGTATTCTATAATAATATTCTTTACCAATCGTGATGGTTAAATGTCGTTTGATGAAGACTGTTCAACCGGGATTATAATTCGTTTACGCGTCAGTAGCTTTCGTTAGTTTGAGTTTGGTATTGTGTTCTGGCCCCAGGAAATTATTTCTCGGATTCCACAGACGTGTCCTGTCTTACCTTCGTCAATCCTATATCATCTTCCACTGAGTAATTTCCTTCGTCGATGTAAACATTTTTCCACACGTTTCCATACGTTTATTTCACACAGGAAGAAGGCAGGGACTTGAGGTTAGCCTCGTGCGCGCTACGACCACCTTGATTCCTTCTCCGCTCTACACTCTTAAAGGTTTTTTGCAGTGTAGGCGGTTACATTCCGAAAACCAATCACGGGTGTCTTAATACTAATGTACGCCCTCCAGGAGGCGACAGGGTGAGGGAAACCGACCAGTTTATTAAGGTACCCTCGCACCGAATCCTCGTCGCCTGCCTAGGGCCCTTAACGGTCCGCATTTGGTCCGCAGATGTCTTACGGTACGTCAACGGCTATCGAGACCTTTAGCTAAAATATGAAGTTTTTAATAAATATCGTAAAACATAAAGTTCCGCTAAATCTCAAAAATAGCCTGAAGTCACATCCGCACCGTAATCATAAACTGCGCCCTTGGCCGGTCCATGGTTGCGGCCCGCACGGGCCGCGCGGTCGCTCGAATTCCTTACAGAACCAAATGCGAATCGTTAAGGGTCCTAGGTAGACGACGAGGATTCGGGGCGAGGGTACCTTAATAAACTCTGTTCGGTTTCCCTCACCCTGTCGCCTCTTGGAGGGCATACATTAGTATTAAGATACTTGTGATTGGTTTTCCGAAAGTAACCGCCTACGTTGCGAAAACCTTTAAAAGGTAGAGCGGAGAACGAACAAGGGTTGTCGTAGCGCTGTCCCTGTTGGTGGGGAACAGAATTCACCAACAGTATCCCCTGCTTGTCGTAAGAGGCGACTAAAAGGGGCAGGTTCACTCCATCGCGAACCGTGCTCGAGTGCGGATGCCGACACAGTCGCATCTCATAGAGCTTGATACTTCATGCCCGCTCCATACGGGACCGGAAGACCTAAATCCGTCGCGAATACTTTCGCCGATCTGTCCGGATCAAAATCGTTCCTGATACGTTGTATATATTTTCCAGTAACAAATAGTTATACTCAGTGTACATCTTATCTTAAATCCCTTATAATTTAGAAAAATCCAGTCATTTGTTTGTTAACAAATCCATCAACCGTGCGACCGCGTGTTCGTTACGGTTTGCTAAGTTGCAGGTGTTTTTCCACACCTTAAAGATTGTGCTGAAGTGCCGTTTCTACCGAACTGGTGGAGTTAAAATTTATTATCTAATATCTTCTATCTTATGTTGCTATCTACATTATTAAACATCACGTTATTATTCATTTATACTGATAATTCATGTATCCCGCTATCCCGCTGAATACGTGGGAAACATAACCTTCGTCGCAATAGGTAATAGTCATACAACACTCAATCTACTTCTTTTACTATTTTATTTTGTTATTTTTGATAAAATATATATCCTTATTTTACCTTATCTTCTTTTCTCACTATCATAACTTTTATGTATATACATTTAGGTGTTATTCATCCTTGAATTAAATATCATAGCCCGTGTGGTTACGCTCCACGCTCTTACTAAACCATCCTGGTATTACTTTACCATACTTCACATTATTGTCATCGTACTAATTTGTAATATTGTTCATTTAATATTGATATCCTACCAGCACATGGCGAATATAATCCTCGCGGTGTGCTCGTAGCTTAACAAGATTCCTGCGTTGGAGCTACGCTCTCTGTTGTTACTCTGTTTTATATTTACTACATCATTCTTACATTAGTATTAAGATTTCCATCATTAAAAATATTTTTCTTTTACTACTTATATATTATCTCCCTTTCTTACAATTATAATTTTCATGTATAGCCACTCAGGCGTTATTCATCCTAGAATTAAATATCATAGCCCGTGTGATTACGCTCCACGTTCTTCCAAATCATCTTGGTATTACCTTACCATAATTCATAATATTGTTTATTATATCAATTCTAATATTGTTCATTTAAATCAATCTCTACCAGTACACGGCGAACTTAATCCTCGCGGCGTGCTCGTAGTTCAACAAGATTCTGCGTTTGAGCCAAGCTCAGTTGTTACTCTGTCTTATATTTACCACATTATTCTTACATTATTATTAAGATATCTATCACTAAAAATATTTTTCTTTTACTACTCTATATTGTTGTGCTCCTCTATAAGGTCATTGTATCATCTCGTAGCCAGATAGATGCATTCCCAACTTCCCCGGGCTTGTTTTTGCAAGCCCTCCGGAACCATGGGAGAAAATCCCTAACACAGCCTTCGGGGCTATACTCCATGGCATTTCGCCACGGATGTTTAACACATCCTTCCTTGTAAACCCACTCAGGTTTTTGAAAATTTCCTGAGTCATAATCAATTAGCTTCGGCTCACCAACATCCATTGGTAATACCAATCCTATTCTATTAGCCGATAAGGAGGCAAAGGCCTCCAGGTGCGGCTCAAATAGGCCCAGAAGTGTGTCTCTCCCGGCGAGCCTCCGGCTCGCCGGATAGAGACCCCTTCCTTCTTTGTCCTAACACTCCTGTTACTAAAAAAAAAAAAAAAAAAAAAAAAAAAGAACAAGGGTTGTCGTAGCGCGCACGAGGGTAACCTCTAGTCCTTTTCTTTGCGAAATAAACATACTTATGAAATCCTATTCTAACCTCTTCGTCATCCTTACAATAGTACGTTCTCAAAAGATTGATAGCATCGTCCGGACGCATTATGGGTTCCGAGAAAATTAATTAGAGTATCCGAACCCATTATAAGCTGCCGAAGGATCAACTACGAGATCCAGGACCTGTACGTCGATCGTTTTCGAATCGAACGCGGCCCGGTCGCTCGGGGGGCGTTCGAGAGCTTGAATTCGAAGACCGTTCGACGACGATGAGGCAATAAACCGTCGAACACGAGGACGATGAAGCCGGCAGCATGTCGCAGGTCTGTCGGGAGTGGATTATGAGGGAAGGGTACGCAGCGGAATGGTTGTCCGGAGAAGCGGGACCGTCTAAACCGCACGTTATCGGATAATAAAACGACGCGGAGCTACGCTTTCAGGAAAATCGAGGAAAACTCATTGTTTAATATCGATCCGATAAAGTGGTTCAATTGTATTGTAATGTCTCCGGATGATCGTATTCGTTCGCGTGGAAACGAAGTAGTATTGAAAAACTTCGATAACGCGTCAAGACTATAAATGCTGCTTGCAAACGGCTTTCAGCAAACAATTGGGGAAAATGTATTACTTCCATCGTTTCAGTGTGGAGCCATCAATGGACTGTAGATTTTTTGCAAAATAAACATTGCCTTCATTCATTTTTACGTACAGAAGATAGACATGTCGCGCAACTCTTATTCAATTGAACACGCTTGATTTTTTGGATCGACTTTTTATTATTTTTTACTCGCTGTGTACAATTAGTTCGGACGCTGGTTCGTTCTGTTCTATGCTACACGCACGCGTCTCTCTACGTTCGACTTTCTTCTTGCTCGCTTCACGCGTATTCGCTCATTCTTTCTCTCTCTTTCTTCGCGCTCTCACTTGTTCCTCCTTGCTCACTTTCCTCACGCTCACTTGTTCATCCTCGCTCTCTTTCTTCATGCTCACTTCACGCCGCTACAGACCAACGCTATTTCCTTTATTAGCGACCAAAAATAACAGTTATTCTAAAATTTTCTACGATAAGAATCGTCGATAAAAAATTGATTATTATTGAAATTTAAGAAATCGAAGAACAAAAGGATTAAAAAATACCGATTTTTATACTTTCTATGTGTCCAAAAAATTGGATCCTCCTTAATAAATATATATATACTAATAAGTTTCTATATACCAATAAAGAAACTTATTTCGATCGTTCGTAACAGTTATCGGTGTTCGAATTTCTTTTCACATGTTCATGATAATTATTGATGAGAAAATTCATTTCAGTTGCTTATTTAATTACTGAATCGTCTACTCTTTTTCGGATGGAGCAAGCCTTGTGAAATTCATTGAGAAGGTTTTGTAGAACAAGACGAATCAACAGACCATAAGAACAACACAAAATGTGAAAAGAAATTTGTCAAAATTTGTTCAACCGGGAAAGTCGAAATCGAATTTCTTGAAACTTTGTTTTCCCATTCCGGTTCCACAGAAATTCGTTGGCGTAGATTGACTATCTTTTGTCGCATCAGAACATGGTCTTTGGCGGCGCGAAAACACGTGTCGGCGGTACAAAGGTAGAATTGCACACCAATCTGTGTGCTGCGAAACGCTCGCCATCCCGTGATTGCGTTTCGCTCGGAACGCACCGATAAAATCGACGCTCGCTGCCCTAATTGCGGTCGCTCATCCGACGCTCGAGCCTCGCAGAAACCGCCGCAACGCGGACACTGGTCGAAGTCAAATTTACTCGGCTCTGAATAATCGAAGGAATTACCGAGGCACTCGAATGATTTTAGCTTCCAGCCGGCTAATTGTCGCGGCTAGCGAGGACGTTGATTCATTTCGTCGGCTTCGCGACTTTGTTAACCCTGATCGCGATACTAAACCCACCATTCTACGAACCACTCTCTGGAACCAGCATGTCCCATTATGGTCCATGCAATTTTTAATTACTGGGGAACACGATTTAGGACACTAGAGTTCAACGCGATCTCGGTTTAAGTAGTAATAGTTATTATAAGTCAGACATAGGTAAAAATCGTTTTAGATTTTTAGTAGAATTTTGTGGTTTAATTTAATGGTATTTTTCTGTAAACATTAGTCGTATACGAATGCATAAAGATCCACAATTTACTCGTCTATCAAAGTTTGTATCGATTAAGAATTTTTATAGACACATTCGAAGCAATCGAACCAGTGGAGTGAAAGGAAATGTTTTTTACTGACGCTTCGAATGAGTCAACGACGAAGAGATACTTTCTTAGATTGTATATGTAGGAACAGAATTTTTCTGGATAAAGTATCTGCCCTTTATCAGAGTAGCGCGGCGGAGGTTACAATGGTAGTATCGCGAAAAGTACAATAAGCGGGTCCGTAATCGTAATCCTTAACCCTTTCGCTACGGCAGTGTGCTCCGTCGGAGTGACACCGCTGAACGGGCCACCGTGCCGCCGGAGTAGCAAAAAACATCGCGGGGCTCAAGGTCAAGTGGTATCACGCTGACGTCGTCTATAGGCGACGCTCGTACACACAGGTCGTCGCGCGGATGTCGTCTATAGGCGACGCTCGTAGCGAAAGGGTTAATCGTAAACCGTTAATCGTGTCCGTAATCCTAATCCCTGGTCGTGAGACGTAAGAGACGTCAGTGAGACGTAAAACTGTGCGTGTCCGTCGCGTTTCGCAAAAAGATGCTCCGCGTCCACCGCGGCCTGCCTCTGTTACCGTACACACAGGTTCGATCGAGCGCATCTACGCGGGTTTTCTTCCCCGTGACTCGGTCGGGGTACGGGCGATGACACCGGCCTATGTTTACAGGCCAGTTCATTCCCCCGATCCCCGGCCGTTTACATTGTGCCAAAAAACGCGCGACATTAGGTGTTCGGGCGCTAGGCGTTTGTTTCGGTGCGAGGGCAACGACTCGGCCTTCGCGGTGCAATCGTTCCCACACTCGGCCGTCCTTCATCGATATCTGTCCTGAGACATTTTCCTTCGTTCCGCTCTCGTCGTCACCAGGCGATGGTTGTTTCGTGGAACGCGTGTCATCTCGTCCGGGCCCAGGAACTTCCCAGCCAGTTTCAGCCGTGGTCCGGCCTGGGTGCGTTGCACGGAGACCGAGTCCTCCTGGTGGTGCACGGTGGCCCTTTTCCGTCACCGGTCGTACTGCCGATTGACCTCGTCTCTTTCGGAAGGGGAGAGCCTTCTTGGACGCTGAAAAAAAAACAGCTCGTTATCTTCTAAAATGACCCGCGTCGTGACTCCGGCCTCCCGAATCGCGTCTGGCCGGTAATCACGTACGGTCGTGTTTCGATCTGGTCGCGTAATTTCGTGTTATCGACGCGGGGGACGTCGATCGTGTCGCGTGAGGGTTCGTGCCGTATATGCAAGATTTCGGGGATGCTAGCCGGTGCCCGTGACGCCAACGTTATCACGCCGTTTTTCACCGACCACTCCGCGGTGCCGATGAAATCGCAGCCGAGTAGCACCCCGTATTTCTCCGTCGACGACTATTTCGGCTCTGAATTTCCCCAACGTGCTGCAGCGTTCCGTCGAGCACGGCGACCGCGACGCGTCCGTTGACGCGAATGTCTTTGCGGCATTTACTCCCGCGTTCCTGATGGACGCCGCGACGGCGAGGACGTCTTTTACAGGCGTTTTTGAGGGCATTCCCGCGATATGTGGCCGTAATTGTTGCAATTGAAGTACTTACGATCTCGGTTTTGGACGGGCCAGGTCGCTGCGGGGTGTCCTCGATCGTCGCGGTTGGTGCATCGCTCCGGCGCGGCGTGTCGCTCGCTCTGTTGGCGGGCCCGGGTGCCGGCGCTGCGGTTGCTCTCCTGGGCGTCGCGTTCGTAGCCGTCGTCCGGATCGTAATCTTCCCGAACGCCTCCAGAAGATCCGTCTTCGTCCGGAACCGTTGTAGCTGGACCTGGTCTTGGAGGACGGGATCGGATATCCCGTCTATGACGCAGTCTATCAGCTTCGCTTCCTCTATGGAGGCGCGGGTTGCCAGGATCACCTTCTGGCGGAGGTGATCGGCGAAGGACTCCCCGCGTTGTCACGTCCTGACCTCGAAGAGCCGCCTTGCCTGCAGACGGTTGGGCCTCTGGTAGAACACGGAGCCCGTCTGCTCCAGCAGCGTCTCGATCGGCATCCCCATGCGTTCCGGTCTGGAATGGAACCAATCCAGAACCTTCCCTTGGAGCCTGGAGACTGTCAGGATACGACAAGCGTCGTCTCGCAACCTGTAGGTGTCGCGCAGCAGTCGGAGTTGCCTCGTCCGCGTCTCGAAGGTGCCTTCGGTCGCGCGATGATGCTCGTGCGGAGGGGCTCCGTTGCTGTATCTGCTGCTTCCGGTCTCGCGGATTGCTGTTCGCTGCGGTCCTGCGTTTGCCGCAGAAATTCCAGCTCGCGTTTAGCCAGCTCGGCTTCCCTGACAGCTATCTCCTTCTCCTTCTCCAAAGAGCTCGAGCCGAAGCTGCAGGAGTTGCATCTCGGTGGCTTGGGTATGCGCGCGTCGGGCGTCGGCGCGGGCTTGTTGTCTCCGGTGCGCAGCGGGTCGCACGGCCCAAAAACGTCGTCCTCTCCGTCTCCGTGCTGTAGCAGCCTTTCCACCAGCTCGTTCTTCGTGCCGCTCGTGGACAGGGTTCTGTTCCTCGGGATCTTCTTCGGTTGCGCCGTGGTGAGGCATCGTCGCGTCCGGCCGTCCATCTCGTCTCGAACTGGAGCACAATCGCGACTCTAATCCCGATACCGTTTCGCGATCTATCGCACTTTCCTATGCGTATTCTCCGGTCGCTGTTAATCCCGGACGAGCCCCCAATTGTAGGAACAGGATTTTTCTAGATAAAGTATCTGCCCCTTATTGGAATAGCGCGGCGGAGGTTACAATGGTAATATCGCGAAAAGTACAATAAGCGGGTCCGTAATCGTAATCCTTAATAGTAAACCCTTAATCGTGTCCGTAATCGTAATTCCTAATCGTGTTTCCGTAAAACTGTGCGTGTCGTCGCGTTTCGCAAAAAGACGCTCCGCGTCCTCCGCGGCCTGGCTTTATTACCGTACACACAGCTGCGATCGAACGCACTTACATGGGTTTTTTCCACGCGACCCATACCCGGTCGGGTTACGGGCGATGACACTGGCCTATGTTTACCGGCCAGTTCATTTCCCCGGTCCCCGGCCGTTTACATTGTGTCAAAAAACGCGCGACATTAGGTGTTCGGCCGCGCGGCGTTTGTTTCGGCGTGAAAGCAACGACTCGGCCGGTTTGGTGGCCTTCGCGGTGCGATCGTTCCTGCATATAAAAACTTTCTACAATTCTTTTTGAGATTTTCAAACACTGTGAATGCATAATGAAACACATACAATCCTCAAAACAGAAATGAATCGGAAGTTAGTTGCGAATAGTGTTCCTTCTGGAGAATTCTTTCTCGAGAAATTCTATAATCGATTGTTTCTCATTTCTCGAGAAATTCCAGTATTTCTCGAGAAATTTAAATCTAGGAAAATTCTTATGAATCTCATTTATTTTATAACATATTTTCGGTAATGCATTTTTAGTTAACCCAAATTGCATATTACTAATCAATCGCGTACGCACAAGCATATCTACAGACAGCATATCAATGTCTACGTACGCATGTTTGCAATGTGAACATTTATAACAATTGTTGCGAATGCATGTCGATGTGAGATAACGCACTTGGTGCTTTAACCCTTTCGCTTCGGCAGTCCAGTCCGCCGAAGTGCCGTCACCGAAAGGAAGCAAGTATATACATACGTTCGAAACGATTCTCGCGAGGACCGCTCGATCCGAGCTCTCTCTTGCGTTCGTGATCGCGTTGCGGTAACATCGTGCGTCGCGCGTGTATTCATAATTTAACATATTGCTCTGATATAGCACGTATTCTTTATATTTTTAAAACGAAAAGATTTATACAATATTACATTAATTATTGTAGGGGCTCGCGTTGGGCGATGTTTTATGGCAGGGGTCTTGAGGTTCTGCAGCAGGCCCAGTACGTGACTTTTCGTAGTTTGGCCACGGCGATGGGCCTGTCATCGCCACTTGGTTTAACAGTGTTGCCGTCCGTGCCTGATCGCACAGGATCAACCGCGGACATATAACAATTATTCGAAAGAAAAAAGATGGTATCTCTATACACTCGTATAGATGCCCGGATATATCCGGCGCTCGAAGCGAAAGGGATAATGTTAATGTTTGTGCATAGTTGGTGTCAATCTGGTTAATCATAATATTTTAGCCTGTCAATATGAAAAAACAAAAACAAAGAGTCTCCTATCTGCAATATTTGTGAAAAACAGCTCTCATGCAAAGGATCGACAACCATAGGTCTTCGTAGGCATCTTGAATTACACGACCTTCTTATTACACGACCAACTGGCAGCTGTTGATAGATTTTCATTTCATCGAATCACCCTCCCTTGTAATTCATCGGATGCAATGCAATTAATGATGGAGTATTATACGCAGAAAAAAGAAGAATTAATTAAAAAAATAAAAACACTAAAATTAAACAACAAAAAATTCAGCATATCTATTGATGAATGAACGAGTGTAAACAATACAAGATATATGGATGTATATATCACTGGAAAAACAGTTAGAATTAGAAATTGCTGATAAGAAGCTTCTTAAGTTTCTTAAGAAGTCATTTCAAAAGAAAAGCGTAATGTTTCACTTTATAAAAGTTTGGTTTTAAATAAATAAATTTATCGGTTATATTTTGCGTCTATTTTTTCCTTGTTTTTAAAGTTATGTACACATTGAACAGGAATAAACACCGAGTTGAAGTTTTTCGCCCTTTCGATAAATATTATTAACGATATTCCAAATATTATAAGTTTCCGAATATTCTTTTATTCTATCAAAAATTCTCGAGAATTATCGAGAAATGTAGTCTTATTTCTCATTTCTCGAGAAATGAAAAATGTTGAGAAATCAGGAACGTCTAATCAACACAAGGGTTAATTAGCAGACCAGCACGAGTACAAGAGCATAAACTGCAGAGTTTATTCAAGCTCCCAGAATTCAGATAGATAGAGTATCCCGAGCATAATGTGGGGCATAATTTGAGGTTATCCGTGGCGTTCATCTCGTTCGCCAAGCTCCTAAAAATTATATGGGTACAACAGGCTCCCGTTACGCCGCGCTACGATAACGTTAGCCTAAGTAGCAGAGGATCTTCTTTCGGCGTGCTCGAAATTTGCGCTGACTAGAACGTATCTCCTCTAAAACAGGAAACATTAGCTGAACCTTTACGAAGAACAGTGCACCGTACATCGTGTTTTACGTACTAGATCAATTTAACTAGAAGCTGAAGCTTGTTATCTTGATGAATGGTCGTAGGATCTCTTTGGATTAGGCGTGCCATAGACGGGTCTTTCGCAGAATTCGTCCAGCCGGTCGTATGAATATTTAGGTTTTTACCGAGGGGTTGCTTTTGTTTATTTTGAAACAATTGACGATTTCCCATTTTTTTTCTGAGTCCTTGTTGTTCCAATTTTTGCTCGA
This sequence comes from Halictus rubicundus, assembly GCF_050948215.1. Taxonomy (NCBI): domain Eukaryota; kingdom Metazoa; phylum Arthropoda; class Insecta; order Hymenoptera; family Halictidae; genus Halictus; species Halictus rubicundus. Next base: position 19,490,564 of record NC_135154.1, on the reverse strand, counting down.
GGATAATGGCGAAGATTCGAATGATAACGAGACCGTCCCCTTTGCGAGATAACGTTCCGTCACGGGTGGAATTTTAATGCTTTCTCCGTTTCCATCGCGACCCTGTTCGATTTATGCACCGCTCCTGGTCGTGCTCATCGTGGTCATTAGCGCTAGGTAATTAGAACTATGGCTTATACCCGCGGGAACGAGCATGTATTAATGGAAGAGCTCTATTGTTAATTATTTTTCTCCACCATTGTTCGGAATTCTATGGCTAATTTGGTTCTCTTTTAACCATCAAAGGGAGAATCGTTATTGGTGTTTCATGTTAACAATTCAGTGATCTTTTAAGGCGTTAAGCTACTCTGAAAGTTTAAAAAATAATTTTTCTAGTTCTCAGGTAACAAATTAGTCAGTCGCATTAATACAGTCGGTGTACAAAGTGTTCGTACACCTTTTAAAAACAAATAACTTTTTTAAAATTGGAGCGAACGGCTTGAATTTTTTGGAGATGTTAGAAGGAATAATTTACTAAGTAATGTATAAATAAGTTTTTGTTTAGTAGTTTTCAAGTAGAGGTCACGATTTTAAGTTTTTTTTATCTTTGTCTGTAATAAAAATTTAAAAGCTGCTTTTTGGAGATCTAACAATAAGTAAGTTATATGCAAAACATGCTCAAAGTTTCAACGAAATCGATCGAGGTTGTTAGGAAATATAATTGATTGAAAATTGAAAAAATTGTAAGAAAGTGCGATTTAAACTCTAAAAACAAAGATTTGTATATCTTACAATGCTTACAGTTATTTGCAAAAGGGACCATTTACATTTTCATTACAGACACAATTAAAGAACTTAAAAATCGTGACCTTTACATCTTTTTCTCTGCGATTACGACCAATACCAATTTTTAAAAACAATTATTTATGCATTACTTAGTAAATTAATCCTTCGAATATCTCCAAAAGTTCAAGCAGTTTGGTCTAATTTTAAAAAAGTTATTTTTTCTTAAAGAGTGTACGAATACTTTGTACATCGACCGTATCTTTTATTGGATTCATTCATTACGTGATTTTTCATGTACGGTTGATTCTCTTTTATCCAAATCGCAATCTATTTTTAAAGAGCTTTCAACACGTTTTCCATCATACGAAAAGAGAGGCCGCCGAGCGTGTAATTTTCATGAAATATTTGCCACTTATTTCCCACGGACATTGTCATGAAGAACGAAGCTTCTAATTAAAATTTGTATGTACAAAGCAATGTAAACTTTAGACCATCATTTACTGTATTAACTTTATATCTTGACACGAGAAAAATACCAACACTGCAAAAGCCTGTTGCAAAACTCTGTAACCAAGAACCAGTTTATGCAACGATCATAATCGATCCAGTAGAAAAGAAAATCTGTAGAAGGAGCAGAGCTTTCAACGGTACGAACCGAGAAAATACTCAAGAATTAATTATACAATAAAAGATCGCCGAAGCAAGGAATTGATTCCGCTATCAGCGTTCGCTGCAGAAATTCGCTCGTTCCTTAATTGCTTTTATAGGATACCGCGGATTAGACTCAGGTTTTAATGGATAGTAAAAGGTCTGAAAAAGAGTAAACGATAACGGACATTTATTCTGCGATTATATCTCCACGTTTCCGTTTCGGAGCCAAGCCAGCCAATTTCCCACGACGAGTGGGCGTAAACATAAAATATTGAAAAAAAAAAAAACGAAGTCGAATCGATAATTGGGATCGGCTTTAAAGCGCGGAAGTATCGAAGTTCCCGATGCGTCGAGAACTTTGTGGGAAGATATAATCGATTCGGGGAACAGGGGCGGAGTCGTTTGTCGTCGGGGCCAAGATCCGGTGGCGCACGTTATAATTAGCGAGACATTTAATGAAACTCGACGGAAGTCGATCGCGCAGCCGACGCACGAAAACAATTTTAATTAGTCCCCTGCGAGTTCAAACGCAGCTCGCTTAATTTTGTCCTCCACTTAACGTGAAAATTGAGCAACGCGGCTGACTTCCTGCGTCAGTTGGGGCGCTCATTAAGAGGACCCAGATTGCGGCCGTTTCTTTGCCGGCAGGGACGCTTCTTGACGCGACACGGTTATATCTGCGCAAAATTTCGGGGCTTCCTTCCTGTCCTCCGTCACGCGTTTCCGCAAATGTTTGTCAGTTTTGCTTACGAAAACGCGGGGACACGCAGGCTAATTGTTAGGCCTTTCTAAATGATTGTTAGCAATGCCAGTGAATTGTTTCGGTGACGGAATATGTAAAATGAAGATGGAAATTAATGTAATGTATTTTTCTTTATGGATCAACATTGTGTATATGTTGAGCGTCATTTGTACTTGAATTAAGTTCGCTTAGTTGGTTTCGGTAATGTACTAAAAAATTAAACCGAAAGCTGAACTGTTAAATCGACGTTTTGAACCACTGCACGGTGTTTCGGCTCGTGTCGGTAGAAGAAGTCCGTGCATCATCAGCCACCAGGGAATCGCTCCCAGTAGAGTAGTCCGACGTATGGTCAGACCTCTAGCTTCAACGCAGCTGACTCGTCAGCACGTTGTGCACTCTTTCTGCTATTTATCGGGCACCTTTGGATGATCCGAATAGGCCATTATTTTTTTGCTAAAGTAGCATTTGTCATTGTTTCACAAAATTTTATCGTTCCATAAAGTCGTCATTTCAAAGCATTATGCTCTGTAAATGGGTCGTGTATTTTATGCCTTTATGGTAATAATGAGTAAATGAAATACGAAACAGTAAAAAGGAGTATTTAAGAACATTAAATTATTATATTATTTTTAAACTAATCGGAGTATTAACAAAGGAGATAAATGTCTGTCTGATTATTCTCATGCTATATTTTTTTGTCAGTACCTTCCTTCAGAGACTCGATGTACATGTACACTACAAAAATCGTTTATGCTTTATTTCTGAATTTTGGGAATTGCGAGGAATACGGGAATTAAAAGTTTCACCTGGTGATTTTCCTTTACCCAAACGTGTCTACGAAGTATGGCGGCAGGAAAGCTCATGGCGCAGTCCACATATGAACGAAATACGAAACACGTGTGAACGAAGCGACGTAGAATACCATAAGGGAGACCGTGTGTGCAGGTGTTGCGAAAAGCTCATGGAATGTCGTATTCGAGATCTTATTGCGTTCGCAGGCCGTACAATTTTCCGTTCAGTGACACAATTTGGACGCTGCTGTGTCCCATTCACACCTTTGGAACGGTCCTCGCGGGGAATCAGGGTTAAATGTGGATTATTATGTTGTCATAGTTGGCCACAACCCGTTCGTAATCTTCTGTTTAAGCGGAAACAAGAATCGAAATATTTGCAAACAATTACAGATTGGAGATTGTATCAGGGATTATAATTGGAACATTAATTTGATAGAATACTGTTTCAAATATTCCTTCTTTTAAAAGCGCACAATTCTACCTTCCAGGTAAAATTTAGGTAGTAGGTGGGTACATTTTTCTCTGAAACCCAAGGGTGGATACATGCGTGACTATACGTATCTTGCATGTACACTCCCGCTCATAAGTCTTACGACAGTGATCATATTTGTATTCAACTCTGTAAAAATGGAATAATCGTTGAAGGATGCGAACAAATTTTTCCATATTTAAAGGTTTACATATCAATCTGGTGATCGGGGTGATTGCAATTATTACCGAGCATACGAGGATATTTATATTATGTAGTTAATACAGCTAAAGGTTCATAATATATACGAAATACCAGAGTTTTACTAAAAACAAAAATACAATCAGTCAAGGACGCGCCGATTGGGTAACGCAACATTCAGCAGAACCAATCAGTGCGCTTCCTCTTCCATGAGGACCGCCCTCTCGATACATAGAGGAGCCTCACGAGACGGAAGAACCGAAAATCGTCATCATTCTCGAGTTTTACTAAAACCGGGAGACGTCCAGTTCTGAATCGAATCGCAAACGGATTACATCGGCCGTAAAAATAATGTTAATTCGGTGTAAACGTAATTGCAGAGCTCACGTTTATTCGACAGAGGTTAGTTTTTTTAACCCTTTAAGATCTTGCGTAAAAAATTAATAATTCAATATAGACCACGCATTATGTCACGCACGCGACGATCGAAGTTGTGAAGGGTCAGGTTGCTTAATTGTACACAATTAAGTAACAATATGCCATCGAGTTTTTATAGAATGCAGGGGAACAGGGTTCAGTCAGAAACAGTTTCGGTCGTTAAGACTGTGGTAATTAACCGGCATGGACTTTCGCCAGCCCTGAAGAATGATCGCCCGGCGTATTAATCGCGTGCAGGGGTGTTGGTGTACGCGACCGTCATCCGGAAGGACCGGAAGGAAGCGGAGTGTGGCGGGGAAAGGGGACGCCGTGTCGGCGGGGGTGGTGTTGCATCGTGGTTAACGATATAACAACCGAGCAAGTTTATAATGGGATACAGAGAACTATAGATAGCGTCGTTGGATGGGACCTATACCCCGCGGCTGGTATAACTAACAAATGAGACTCCGGGTGGCGATGCAAGTACTTCCCGATAGTTTGCCTGGCAAGAGACAAAGTACGGTTGAAGAGAAGGGAGAGAAGGGCGAACTGTCGAGAGAAAGAAAAGGAAACTAGATACGGGGTCACAGATACGGAGGAGGAGAAAAAAATGCCGAGGGGATGAGATAGCTGGGAAGAGGCAGAAAAAGAAGTAGAATAATTGCAAAGTTACCGAAGATTTCTATTCGGAGCTCCTGCGGGCTTTAACATATGTATGATCGGGTGATTCGTGCAGGACAGCGGTCCGACAAGTGGTGTGCAACGTCTGCTACCTAAGTATTAACTTAACTCTTACCGATTCCGCCGATCTGTAATACCGTATCGGGAGCTACAGCGCCAGTTCGTCTGCTCAATTTAACTTCATACTACTCGCACAGAGCCGGAAATTTTTCCAATTAATTACCCGAAGAAACTGCATCGCGGAGGTAAAATTTATTTTCAGCCGGCTTACAACGACCGGGCAGAAAGTTGAAATAAACCGCAGAGATTAAACCACCCGCCCAAACAGACCCGAGCATATTCACGATTCCGCGCCACGTTCACAAGGTCCTCGGAGAGGGCTTACATTTTCCATGGAGGAAAGAACGAGACCGCAAACAGTATCATCCGTTGACCACCCGGTAGGATAGCAGAAATAACAGATGAGACTTCCCGTGGCGATGCAAGTACTTTCCGATAGTTTCGCCGCTAAAAGAAGAGACCAGAGGTCGGATGGTGGACGAACTGCGGAGGAGGGGGTGTAGGTCGGGTATGAAGTGGACAAAGAAAGAAAGGGGACAAAGGGAGAGAGAGAGAGAGAGAGTGAGCGGGGTGGAGGAGGGAGGGCCCGCCGGAAACAAAGGAACAGAGGCGATCGAGGAGAGACGGAGAGAAATAAAAAGTCGGAGAAAGACGAGGACGACGGAGGGGACGCGTCCAAGCCCTGCAGGAGATTGCTTTCACCCGCGAAGCGACCCGAAACGGGGACAACGAACAGACGTTGACTTCCTCTCGGCGCCGCGCCGGGACAGCCTGCACGGAGAGGGGCAGGGATGACAGGGGAAATTCGGCGAGGAAAAAGCGAAGATTTCTGCGGGGAACGGGAATGGGAACGGAAAGGAAGCGCGCGAAGTGCCCGCCCGGGCGCGCAGAGTGAATGAAATTGGAAAATGTAGGCGGCCGGGATTGACGTCGCCGTCCGGGACAATTCCGCGTTTGTGCCAGGGCCCTTTCGTTTCGTTTCTGGGTTGTTCCCGATTCGCGGACTGCATTTTCGAAATTAGACACGCCCGACGGAATGTTTAATCGACCGGTAAATGAGTCATGAAATTCGTTTACGCGGTTTACGGTTGCGTGCGAAGGTTACGGCGTAGGGCTATCGATTCGATGCCAGCCCTTCTGTTGGACGTTTACAAGGATATACGAGCGCAACTTTTGCTCCGCATTAAGCGATACCGCAGCCGATTCGAATGGATTTCATTAATCTTGATCACCACGCCTGGACAGCGGGAACGCTGCTGGCCACGGGTTCGCTGCTTTAGCGGTCTTTTCATCATTAGTTCTCCGATGGGGTTCATTTTTTACCAGCTATCGGCTGGTAATCATTGCCGGGGCCCTGAATTTTAAGGGTGGAAAATTAGGTTTCCGGTTGGAGCTTGAATCGCTGAATGTTTCAAGTATTGAGCATACGAATCTTTGAATTTTTGAATCTGTGAACCTTCGAATCCTGGAACATTTATAGCTTGGAATGTCGGACTTTTAATGATATTTAATTTTCAACTTGTTTCCCCGAGTAACGTGATTTTTTAATTATCCCGTTCCCGCCCAACGACGGAAGAGTCGTAACAAAGAGCCGCACGCGCGAAGAAAACTCCGTTGTCTTCTAAAACAGAACAGCACATGGACGTGCACCTGTGGAGTAATTAGAACAATTTCCGGTCACGGTAGTTTCTGACACGCGTATTTCTCTTTCGGTCGAAACTGTGTCGCGTCTCCTTTCCAGTTACAAAGTTACGTGGTGCTGTCCCAGTCGCGCTCCGCCAAGAGTTGAAAAGAACGGCAGGACACGAGAATTCTCAAGTATTTGTTAACTCGAAACCGTTTCTCCTATAAAACTTCTGCTTTGAGCTATCGAGGCAGTTTTTCTTCATCGATAACAGTTATCGAGGTGGATCCAATTTTTTGGACACTAATCACTGTTATTTGTAACTAAAAAGTATAAAAATCTTAAATTTCAATAATAATCGACTTGTTATTAATGATTCTTATCGTAGAAAATGTTAGAATTACTGTTATTTTTGGTCCCTGGAAACAACCCTATTTTACTATCCTCAGAAAACCGTCGTAGGGAATAATTTATGGGGGGGAATACGCTTCATCAGATCCCGTTACCATTACCTTGCACGTGTTTACGTATTCAGGATCGGTAGCATCGACATCGTTGGCGATAAATTCGCGGGAACAATAAGTGGAGTCATTTGCTGCTCGTTATCGGTGTTATCAATACTTTCGTAGGAAGCTGTGGCCCGCAAACTTCGCGTTCCACGCGTTTCCGGGACACGTGAAATTGGTAGAACGATTTTTCGATTTTTCTGTCGGCAACGTCGACGGACCCGGTCCTCTAAAATACGACCGAAGCACGCCGGGCTTCCCGGATATTGGAATTTTCGACGGTTGTCCGTTACCGGCGTCGGACAACCATGAAAGTATAGTGGATCGAGCGCAGGACCGCGTGATCCGGTTCGGTGATCGAGCCCCCCATCGTGCGACCGTGTTCTACCAGGGCGGTTACAGAATCGCGATCGCGGATCGATGTCAAACTTTTCATCGCAATTCGCCGACGATGTTTTCATCGACCTGGGCCTGGTGAAAGCAAGCCCTGACCGACACCGGTATTTAGCGACCGTGCTTGTAATCGCTCGAAATCGCTTAGACTCGCTTGGAACGCGCGCATACAGTCGTTCAGGCGGCCGCGAGACGACCTGTATGTACGGGTGCCGACTAAAGTCGGCGTTCGCGAGACAACCTGTGTGTACGGGTGCCGATTACAATCGGTAAAAAGTGTAGATACATGACAATCACAAAGTGGCGCTGAAAGACGTAAGTGCGAACATCGAAAACTACCGACATGTAAAGTGTACAGATCGCGGGGCACGGTGCCCCGTTCAGTCTCGTCACTCCATTTCTTGTTACAGTGGGTTATTTACTGGAAAGTTTCATATTCGTGTACATCACGATATGAAATACCTTTTTTTTGTAAAACATGCGTATAAGGATGGAAATGGTTAATAACAATCATATAATAATCATTTTTGTGGATAATACAATTTTGCAATAATTATATATCAATCATTTTTACGTATTTTTAATTTGTTTTTAATATATGTTTTATAACTATCGAAAAAGTAATAAGCATGAAAGGATAGATCGAGATGTGCAAGATCAGGGGAGTCAGTGATTTAGGGTCGCAATCAAAGTACTGAGAATGACTCGGATAGCGAATAGCGTTTTGTTAAGTTTATTCATTTTATTCACTAGTATTATAATTTGTTTAAGTTTGTTACTGTTAATTTTACATATGGTTCATTTATTATTAATTTTCTTCTAAACTGGTCAGTTTTTAAAGATAAATTTGTCAATTTTTAATAATAAATTTTTTTTCTAAAAATTATTTTTCTTTTGTTAAAATGATTAACTATATTGGTAAATATAAGTGCCTGTAAAAAATTTTCCTCTATATACACATTAACAACCAAACTACGAGAAGTGCAGGAAGCAGGCTGTTTGTCCGCACTCTGTGCCGTAAGGAAATAGCGGCGTTGATTTTCGGCTGGTGAAATTGATTTCGAGACTTACGAGTTAAACGGTAAGGTTTCTGAACGATTGAGTGTAGGAGAGGTGTTGCGATGTTGTGAAACTATTTAAATCTTCTTACTGTTTTAAATTACATCTCGCTTTTATCATAAATGCAATAAATTCGCAGTCTAGTAATTAAACAAGTAGAATGGACATGATATATGGTGAGACATATGATACAAGTCCGAATTAATGCCTGAAGAATTAAATAAATACATGATTAAAATTGTAAGGCGAGTGAAATAGTGACAACCTGTAATCTGACCAGAAGAACAGATCCAAACCATAATCGAACAAATAAAATGTATACAAGCATCAAAAAAAAAAAATCGAAAAATTATAATGAACATAGTGGACAATACTTCAACTGCAGTTGACAGGATTGTTGCCGGAATAAGTATTCGAATGAAATGGAAGCTGGTTCGGTGTAGACGGAAATTAGCTAAGTGCAATGTGGACTTACAAAAATTAAGCAAGTCGAATAAGCCGAACTACAATCAAGCAAGTAGAAGAAGGCAATCAAGGCTTAAGCAATTAGTGCAGGATTGGGAAACATACGCAAAAGTGGAATAAAGTTTGCCTATCGTCGAACCACTCAAGTAAAGATAGTCTTTGATTACACAAGTAGAATTGACCATGATCGGACACCTGGGTTGGCACGAATCATGGTTAGTCTGGTAGAATGTGGGCGATCTATGATCAAGCAAATAAACCACAATTGGCACACAACCAAAAAATGGGGAATGAAGATGATCTGCATTAAAACAAGTGAGGTGAAGACGGTCCACGATCACATAAGTAGAATGAAACGAATGCGATAAGTGTATGTGACTCCTGTATGTTGACATTCACGCAAACAATTTTTAAAATGTGTTGGAATAATCGCGAGGTACACATACAAAACTATTTCCCCGTCTAACAATTTGAAGAAGTTGAAACTGATACGCAAGGATTTTTCAATTCTTTAAATATCTTTACTGTCGTGCATTTGATCTATCGATTATTATTACACAAAAAAATCCGCATGAATCGTCACTGATAGAATTCTCATAAATCTGAAAATCGAGCTCCCCTACGACGCCCTACGGAGTGGCTTGAAGAAGTGTTTGCACACTCTATAACCTTTTTACATGGTTAGTAGGCTCATTTTCATGTCACGAAAATAGCCGGACACTTGCTATACTTCTCAAGTTTTCAGGTGCCAGGAACTGACTGAAACAATGTTTGTAAACATATCATTCATACTATGTGCAGAGTATGTTAGAGATCGAATATTTGTCAGTGTCGCTCAAAATTTGTGCAAAATGGATCGGAAAAGTAAGAACACGTTGTTTGATATACGACAATTAGTAATTTTTCATCGGTGAAAGGGGAAATCGATTCGCAAAATTGAAAATTTATTAAATGTTAGTACGAGCACGGTATGGGATATAGTGCGGCGTTACAAGAACGAAGACAGAATTGAATCTATCCCTCAAGGCGGACGCAAAACGTAAACTGCTTGATTAGAAGAATCAAATGTGATCTTCGGATAAGTGCTGTAAAGTTAGCAGCTGAATCAAATAATGACCGTGGAATATCAGTGCATCCGGAAAATATAAGAAGTGTGTCACGATCAGAGGGCTATAATGGAAGAATAGCTCGAAAAAAGCCGTATATTAACGCGAACAACAGGATGAAGAGACTGAATTTTGCAAAAAAACTATATTTCGAAGGAAAGTCAGTGGTGGGAAGACGTAATTTTCGCGGACGAGTCCAAATTTAATATTGATCGAAACGATGGAAGAATGAGAGTATGGAACAAATCAAAAGAAGAATTAAATCCGAGACATTTACAGCCGACTGTACAACACGATGGATGGTCTCTGATGGTGTGGGACTGTATTTCGGCCGGTGGAGTAGGCGAATTAGTTTTTATCGACGACATCCTCGATAAAAATAGGTATCTGCACAATTTTGCAAAACAATTTTTCAAAAAGTCCTGATAATATGGGACTTCAAAGTGGGATAGAATTCTATCAGAATAACGACCCAAAGCACGAATCGTTAATAATATTCATGTATCCATTGATACTTCCCGCGTATTTTGAGTAGAGCAGATCTGAAATGCACTGCATTGTGACACCAAATGAACAATAAGAATTTCTGCGACGCAGCGGAGAGAAAAGACGACGAAGTCGAGATAATGTTGTATTTAATGTGGTATAGAATATTTATATGTGTGTTCAATATATTTGACAAAAGAATATAACTGTAGACTAGATCTGAAATACACTGCATCAGACATCAACAAAGAAATCAACAAAGCAAAGCAAAAAGCAAAGACATCAACAAAGAAGGGTATGGATTACTTTAACAGAAACATTAAAAAAAAATGTATGTAGATGTAGATGGAAATTTGATATTCAAAGATTATTTCCTAGAAGATATTACACAAGAAACTAGACAACAAGGTGCTACATATATAATAGTATATGTATATAATACTAGATCCACTACATAATTTACTAAGGAAAAACCAACCATTTATTTGGTCAAGAGAATGCCAGGAGTCTTTTAAAGAATAAAAGAATTATTATGCTCACAACCTGTTCTGGAAATATTTGATCCAAAGCTTCCAATAATCATTTACACAGATGCGAGTTTAATAGGTATTGGAGCAGTTTTAAAACAAAAACAACCGGACGAAAAGGAAAAACCAGTAGCATATTTCTCAAAAAAATTAAATGAAGCTCAAAAGAAAAAAAAAGCAATATACATAGAATGCTTAGCCATAAAGGAAGCAGTGCAATTTTGGCAATACTGGTTATTAGGAAGATCATTCACAGTAATTACAGATCATAAACCATTAGAAAATTTAAATATAAAAGCCAGAACAGACGAAGAACTAGGCGATCTAACATACTACTTATCACAGTGCGATATCAAGATTAGATATGTTGCAGGAAAAAACAACATAGAAGCTGACTGCTTAAGTAGAAATCCAGTATTAGAATCTAATGAAAATAAGGAAGAACGATTAAAAATTGTAAACTTAATAAGCATGGAGAATATCTTGAGGGATCAAGAAAGTAATGAAGAAATACAAGAAGGAAGGAGGAAACTGATATCAAAACACAATGTGTTCTACAAAAAGGTTAAGAAAAAAGAAAAAATAGTTCTATCAGAGAAATTTAGTATAGAATTTATCAAAAGAATTCATGAGAATATGTGGCACATAGGAATCAAACAAATACAAGAGAAAATAAACCCATTTAATACAGCAGCAAACCTAACAAAAAATATAAGGAAAATTTGCAGAAGTTGTGAGATATGCATAAAAAATAAATCAAGAGGAATAGACAAATTTGGTCAAATGTCTCATTTAGGTCCAGCCATAAAACCGTTTGAAATTATGTCTATAGATACAATCGGTGGTTTTGGAGGCTCTCGGTCCACAAAAACAATACCTACACCTGCTAGTAGATCATTTTACAAGATATGCATATATTTTAACATCAAAGACACAGAATTCAAAGGATTTTATAAAATTAATAAAAAAAAAAAAACATCACGGAAGATAATGAAATCGGAATGATTCTCTCAGACCAATATCCAGGAATTAACTCAAAAGAATTAAAAAAATATTTGGATAATAAAGGTATACCTATAATTTTCACAGCAGTTAATTTGCCTTTTTCAAATGGTCTGAACGAGAGACTGAACCAGACACTGGTAAACAAGATCAGATGTAGAATAAATGAAAAAGAAAGAAAGTTAGCTTGGGCAACAATAGCTCATGAATGTGCAGAAAAATACAACGAAACAGAACATACAGTTACAGGATTCGCTCCGAAATATTTATTAGAAGGCACAGACATAACAATGTTACCAAACGAACTAAAACAAGAAAAAACAGAAGATGATTGGATTCAAGATAGAAAAACAGCATTGAGAAACACAATAAAATCACATGAATATAATAAAAAACTCTTTGATCAAAATTGAAAATATTATAATTTCAAGGTAGGAGATATAGTCTACGTAGAAAACGGAAACAAACTAAACAGGAAAAAATTAGATGAACTAATGATCGGACCATACGTAATTATGGAAAAAATATCGAGTTCAATATATAGAATTAATACTGACAACAGGTTACCAAATTTAAAAAAAAAAAAAAAAATATAACATATATATATCATATTTTATATTTTATTTATTATTTTTTTTTTATTTTTTTTTTTTTTATTTTTTTATTTGAACCAAATTAAATCTCCTTTTCAGAGCAACGCACACGAGTTTACTTCTTTTGCCAATTTCTAAGATAATAATAGAATAATCTTATATATATTTGACAAAAGAATATAACTTTAGATTACATATATATATATATATATATACACTGTATTTTCTCTATTTTTAAATATATACAGATAGCCCTCCTGTTCGGTCTGTGTAGGTTGGTAGTGCGTTTGTGATGTGCGAAATGATCAAAAAATTGGCCACAACGTTGAATTTATTGACGCGCGATTGAAGATGCGTTTTAATGGAGTGTCGTATGTTCGTGGTCGATTTACTAATGCCGAATACCGGAAGATTTAAGCGGTCGCGTGGCAGGCCCAAATGTCCTGTAATGCGCTCGGTTAAGAAATGGGACTGGGACCCGGAATCTAACAATACCCGGCACGGTATCGACCGACCCTGACTATCCACTAAATGTACAACAGCAGTTGACAATAGCATTTCGGACCCCACACTTGCGCTCAGCGCCGAGACGTTTCCCCGAGATTCTACCTGCCTTTCGCTGTTTGGTCCTTTGTGCAACGATGTGTGGTGTTTTCCATCACATTGTTTGCACGAACCTGCTCGATACTGTTTGGCTGTGTGATTAGGTCTTAAGCAATTAATACATAGACCTGCCTGTTTTATCAACACCAGCCTTTGATTGATTTCCGCGTGTAACAATTTTGAACATAACGCAGTGTAATGTCTTTCCTTGCACAGCGCGCATGACGGTTGGATCGCGGTATACGCAACACCACCTGTAACACGGTAGATAGGTTCCTAAGAAAATGTCTTTTTGAAAAACGGATCTCCAACAACCAAGATTCGCGTCTAAGGCAGGACCTGCTAGATCAGCCTTACTGAAGAGTCCTCCTGCAGGTCTGGGACGAAACGCTCTTCCGACTCAATTCAGGAAATAAAGTCAAATCACTTATAAATTATTAGGTTTAGGGCTAATGAAGGTCAATACATTTTTTACTCAGAATTCGATATTCTTCCATATTTTGGTATAAAAAATATAGTATTTCATTTTAAAAAACAAAGTCGACCTTCAAATCTCCGAAACACTTCCACCTGTAAACACAAAGAAATACACTAAATTGTGTACCCTTTCAGACCATGCAACTTCTCTATACAAAACTTTTTCGTGCGACGCATTCTTAGGAAGTTGTGTAGGTGTGCAATTAGCGTGGGCCACCCTGTATATATATATATATATACAGGGTGTCCCAGCTAACTTGACCCCCTTGAATATCTCACTTAGTGTTAGTTATAGAAAAAAACGTTGTAGGACAATATTAATCTAACCGAAGGGGCAATATAATGATTTGGAAAAAAACTTTTTTCAAGGTCATTTTTTTCTTGATATCAATGTCATCCATTTTTTAAAAATGCAACTGTGTTTTTTTTTCATCGCGATGTAATAGTAGGGGTGTTACCTTCGGTTTAGGTTACATTAGGTTACGTTAGGTTTCGTGTGACCTTGGGTGTAAAAATTGTTGGCCTTGATATCTAGAAAAAAAAATGACCTTGAAAAAAGTTTTTTCCGAATCATTATATTGCCCTCCGGTTAGGTTAATATTGTCCTATAACGTTTTTTTCTATTATTAACACTAAGCGAGATATTCCAGGTGGTCAAATTAGCTGGGACACCCTGTATATATATGTATATGTATGTATATATATATGTATATATATATATATATATACACATACATAACTAACGTGTGTATATACGTATGCTGGAACATACTGTATGTATGTATATATATATATACACTCCGCGACAAAAAGATAGCACATTATCTAATTTTGTTAATTCTCGCTAATATAATCGAATAACAGCAGTTCCCGTATTATATATCACTGTTCAGTTAGCAATAGGTTGTATCTGTTCAGGGTAAACACTCGGTTTCTGTTTATAGGTTGAACGTTAAGCCGAAAACGTAAACAGTAGTACTGACTGCTGCGTCAAAATGATAGCACAAAGTCAAAATTGTATATTTTCAGTCAGCGTCAAGACGCCAATATCGTGTTCATATCGGCGACTAGTTAAGATTGTTCGTGTTCCAGTGGTAAAATATTGTGAAATTTTCAACAATGGCTCGCGGTAAAAGATTGACTGGTCCTGAAATATTAACAATACACAATTTACGTAAAGAAAATTGTTCTATCGGTAAAATTGCGAAACTGTTGAATCGTAGTCGCAAGGTAATTTACAATTTATTAAAAAATGTAGACGAATATGGAAAAAAAGAGCACAGGTCGTCCAAGAGTGACAACTGATCGTCAGCGGCGTGCAATTCTAAGAACTGCATCCAATTCTGCTGCTACTGCAAGAGAGATTGCAGCAGAAGCTGGAGTAAATACCAAAATACGTAATGTACAACGTATTATACAAAAGTGTAAATACATAAAACGCCAAAAATTAATGCGTAAACCACCGCTAACAAAGCAACATAAAGAAGCACGTTTACAATTTGCTGAGAAGCATATTCATTGGAGGAAAAAATGGCAAAAAGTTATCTTTAATGATGAGAAGAGATTTACGTTGGATGGACCGGATGGCTACCGATGTTATTTCCACGATTCGCGTAAAGGACAGCAAATTTTATGTAGACGGCAACACGGTGGTGGTGGAGTAATGGTGTGGGCGGGAATTGGATACTATGGACACACTGAAATTAAGTTTGTAAGTGGTAAAATGAATAGTGCTAAGTATATAGATTTAGTCGACGAACAATTGAAGAGACATGCTGTCACAATTGCGGGCGCAAACTTTATTTATCAGCAAGATAATGCAAGTGTTCATAAAGCCAAGATTGTAAAAGAATATTTTACACGGGAAAATATTAAAATTTTGGAATGGCCAGCCAGGTCTCCAGATTTAAATATTATAGAACATTGATGGGCCCATTTAGCCAGATCAGTATATGCCGGTGGAAGACAATTTCGAACCCTTGACGAATTAAAAACCTGCATTGAACAAAACTGGGCAGCGTTAAGCAGGAAATTTGTTAAAAAGTTATATAAATCTATGCCAAAACGTTTAGTGGCAGTTATACAAACAACAGGCGGAGTTACGAAGTATTGAAACATTATTTTTTTTTATACATATTCTTATATTTTAGTTATTTTAAGAAATTTGTGCTATCATTTTGACGCACCGATTTTTCGTTTAATGTTAAACATTCTCCAATAAAGTTGTTTCTTCACGTAATAAATGCGTTAAAATATATTGAAGTAATTGGTTATTCTTATTACGCAGTATACAGGTCACAAACAATGTAATATACTTCTTGAAAAGCTGAATACCATTTATCTGTATAATGTGCTATCTTTTTGTCGCGGAGTGTATATATATGTATGTATGTATATATATATATATATATTTTCCGGTCGTTAGCGAACACCCGGCCACCCGCGAGCGCGTGAGGCCCGGTAACCCCTCCTAAGGGGCAGCCAGCTTTCCGCCTCGTCGGAAAATCGGGGACCGCTCTTAAGGCCCCACCCTAGGCACTTAGGAAAAGGGCAAGGGGGAGCGGTTTTCGATGGTGCCAAGGACCACAGCAAAAATTGAGACGGTAGAAGCATAGAGTTCTAGCAAGTTACAGCAAATAGATACGCGCAACTCATCAAAATTACGTGTCCTTTACAATAAATTCAGTCGTGAAAAATCAGAAGCATAGAGTTCTCCGAGCAGGGAGATTGTAGCCCGAGTTATAGCAAATAGATACGCGCAACTCATCAAAATTACGCGTCCTTTACAATAAATTCAGTCGTGAAAAATCAGAAGCATAGAGTTCTCCGAGCAGGGAGATTGTAGCCCGAGTTATAGCAAATAGATACGCGCAACTCATCAAAATTACGCGTCCTTTACAATAAATTCAGTCGTGAAAAATCAGAAGCATAGAGTTCTCCGAGCAGGGAGATTGTAGCCCGAGTTATAGCAAATAGATACGCGCAACTCATCAAAATTACGCGTCCTTTACAATAAATTCAGTCGTGAAAAATCAGAAGCATAGAGTTCTCCGAGCAGGGAGATTGTAGCCCGAGTTATAGCAAATAGATACGCGCAACTCATCAAAATTACGCGTCCTTTACAATAAATTCAGTCGTGAAAAATCAGAAGCATAGAGTTCTCCGAGCAGGGAGATTGTAGCCCGAGTTATAGCAAATAGATACGCGCAACTCATCAAAATTACGCGTCCTTTACAATAAATTCAGTCGTGAAAAATCAGAAGCATAGAGTTCTCCGAGCAGGGAGATTGTAGCCCGAGTTATAGCAAATAGATACGCGCAACTCATCAAAATTACGCGTCCTTTACAATAAATTCAGTCGTGAAAAATCAGAAGCATAGAGTTCTCCGAGCAGGGAGATTGTAGCCCGAGTTATAGCAAATAGATACGCGCAACTCATCAAAATTACGCGTCCTTTACAATAAATTCAGTCGTGAAAAATCAGAAGCATAGAGTTCTCCGAGCAGGGAGATTGTAGCCCGAGTTATAGCAAATAGATACGCGCAACTCATCAAAATTACGCGTCCTTTACAATAAATTCAGTCGTGAAAAATCAGAAGCATAGAGTTCTCCGAGCAGGGAGATTGTAGTCCGAGTTATAGCAAATAGATACGCGCAACTCATCAAAATTACGCGTTCTTTACAATAAATTCAGTTGTGAAAAACCAGAAGTTGTGAATAAATCAATCAGTCCTAGAACAGTGGGTGGTTCTTTGAGCTTAGTCGGCACCAAGTGCAATAACCAAGAAGATCTCGATTGGCTTAGCATACGAGACCTTAACACTAGAACGACCAGAGCAGTCAAAATGACTGTTTCCTAATTTTTTCTTTTACAATTACTGTAATTGTAAAAATGTTTTCGTCGGGCATTCTTTAATGAACCCCTTGTAGAAGCACATATTGCAAGAAAAGTTGTATGAAGTCTGAATGGGCACAGTCTTGTCACTGTTACAAAGCAAGAAGATCCGCGTCTAAGGCAGGGCCTGCTAGATCAGCCTTACTGAAGAGTCCTCTAGCAGGTTCGGGACGAAACGTTCTTCCGACTCAATTCAGAAAGTAAAGTGAAATCACTCATTAATTATTAGGTTTAGGGCTAATGAAGGTCAATACATTTTTACTCAGAATTCTACATTCTTCCATATTTTGGTATAAAAAACATAGTATTTCATTTAAAAAAACAAAGTCGACCTTCAAATCTCCGAAACACTTCCACCTGTAAACACAAAGAAATACACTAAATTGTGTACCCTTTCAGACCATGCAACTTCTGTATACAAAACTTTTTCGTGCGACCCATTCTATGGAAGTTACAGAGGTGTGCAAGTTGCGTGGACCACCCTGTATATATATATACAGATAGTTTCCCGCACGTAGTCAGTTTTTTCCCCACAAATGCAAAACATCCGTCATTAAAGTCGAAACATTTTAAATACTGTTAAGACGAGAACCCTAGAAATGATTTTACGGTACGGTCGACCATCTGTGAGTTTTTCAGCAATTTCTTCCAAGCATCGAGCTATTGTAATTTCTTTAGCGGACCGGTCTGCAGCCAACGTGTGGCACGTAGAAATACAGAGATTACAAAGGTTGTAAAGGTCATGTCATCGTTTAGTCTCGCAGGTCCAAGATACCGTGGCATAAAGTCCCGAGGTGAACGTAACCGGGAATCGGCTATCAGGTATCGGCAACAGCTATCCTGACGGCCGGAATTTCCCATCGTTAACGAACACCCGCCAACCCGCGAGCGCGAGCGCGAGCGTACAGTAGTCTGACAACGCGATTTTACAGACCAAAAATCAATTTTCGAAGTTCAAGATTTTGAAAAACTTTTTTGCTATACAATAACAAAACACTTCAAACCTTAAAAATCCAAAATATTATTCATTTCAGATAATTGTGGAATCGAGGGTAACGTTTAGAGGAATGATTGTTTAGAGTGACTGTGGACATATTAACCGATATGTGGAGATATTCGAAACATCTATACTGAAGGATTTTACAGAGTTTTATGTGCGTGTGTCATAGTTGCACATATTTATGCCAGCAAAGTCGCATTGTCAGACCATTGTGGAGCGGCCCGGTAACCCCACCAAAGGCAGCGCGCTTCGGGCGCATTGGAAGGGGCAGCCAGCTTTCCGACTCTCTCGAATGTCGGGAGCTCTTAAGAGCCGCTCTTAACAGTATAGTAAATGTTTTCATCGGAAATTGTTTCAACGAACCTCTCCATAGAAGCACATATTAAAATAAAAGTTGTATGAAGTCTGAATGGGCACAGTCTTGTCACTGTTGCAAAGCAAGAAGATCCGCGTCTAAGGCAGGGCCTGCTAGATCAGCCTTACTGAAGAGTCCTCTAGCAGGTTTGGGACGAAACGCTCTTCCGACTCAATTCAGAAAATAAAGTGAAATCACTCATTAATTATTAGGTTTAGGGCTAATGAAGGTCAATACATTTTTACTCAGAATCCTACATTTTTCCATATTTTGGTATAAAAAACATAGTATTTCATTTAAAAAAACAAAGTCGACCTTCAAATCTTCGAAACACTTCCACCTGTAAACACAAAGAAATACACTAAATTGTGTACCCTTTCAGACCATGCAACTTCTGTATACAAAACTTTTTCGTGCGACCCATTCTATGGAAGTTACAGAGGTGCGCAAGTTGCGTGGACCACCCTGTATATATACAGGGTGGTCCACTATACATACATATAGATGTCTACAGGGGTCCCAGCTAACTTGACCATCTTGAATATCTCGCTGAATGATCCTTCGTGTGACCTTGGGTATGAAAAATCCAAAAAGCATTGTATGTATTATCAATGGTTAATTTACTACACTAATTGGCTTGATTGAACCACTCTATTTCAATAACTGTTCGAAATGATGACCATTTTTTGCAATACATTGTTGTATACGGAAAATAAATGATTCTCTGGCTCTTCTAATAGTTTCATTGCTGATATTGGAACATGCAGTTCTAATACGCATCTTCGTATCTTCGGCAGTTGTTGGAACATGTTCATACTCTTAACACGTTAAGTGCCCAGCCCGTCTTGCATGCCGTTTTCCGTTCAGGCCGCTCGCCGACAGCAGGGCCCGCTCCAGCGGTTACGACGCCTCGGGCAAAAAAACAAATTGCCGCCCCTTTTTGAGCACTAAGCACCGCGCTGAACAAAATGACCTTTTTTTTTTTTGTAGCAAAATTGTCTGGCAAGGGTAGTCTGAAATTTTCTATTAATTGAATATTTAAAACATCAATATTTTTCTCACACTTACAGCCAAAGCCAAAATGGCGCCCCTAAATTTTGGCGCTCCGGGCAAATGCCCGGGTTGTCCCCCCCCCTAGAGTGGGCCCTGCCTACAGGCGAGCCTGAGTATAAACAGATGTCGGGTAACGTGGCGCGCGGTGGTAACAAGAACTATGGGTCGCCGGCCCATGCGGACCGACGAGGCCTGAATGGAAAGTCTAGCGCTTAACGTGATAAGTGTTCCCTATAAAAAGAAACCTAACGGAGTTAGATCAGGTGACCACGGAGGCCTTAAAACGTTTGCGCTTCGCCCAATCCAACATTGAGGAAACTTTTGAGGCAAATCTTCAGTTTAAAAATTGGCATATTTGTTACCATTTAGTGTACCATTAACACCGAACCAAACGTATTTTTTCTATTATTAACACTAAGCGAGATATTCAAGGTGGTCAAGTTAGCTGGGACACCCCGTATATATATATATATATATATATATATATATATACATGAACACTGTTTTATTTATTTTCCTGCATGTAGTCAGTTTTTTTACCCACAACTTTGATACCTTCGTCTTTAACGCTAGGTTTACGGGACCCGTCAAAATGACGGGTTCTAATATTTTTAATTTACGATTATTGAGATCGTGAAGATCGATCTACGTGGAATTGCTCAACAAACTTATTTCCTTAGGTATATATTATTTAAAAAATGGCTGAAAACTTGGATAGACAGATTCCTCTTATTTTTATAAAGTAATGTAAAATACTCACTTTTAATGCTCCGTAAACCTAGTGTTAAAGTCGGAGCATTTGAAATTCCGTTAAGGCAAGAACATGACTTTATGGTACGGTCGACCATCTGTGAGTTTTTTTTAGCAATTTATTCCAATCATTGAACTATTGTAATTTCTTTAGCGGACCGGTCTGCAGCCAACGTGTGGCACGTAGAAGTAAAGAGATTAAAAAAGTTGTGAAGGTCATGTCATCGTTTAGTCTCGCAGGTCCAAGAAACCGTGGCATAAAGTCGCAAGGTGAACGCAACCGGGAATCGGCAATCAGGCATCGGCAACAGCTATCCTGACCGGCCGGAATTTCCCGTCGTTAGCGAACACCTGCCAACCCGCGAGCGCGAGCGCACAGTAGTCTGACAACGCGATTTTACAGGCCAAAAATCAATTTTCGAAGTTCAAGTTTGGGTTTTCCGAATGGATGTGAAACTGGTAGAGAGAGAATGAGAGTGCGAGAGAGGAAGAATGGGACGAATGCGAGGAAAGGAATGAGAGGAAAAAAAGGGACGAATGCGAGGGATGTTAAGTCAGTCGAGAGAGAGAGAGAGAGAGAGAGAGAGAGAGAGAGAGCGAGAGAGAGAGGGGGGGGGGGGGAGAGAGAGAATCAGTAGAAAGTGAGTCAGTGGAGCGAGAGTTATAGAAGCGAGCGTTAAAGTATTGAGTATTGAGTTGTTGTTTAAGAGTAGTGTTGTCAAAGTAGAATGTTGACTTTAGGAAATTTGACTGAAGGATTTTACAGAGTTTTATGTGCGTGTGTCATAGTTACACATATTTATGCCAGCAAAATCGCATTGTCAGACCATTGTGGAGCGGCCCGGTAACCCCACCAAAGGCAGCGCGCTTCGGGCGCATTGGAAGGGGCAGCCAGCTTTCCGACTCTCTCGAATGTCGGGAGCTCTTAAGAGCCGCTCTTAACAGTATAGTAAATGTTTTCATCGCAAATTGTTTCATTGAACCTCTCCATAGAAGCACATATTAAAATAAAAGTTGTATGTAGTCTGAATGGGCACAGTCTTGTCACTGTTACAAAGCAAGAAGATCCGCGTCTAAGGCAGGGCCTGCTAGATCAGCCTTACTGATGAGTCCTCTAGCAGGTCTGGGACGAAACGCTCTTCTGACTCAATTCAATTAATCAAATATTGAAACGGCTGCCCAAGATTAACTTGGCGGACAGTAAACCTCGGCGGTATCGGGAGTGACGCGTCCGCGATCAAACCGGGCCCAAGATTTACGACCTTGGATGGAACAATCGTCCGCGTATCGCTTCCAAAATCCGCATCCGTTTTCGACTAGCGTTGGATATCGGCCGATGCGATCCGAAGGCAAGCACTGCTTGAACCGTTCCTCTGCGACCGAACAGGAGGAGTAAATCAAAATGCAATTTAAAAATTGTTTGAGTGTCTCTTGGGATTAAATACTCCCAAATATAAAATTGAAAAATGCTTGACTTCCTGTTGAGATTAAGTAGAGCCAACTAAACAATTTAAAAAATATTTGAGTGCCTGTTGAGATTAAACGATACGAAATATTTTTTTTTAGTATAATTGAGATTACTTCGAATTTCCCGATGTAGAAGCCAAGGCTTCGTCCATTTCTATCACACGATATTTCTATAGCACCTCGGGCCATAACTTCGCCATTCTTGATCCTACTTCGGATTTTCCCGGACATCTCGATTTACTTCTTGTACTTCGTATTCGGGACACGTCCGACACGTAGTTTAGTGCAGCGGAACCGGCATCCCAGCCAGCTATGTGGTACACGTTGTATTATAGAAAAATTGTGAACAATGCTAAGGTAGTTTTATAATGAGACCGTGGATACCTCCGGAATATGTTCCGTTTGGGTATACACGGGAAGAAAAGAAATACAGGGAGAAAGACTTTGTGTCGTTTTGTGAACAAAATGCTCGTGGCTTGCCTCTTCTTATTATTATTGGTTGCTAAACTGGAAAATAAACCGCGGAACGGCATGCGAATTTTCTGCGACTGTAGAACCCTTGCGGATTTATAATTTTACAATATTCAAACAAATCTTATCATTCCTGAAAGCTTCGTATTAATTACCGTATGATTTTGTTAGGATCTTTTCGTTCTTAATCATTTCTTCAAAGGGAACATCAAACGTATGCTTTTTGTGTGTCTAGATTTATTTTGATGCATCATCTAATTATAATTTTAATTTCCAATTTGTGTTGTTGTTATTTGCTGAGGGATTAAAGTTTCTGATTAAAACAAAATGGAGTTTCCTGAAGTCCAGAATAGTTGCAACATTCTCCCGATCGAAAGAAATATTTTTCCGATTGAAACAAATGGAGTTACACAAAGTTTATGGTACTTGTAACAATATTGCGGTTCAATGGAATGTTTATTTGTTAATAAGCGAGCGTTTCCCAGGCAAACTGGCATCGCGGTCGGCGAAAATAAATTTGATCAATTTCCGAAGTTCAATATTGTGATTGTAGGTGGTCGTATATAATTAACGGGTTAACGAACAAATTACCAACACCGAAGTAATTTCGGTTCGAGGTTCCAGGATCGAAACAACACGGAGGACGCCAAAGGCGTCCAAGATACATGACGCGTCTCATCTCGTGATCCCCGTGAACGCATAATCCGGATTACGTGCTCCGGCTGAAGTTGTCCGCGAACCTATCAATAATCCGCCAGGGTAATAAACCGTCAATAAGTATTTACGCATCGTGCGCAAAGTTAGCTGTCGGATGGGTCCTTGTCGTTCCGAAGTGATCGTTACCTGGCATCGCTACTCGATCGGCGACTGAACTTGCTCGGAGCGTAAGAGAGCGTACTCTACATTAAAGCTCAATATTTTAGGCGAACTTTGGAAATTTTTCCCATGGACTCGCGACACCTTTGAAAACCAAACTCGTTCGGTTTCATTCAATCACCTATCGATAATATTCACAAATTTTTACGCGAGGAAAAAGTCAAAATTGAGCTTCCTATACGAGATCCAGCTGTGACCAGAAGGTACCGAAACAGTATTCTATTGCGAATAAATTGTTATAAAATAGGAACGGAACATTCTATTGGTTTCATTGCGATACTGTATGTAGAAGCAGGTGTGCCAAAGGTATATATGAAGTTTCAAATCGATTGGTAGAACAGAAACCATATGGCAGTCGGATTATTCAGCATAGTTTTAGGGAATTTATTCTATTAATTAGGGATTTTATTTGTATCAGATTCTGTAGGCTGCTCCGCATGACCGAGTTCGTAAGCGAGACTCTTTCGAAGTTAATTACGGTTTTATTGGGTCGTTTAGCTTCTGGCGCGTGGCTCCGGTCAATATGAATTTTATTAAGTTTACGAGCTTGTTGCTCCGGCACGGAGACTGTTTTAATATCGAATCGGCGAGGTTTCCAGAAATTTTTCGTGGGAATGGTGCAGCAGGGAGAAAAAATGGGGTCTCGTGCGAGACCCGTTTTCACGATTTCGCTGGCAAATCTTAAATTATCCGAATACGCATTAAAAATCAGCGATAACTTCAACGGAGAAAATTCCTAATGAATTGTCTCTGAATTCCCAATGCATTTGTTGGTAAATGGGCGTAGATTTCGAGGGTTTTAGCTCTGAAAATGGTCACTCATTTGAAGGATTTCCCATCAAGAGGGCTCCCTTCGAAAAAGAAGATTTCATGTCAAAGAGGTGACGACGCAACAAGTTACACCGCGGCGACGATGAAAAGAGAAACGACAGACTCTACTTTACACCCGGATAAACTTATTCAATCTCTCTTTGCCCGGGATGGTCCGCCGTGAGACCCACTGTTTCATCGTTTAAGCCAAAAATCACAGAAGCATTATTGGCCTTAATGGCTGCTTCATACTCGCGGCCTCAATGCTTCCTTCAAAAGCTGGTGAAACACTGCGGGGACATTTGCAGTCCATTGTAACACAGTTCCACATCTTTTATTTAACTGTAAAACCATCAATATAATTTTACTCCTTCTATCGTAAGAATTTAATCGTTCAAAATATTCTTATATTTGACACACGCCCTTAAGGGGGGAACCTTGTGTAAATGGCCTGTTTTTCAAGAATTGTTTTTTTTTTTTAAACGTAATGCGTAGATTGATTTAAAATTTGAGGTATATTTGCTACATTTAAATTTGATACATTTCCACGGATTTATGACAGAAGTTTCCAAGTGAAATATAAGACAGTCACGACGTTAGAAATATTACAGAACATCATAATCAGTTTGCATACTGATCCGTTTGTGTTCGCGACCAAGGTATTTGCTGTTCCAGGTTTTTAAAAGATTTTTCAAAATTCATTGGGATACATTGTTTAAGTTCCTGTTTTAATATACAATCGTTGGGACGTCGAATGCTTAAAGCATTGAAGGGAAAAAATAAATATCGGAATTTATTTGCAACCGCTGTTCCTCGAAATTAATACAAGAAATATTAATTTTGCACAAAGATCCGCAGTCACGAGCAACAAATGTGCAGATTGGCAGATGCCTTTCCATTTCCAACAAAAATTTCCCCAGCTACAGCAATTTCGGTTCGGAGGCAATCGATAAAGGAAGCCATAACCGGAACATGCTCGACACACGACCGGATCCAATAAGAATCGCACAGCACACGTGACATCCTAGATCTTCTGAAGTCTACTTAAAGATACTATCTGAACAACACTCTCCCTCCCCCCTGCCTCGCGTCCTTGTACAAGGGCACGTAAAACCGGTCGAAAGAATTACAACAAGCCGGCGCGCTCGTTCTTTCCCATGACCATTCATCCTGTTCAAGAACGGGCTATACGTTTCCCCGACGAAAATACTTGACAACGCGTTCGCGAAAAGCAACCCGGGGTCCCAAGGAACGTCAGCGTGATTAATTGCGGGCCGACCAGCCACGCGAAAGTAACGAGGGGGTGGCCGGCGGCTCCGGAGAACCTTTAGGGCTGGTTTTCAGTGTGTCCAGCCGAAAGAAACGTGCTTCTGACGCTGGCATCGATTCCGGCCGTTTCGTCGACTAATTTATCGTTTATCGAGGTAATAACTGGGCTCCCGCGACTTCATAAACTTGAGTTTTTATGGACGGAGTCTGGAGAAAAATTGCCGGCTGGTGGGCTCGAGAAAATGAAATAAAAAGGGCAATTATGGTAGCGTTTAACTGGTTTTCTGTTTGCTCGAGGATTCTTGACAATTTACGATCGGTTTGATAGCGACGAGAATTATTGTAGAAAGACTTGTTCCCACACGAGGAGTGAAGAACAGAAAAATTTGTTAGAAACGTTTTGGATCGTTTACGCGAAGGCTTTGTTAAGTAAATTCATTGAACTCTGCACCACAATTTATTTTGTGATTACAGTGATTAGAACTTCTTCGATGCGAATAATCTACTAGGAAAAAATAAAATTTCCATTCATTGTACACCCACCTGTTCTCCAATGGACAAATATTGACTACAATAAAGTAGAATTTCTTTCTACTTTATAGAGGATAGAGGAACTTACAGTGAACTCTGGACATACAGTCGGTCACGAAAATATTCGGACACCACTATAGTTTTGACTATAATAGTCTGTACTTCAGAAATTTATGCAATAAGAACACATTAAATAGAACATTATCTCGACTGCGTCATCGTTTTTTTTTTTAAACTGTTGTAGGATTCTTGTTAGTACACTTTCTGTAATGCCGCTTGTAGCACCTTGTTGTCTAGTTTCTTGTGTAATATCTTCTAGGAAATAATCTTTGAATATCAAATTTCCATCTACATCTACACACATTGTGTTTTGATATCAGTTTCCTCCTTCCTTCTTGTATTTCTTCATTACTTTCTTGATCCCTCAAGATATTCTCCATGCTTATTAAGTTTACAATTTTTAATCGTTCTTCCTTATTTTCATTAGATTCTAATACTGGATTTCTACTTAAGCAGTCAGCTTCTATGTTGTTTTTTCCTGCAACATATCTAATCTTGATATCGCACTGTGATAAGTAGTATGTTAGATCGCCTAGTTCTTCGTCTGTTCTGGCTTTTATATTTAAATTTTCTAATGGTTTATGATCTGTAATTACTGTGAATGATCTTCCTAATAACCAGTATTGCCAAAATTGCACTGCTTCCTTTATGGCTAAGCATTCTATGTATATTGCTTTTTTTTTTCTTTTGAGCTTCATTTAATTTTTTTGAGAAATATGCTACTGGTTTTTCCTTTTCGTCCGGTTGTTTTTGTTTTAAAACTGCTCCAATACCTATTAAACTCGCATCTGTGTAAATGATTATTGGAAGCTTTGGATCAAATATTTCCAGAACAGGTTGTGAGCATAATAATTCTTTTATTCTTTAAAAGACTCCTGGCATTCTCTTGACCAAATAAATGGTTGGTTTTTCCTTAGTAAATTATGTAGTGGATCTAGTATTATATACATATACTATTATATATGTAGCACCTTGTTGTCTAGTTTCTTGTGTAATATCTTCTAGGAAATAATCTTTGAATATCAAATTTCCATCTACATCTACATACATTTTTTTTTAATGTTTCTGTTAAAGTAATCCATACCCTTCTTTGTTGATGTCTTTGCTTTTTGCTTTGCTTTGTTGATTTCTTTGTTGATGTCTGATGCAGTGTATTTCAGATCTAGTCTACAGTTATATTCTTTTGTCAAATATATTGAACACACATATAAGTATTCTATACCACATTAAATACAACATTATCTCGACTTCGTCGTCTTTTCTCTCCGCTGCGTCGTAGAAATTGTTATTGTTCATTTGGTGTCACAATGCAGTGTATTTCAGATCTGCTCTACTCAAAATACGCGCGAAGTATCAATGGATACATGAATATTATTAACGATTCGTGCTTTGGGTCGTTATTCTGATAGAATTCTATCCCACTTTGAAGTCCCATATTATCAGGACTTTTTGAAAAATTGTTTTGCAAAATTGTGCAGATACCTATTTTTATCGAGGATGTCGTCGATAAAAACTAATTCGCCTACTCCACCGGCCGAAATACAGTCCCACACCATCAGAGACCATCTATCGTGTTGTACAGTCGGCTGTAAATGTCTCGGATTTAATTCTTCTTTTGATTTGTTCCATACCCTCATTCTTCCATCGTTTCGATCAATATTAAATTTGGACTCGTCCGCGAAAATTACGTCTTCCCACCACTGACTTTCCTTCGAAATATAGTTTTTTTGCAAAATTCAGTCTCTTCATCCTGTTGTTCGCGTTAATATACGGCTTTTTTCGAGCTATTCTTCCATTATAGCCCTCTGATCGTGACACACTTCTTATATTTTCCGGATGCACTGATATTCCACGGTCATTATTTGATTCAGCTGCTAACTTTACAGCACTTATCCGAAGATCACATTTGATTCTTCTAATCAAGCAGTTTACGTTTTGCGTCCGCCTTGAGGGATAGATTCAATTCTGTCTTCGTTCTTGTAACGCCGCACTATATCCCATACCGTGCTCGTACTAACATTTAATAAATTTTCAATTTTGCGAATCGATTTCCCCTTTCACCGATGAAAAATTACTAATTGTCGTATATCGAACAACGTGTTCTTACTTTTCCGATCCATTTTGCACAAATTTTGTGCAACACTGACAAATATTCGATCTCTAACATACTGTGCACATAGTATGAATGATATGTTTACAAACATTGTTTCAGTCAGTTCCTGGAACTTGAAAACTTGAGAAGTATAGCAAGTTTCCGTCTATTTTCGTGACATGAAAATGAGCGTACTAACCATGTAAAAAGGTTATAGAGTGTGCAAACACTTCTTCAAGCCACTCCGTAGGGCGCCGTAGGAGAACTCGACTTTCATATTTATGAGAATTCTATCAGTGACGATTCATGCGGATTTTTTTGTGTAATAATAATCGATAGATCAAATGCACGACAGTAAAGATATTTAAAGAATTGAAAAATCCTTGCGTATCAGTTTCAACTTCTTCAAATTGTTAGACGGGGAAATAGTTTTGTATGTGTACCTCGCGATTATTCCAACACATTTTAAAAATTGTTTGCGTGAATGTCAACATACAGGAGTCACATACACTTATCGCATTCGTTTCATTCTACTTATGTGATCGTGGACCGTCTTCACCTCACTTGTTTTAATGCAGATCATCTTCATTCCCCATTTTTTGGTTGTGTGCCAATTGTGGTTTATTTGCTTGATCATAGATCGCCCACATTCTACCAGACTAACCATGATTCGTGCCAACCCAGGTGTCCGATCATGGTCAATTCTACTTGTGTAATCAAAGACTATCTTTACTTGAGTGGTTCGACGATAGACCAACTTTATTCCACTTTTACGTATGTCTGGCAATCCTGTTCTAACTGCCTAATCGTTGATCGCCCGCTTCTCCTTGCTTGATCATAGTTCAGCCTAATTCGACTTGCTTAATTGTTGGATGTTCACATTGGACTCAACTATTTTCCATCTATGTCGAAACAGCTTCCATTTCATTCTAATACTTGTTCTGGCGACAATCCTGTCAACTGCAGTTGAATTATTATCGACTATGCTCGTTATAATTCTTCGATTATTTCTTGATGCTTGTACATTTTACTTGTTCGATTATGGATTGTATCTGTTCTAGTGATCCGATCACAGGTTGTCACTGTTTCACTGGCTTTACAATTAATCATGTATTCATTTAATTCTTCTGACATTAATTCGTACTTGTGTCATGTGTCAGACCATACACCATGTCCATTCTACTTATTTAATCACTAGACTCCGAATTTTTTGCATTTATGATAAAAACGAGATGTAATTTAAAACAGTAAGAAGATTTAAAAAGTTTCACAATATCGCAACACCTCTCCTACACTCAATCGTTGAAAAACCGTACCGTTTAACTCGTAAGTGTCGACATCAATTTCACCAGCCGAAAATCAACGCCGGTATTTCCTTACGGCACAGAGTGCGGACAAACAGCCTGCTTTCCGGACTTCTCGCAGTTTGGTTATTAATGTGTATATGGAGGAAGTTTTTTACAGACAATTATATTTACCAATATAGTTAATAATTTTAACAAAAGAAAAATAATTTTTAGAAAAAAAATGTATTATTAAAAATTGACAAATTTATCTTTAAAAACTGACCAGTTTAGAAGAAAATTAATAATAAATGAACCATATGTAAGATTAACAGTAACAAACTTAAACAAATTATAATACTAGTGAATAAAATGAATAAACCTAACAAAACGCTATTCGCTATCCGAGTCATTCTCAGTACTTTGATTGTGATCCAGAATCATTGACTCCCCTGATCTTGCACATCTCGATCTATCCTTACATTCCTATTACTTTTTCGATAGTTATAAAACATATATTAAAAACAAATTAAAAATACATAAAAATGATTGATATATAATTATTGCGAAATTGTATTATCCATAAAAATGATTATTACATGATTATTATTCACCATTTCCATCCTTATACGCATGTTTTACAAAAAAAATGTACACGAATATGAAACTTTTCCAGTAAGTATCTCACTGTAATTGTGGCGAACAACTGGCAAAGTTTTTTACAACCAAATTCGTTTACAAATGCATACGCATTTTCGATGTTCGCACTTACGTCTTTCAACGCCACTTTGTAATTGTCTTGTATGTACACTTTTTACCGATTGTAGTCGGCACCCGCACACACAGGTTGTCTCGCGGCCGCCTGAACGACTGTGTGCGCGCGTTCCAAGCGAGTCTAAGCGATTTCGAGCGATTACAAGCACGGTCGCTAAATACCATTGTCGGTCAGGGCGTGCTTTCACCAGGCCCAGGTCGATGAAAACATCGTCGGCGAATTGCGATGAAAAGTTTGACATCGATCCGCGATCGCGATTCTGTAACCGCCCTGGCAGAACACGGCCGCACGATGGGGGGCTCGATCACCGAACCGGATCACGCGGTCCTGCGCTCGATCCACTATACTTTCATGGTTGTCCGACGCCGGTAACGGACAACCGTCGAAAATTCCAATATCCGGGAAGCCCGGCGTGCCTCGGTCGTATTTTAGAGGACCGGGTCCGTCGACGTTGCCGACAGAAAAACCGAAAAATCATTCTACCAATTCCACGTGTCCCGGAAACGCGTGGAACGCGAAGTTTGCGAGCCACAGTGTTGAGCGACGAAGAATGTGAAGCTCGCGTAACACAGAGAATTGCTGAAGAGGATGTTATCCTAAATGAATAGGAAAACAGAAATTGATTCCGTGAGGAGACTTATGGCATTGTCCTTAATACAGAAGTTTTATAGGAGAAACGGTTTCGAGTTAACAAATACTTGAGAATTCTCGTGTCCTGCCGTTCTTTTCAACTCTTGGCGGAGCGCGACTGGGACAGCACCACGTAACTTTGTAACTGGAAAGGAGACGCGACACAGTTTCGACCGAAAGAGAAATACGCGTGTCAGAAACTACCGTGACCGGAAATTGTTCTAATTACTCCACAGGTGCACGTCCATGTGCTGTTCTGTTTTAGAAGACAACGGAGTTTTCTTCGCGCGTGCGGCTCTTTGTTACGACTCTTCCGTCGTTGGGCGGGAAGTAATCACTTATCGTAAATAAATATTTCTTATGTTTTGGTGAACTATACACTGCATAGTAACATACGTGAAACCTCTTTTTGTTCGTATTGCATAAATTTCTGAAGTACGGACTATAATGGTCAAAACTATAGTGTTTTGTACATACATAAAACTGTATGTCAACCACACGGGTCTTGCCAGCGTCCTGTATCGTCCAGGAGACATACCCCGCGGTACTGGGGATAATTCCGCGACTGGGGATAATTGTATACTGTATATACAAGAGTATCCTTGAGGACTTTAAATATTTTCTCCGTTTGATCTACCGATCTTTATCATACATGCATAAAAACCACTATTAATAGCATATTTAACAGACATTATAGTAGAATACATACCACCCTATAAATTGTAACAATTTGAGAAAAAGCTATAGAACACTGAAGATTGTGATTACGGCCTTATATTCCATTTCCCAAAATGTATAAAATAATTTGCAATGGAAGGACCTGATGCATTTGGAATATTTTCTCGCTTTCCCCCGACCGCAACAAGGAAAATACGATTTTTCGAATTCTTTGCGGTCCGTCCGTTCTGGATTGAATAAAAATTTCCTTCTGGTCGATAATGAGGGAAATTCAACCCTTTATCTCGTAATTTGCAATTTTATTCTCGCCCGGTAGGAAACGAATTAGTCCAGGTTATACTCGGCATCGAGTATCGTCTCTGACGTCGTAAAGGGCGCACTAAAATCGCGCGGAATTCTTCTCATGAATGTTTCATGAAATTTACGGGTACGTGTGCCGTTCGACCGTTAACAAAGACCAACAAGACCACCTCGAGAGAGAGAGAGAGAGAGAGAGAGAGAGAGAGAGAGAGTGTGTATGTGTGTGTGTGTGTGGGTGTGTGTGCGTGTGAGGTCGCGGCACACGATGCCGGATTCGACAGCAGAAATCTAGATCCGAACAGTTTGTCCCGGACACGTAATGAGAAATGAAATTTCTTCCGCACTGATTGGCGACCCCGCGCTAATGCTAAATGACGCGAGCACAGGTTTCTGTGGACACTTTTCATCCGCGATATTTGATCGCCTGTTTGACGAACGACGTGTGTCCTGCTTCGCAAAACATGTACAGTCTTTTCTCGGTATATGTCGCAAATACCTGGCTGATAAAAATCGCAGAACTATCCCCACTACCGCGGGGTATACCCCGTGATGGTCCACGGAGCTCAAGGAGTGTAAACATAATACGGGTCGGGTACGACGTTCAGCGTGGATCACGGAATAGTATCTTCCTGGACCCGTTAGACCGGTGTTTTGGACATATATCGAGTAAACACTGTATCTTCCACCTCCATCTGCCCCATAATAATAGTAGCAAGTAAATATTTAAGCGGGAATTATTGGCGAATGCAGCTGTAAGTTATGTTGTAGCGCAAAATTGCGAAGCCTGAAATCAATGTTCAACAAGTGCATTTAAGCTCTTTGAAACATATTTTTAACGTAGACTATTATGAACAGTGGACATTCTTCTGGTCAAGAAAAATTCAGCTCTTTTTATAGAAAAGTTTCATAGAATTTGAAGTATGTCTACTTCGAAGAATATCATAGTTAGGTGGAGTTCAGCTTCAAGAACTTTCTAACAAAATACGTTTATCATTCTACGGGCGAACTGTAGATTTCTGAGGGAGGCCTCGCTGCGAAGGGGTTGAAACGTGAGGAGGGTGCAATGATAAAATTTTATCGGGCAATAAATCGAAGTCAGGTGGAGCGCGCAAGAATTCATGATTTGTAGAAACCTTGAAGATTGGATTGCAGGTTTGCGCCCCCTCTCTGATTTGTTTCGTTGATACCGGGACTGTGGGCAGGCTACGATCATGCAACAGTGTGTGACACGATGTATTCGTTTAAATGCGGCGGTCGCGAGACGTAAATAATCTTGCATTTCTGTCTTATCGAATTAAAAAAGTAACATGAAATCAATATTGCTTAGTACTTTCTTTCGAAAGGAAACTTCCGGGAAATTCCGTTGAATCGGAAGGAAAATTACTAATTATTTTCCGATTCGTCAAAATGAATGCTGTAGAAATTTTCATCGATGTTATTTACGATCTCTGTTCATTTTTGGCGAGGATTTTCAACGCGATACACGCGATGATATAGTAACGCCTTGTCGCGGCGGGAGGTGTTGTAATTCTATCGATTATTAATTCAACGATGTATTCCCTGACAAAGTAGACTACGGTTCGAAGTGTAACGAGGTGGCAAGATTGACGTGTCAATTTATTGCGACTCCTCTTCGCCCTCGGTTACAGGGGACGCACACACATCAGAACAATTATCTGGACAGAAGCCTGCCACACGGCTGTCAGGTATTAAACAGTTTAATTGATACAAGTCGCGTGCACACAGGATCGGCACCGCGGACACAATTCGCCTGGATCGCGTTTCGCGATAACAGTCGGGAATGCAAATAGCGTGGCCCGTCCAAATATAATCCCGTACACCCCCGTTTTCCTATCCTATTACTCTCTATATAATTTTGATACGCGAACACCTATCACGGCGCTTTTATAAAACGATAACACCCGATAGAGTCGTGTAATGTCCTATACGATTCCAGGTTGTTGCCTTACTATTCGATACAGTGAAAATGTTTTTCGGCAATTCACTTTTCCGGGGAGACTGTTTGTATATTTTTAGTGGAACCCTCTGTGCAATTTATTCTGGTCAAACAATTGTTTCTACATTTTTAATGGGAGTCTCTGTATAATTTTTCGTTTGTTCGAATTAACGTGCTTTAATTATGTACTTTTAGGAGTAGTCCATAGATATTCATACGTGTACACAGGGTGTCTTACCCAACTTGAGCATTTTTTTGATAGAGAAATTGTTTTTTATGATAGTCCAAAGTTGAACAATCTTTCAATAATCAATGTTCGAAATATTGTACAGACTGTGATAATTTTTCGGTAGTTTATTTTTATCAGGAAACAGTTGATTGTATTTCCAGTGGAACTTTCTGTATAATTTGTCTATTATTTTAGACGGCGAATTTTTGTGCAAAATAAAAATTGTCTAGCCTGAATTGCGACAAACTTCTTTTTGAGTATATTTGATCACACCTATTTAATTTCGCGATAAATGCATAAAATCTGCAACCTAATTACTATGCAACCTAATTCAAGTTGTGAATCTACCAGAAATGAAACAAATCGAACAAAGTCACGGGACGTCACCGACAGACAAAATGCATTCCAACAAAAATTTCACGTACCGATATTCGTGAAGCCGAAGGCGCTGCACACCATGGGGCATGAAGAAAACGTAAAGAGATGAAACCGATTCATCTGGGGTGCGGACACCCGTGGGAAATGCGGGATCATCGCTGTCGGAAGAGGGGAACGTGTAACGTTGCCGGATTCATTCAGCTCCGAGGGAATGCGTTGGCAGCGACGGGAAGTAGGGCGTGACGGTGAATGACGATAGACTGATTTTCCACCAAAAACCGCAGCCGACCCGATTCCGACGCGTACAAGCCGAACGTCCTGCAATATTCAGCGCACCTTGCACCGTCGAGCCGTTTCCCATCTCTATCTCTCCCTCTCCCTCTCCCCTTCCTCAGCAGTTATAACGAAGCCATTCGCAATTAACGCGCGCTAATGTGACTTGTTACGACAATAAATCATTCCCCTCCGTCGCGCCCGATAATCCTGCGCTGCACCGGTGCACCGTTGCATCGGGAATGCAACGCAACCGGACCCGGTTCCGACCGTTATTCGCAACATAATGGATCCGATAATGGTTACGGCTCAATTTTATCAAAACGCCGCGAATCGCTGCTAGTCGTGTGCACCAACAGTGTTGATCCTTGCTGCTGGAGATCCTTCAAATAATTTCTTTTTTAATTCCGAAAATTCACCGAGAAATCAAGCTGCGATGCTCAGTATATTATAAATTTAATCAGTGGACTTTGAATTTTTATGCAAGCTCTACCGACAAATTAAAAGATTGTTAAATTTTCGGGGAGTGGTGGTCAGTATATTATGAATTTAATCAGCGGGCTGCGAATTTGTACGCAAGCTCTACCGAGAAATGAGAGGATTTTTAAAATTTTAGGGAGTGGTCAGTATATTATAAATTTAATTAGTAGCCTGTTGATTTTTATGCAAGATAAAAATTATCTGGACTAATTGCAATGTATAGGAGCTACATTTATTTCTTTCCTTGACAATTTTGAATGGTTTGAGAATAATGCAATACCATTTTTAAAGTGTTTTGATACAGAAGGTACATATACTGCATAAATAATACAACAATATTTTGACAGTGTTTTGATACAAGAGTCTGTATATAGACATTTATTTGATCATTGTATAAATTTTCAGTGGCTCGATAACGATGCAACAGTATCTTTAAATTCTTTGAATGTTTCACATTTAGATTCTCTTATGATTTTTCATTTGGTCCCACTAATTTTTGTCGTTCACAGTTTGAACGAAGTAGCCTGTTTCCGAAAGACGATTTCAGATTTTTTATTTTTAACGTTAATTTTTTTTTCACTTTCCGTGGTGGCTTGGATACATTATTGAATTGCAGCTCACACATGTGTTGGGACGCAGTTTTAATATTTTGCAAAGGAAATAAACGACTCGACAAAGTTCCGAGGCGTTTTGTCTATTAAGAAAACGTAGAAACATAGGCAGCGAGCGCAAGATATACACACGAGTTTCTCTATGAACGTCGTCAGCCATCGTCGGAATTGAACAAACACTCGAAAGCATGGGATTACATAACTATATTCAACCACTCTAGTTGACTTGTGCGAAGTACAAGTACAATATCACTTGAAGCTGTGAATCAAGTCTGGCTTTCAAACACTGCACGGTGTTCGGGTCAAATTGTCCTGGAATGAATGTTTCACTTCGTAAATGGATATCTGCTTTATTGCTATTCATACTATTGCTTTTCCTCCGCTTTACCAGATTTTTTAAACAATGTCGCACAAGCACTAGAATACCGTGATTTATGTGAGCAAATTTATATTACCATTAGGCTGTCACGAATTATTTGGACAATTTTACATTGGCATTAGACTCTCATGAATTATTTGGACAATTTTATACTGGCATTACATTAGTATAGATTAGTATGGTTTTATTGATATTTATTTTCTAGCAGTTTTACGTGGTAGAATTTTCTAAACAATTTTGTATAATCGCCCAAACATGGCAATATCAACTGGCAAATAAAAGTTAGACAAACGTAAAATTATTTCTTCCGCATGGTATCGGAGTTAGAGCAGCAGCAGCAGCAACGAGCAACTATGTTAATGGTGGGATATGGGTCCGTTTAGCCCGAAAAACACCATCGGGTTCTCACCGAAAATTTCGTCGCGCCGGGTCCGGACAGAACATTCGCTCGCCGTGGGAAGAATTTTAATTAACTGTGCACGAGTATCGCAGTTCTAATTATTTCGCCGTGCATAAGCTGCGAAAGAAAAAAAAAAAGAAAACAAAACAAAGATTGGATTTCGGAAGCTGATTTCGAACAGGTTCGCGGGAAAATTTTTTCACAAGAACGGCGCGAGCAGCTTCATCCCCTTTGGCTTCCATTTTCCGAGGAGGGTTAAACCGTGACAAGGGGGTTAGGGTGAAAAAATGTTTAATCTCGAGCAGCTTTGCGATTCCAAGGAAACCTTCCGTAGAAGCTGACGACAGGTTTACGAGGACATTGTTGCGTTGCAGAGCGCGGAACCAGAGAAAGAACTGAAAAGACCACGGGAATAGCGACGGAAAATACGGTGGACGGCCTTTATTTTCCCGGTGCGCGAAATTACGAATTCTCTTGTCAATAATTTGGAAACCCGTTCCCTTTATGAACCATTCTTCCTTGCCGCACAGACGAGTTTCGAAAGAGCATAACCAACTGTCGTCCGCAGAAATCGTGTTCCAGCTAAAATTAGTTTGCCAGTGGATGATTACTACGATAAGTCGGGCGTCTGCTAAGAAATTGAAACAGTTGAAAGTAGAAACAACTCGAATGATTCCGCAATCGAAAAATTACCACAACCAGCCCAATCTGTACACTTTTAATCAACGTACTTGTTTAAAAAATCGATCCATCCAGTCTCCCAGAAAAAAATTCGCGATCATCGCGTCGTACGCAAATCGTGAACTAGTTGCTTCTAATTATCGTCGAACGCAACACGGTAATCGAGCGGACGTAACGATCCGAATTCGTAGGGAATTTGTTATCACGAAGAAAAGAGTTTTTTCGATCCTTTCAGCATCGTTTACGAGCGATGCTCGTTAAAGGAACATCGCGAGAACGATGGAAATCCGGGGCAATTATATTCGAATAGTAACAAGGTACCATTCAAAATTTAATTGGCTTACGCTCTTTTAGAATACGTCCAGGAGCAAATAATAAGAAGTTAGGGAGGGGGAGGAGGGGGGGGGGGAGGGAAGGGACGTTTGTTCTTCCATTTTCATCCCGTGGGCATCGTCCGTTCACGCCGGGATCGATACCTCGCCCGGTTAAAAAAAAAGTCAGAGGCGATATTCTTTCCAGCCCCGTAGTTATGCTGGGCTGGGCAGCGCATGCAAATGATTCCTCATCGACGGCGAAAGTATTTCGGAGAAATCCTCGAGCACAGTCTAATAACGCCCGAGGACCTTCTGCTAACCGTTCCGATTATTCATAGAAAAGTTTCTGCCTGTTTTCTTGTCACTTGCTTGATCAAAACGTTCCCCGTTCTCCCTGAAACCTTGAAAAGCGAGCTCTAACTCCTTGTACTATAATGTCGAATCGGACTCGTGATGAAGACTTGAAACAAAATTTTCTAAATATGTACAGGGTGTATAAAATGTAATGGTCATCCTTCCTATGGGTGAATCTACACCTGCGGATCGGTAGACATTTGTAAAAGAAAGTTTATTTCTAACCACTTCAAATGGGTTTCATAACTTGTCTTTTAGATCGTCTATTCAAGGATGTGAACTTGAAAAATCAATATTTCCTTGGAAACTGATATTTCAAGCCAGTTCAATTTAACGAATTTAATTAACTTCTCCTTTAAATGTGTTAAGAAGCGAATCAAAAGACCTTCTAATAATTTTATTCGCGATAATTGCACGTCAGAGGACAAGCATCGAATTTGTTCTTACCATTTCTTCGAAAAGCCGAGATATTTTTGCATCTGGAAGGTTTGTCCAGTTTTATTGAGAGCAGCTATGTCTCAGGGACTCTCCTAACTAATTTAGTGTATTGGCAACGAGCAGCCCCTGGCAGGGATTGGCTCACCCTCTCGGCAAACGGTAATTGCAACGGCAAATGGTATTAGCGAGAAAATGTTTGTTTTTCTCTGTTGAAGCGTAGGCTGCTTTCTATCGTGTCTGATCAATATCTGCCTAAGGAGACTCATCCCCTATTCTTTGCACCATTCGCACGTGCACCGAAACACCGAATCAACGATTTTACCCGACCAAATATACGCCCGACAAACAATTCCCATTAATTCGTGACGAACTCTGCCTCGACGACAACGGACTACTGTCAACAAAAACAACTGTTCCATTTGCAACCGTGTTTATCCGTTTAGCGACAACACTCGAAGGACTTCACGTATGCGGAATTCGTTAGCAATCGAGCGTCGAAGATAAACGGCTCTTTCGTTGATCTGATTATGGCTCCTTTTATTTTGCGCACTTTGAATTTTATGCACTTTGCTGTACTTGTTGAGCCAGTGGATTGTTTGGTCGAGCCACTGTGTTCTTTAGTTCGCTGGAAGTCGAAGTTTCGACGATACTTTTGTTTTCTTGACAGTGTTCGCTACTTGTTAGGAAGAAGACGAATTGAGGATTTAATTGAGTTGACATTGTGCGAGCGTCAGAGGTCTGTGAGAAAGTCCAATTGAGGAAAATGCAAAATCAATTTGTTGGGAAGCATGTGATTCGATATTTTTGATTTAATGAATTTTTATTGGATAGGATCAATCGAGACAATTGATTTTTTATAACAGTTTCTAGCAGTCGGTATTATTTGTTAGAATGAAGGAGAATTAAGAAGACTGTTTCGAATTGAATCGATAAATTTGGGGAAGTCGGAGTGTCTGAAATCTGCGAGAGAGTTTGCAATCCATTGTTGGTTTCCAGCAAAATAGAGCTATTCCAAAACTTTTCCTCTAATTCGAAGCTAATCTTCGTCCGCAGCTTTTACGAATTAGTCCACTTTACAGAGTAATTTAACTTTGTTGGCTCAACAAGTAAGCTATTTGCGATTTCCGGGAATTTAACACGAAATCGTGTAACATTACCCGTGTTTGCCTGTAATATTCAACGCGGCTGATAAGTGTGATAAATACTAGCTTACTTGTGAAAACGGATACTCCTCCGCGCAGCAGCGAAAAGCGTTTCTAATTAATTGTATAAATATTGATTGCTTTGCTTGAACTCGCAGAATTGTGTTTAGAGACCTTTCAAAACATAGAAGAAAATGAATGCCGATGAGATGTGTGCTGATATTTACAGTCGCTGTATTTAAAAAATTTACAAACGTGGATGGCTCCGTCGTGAATTAATTGTACAATTGCAGAAATGGTCGATTGTCCGGTAGGTAGCATGCATAAAATCAGTAAAACCGTCGTGTTTCGTGAAAATTCGCGAGGCCGGGTAGAAGCAGAAGCACTGACTGTGTCTGTCAGCGAGAGAAAGTGCATCGGTCAGCGGCTCCCGATAAAAATACACGGTCGGATGGCTGAGAAAGGTCAGCGATCCGGTAACGAGGGTGGATCGGGTTCGTTTCGGTCCGCGAGGCTCAACAAGTGCGAGCAGAACCTCGGCTTCATTGTCGTCGAGGTTCTCCTCGCACCGTGACGAACGGACAGAAACGACAGGAAGAGAAGGAGAACAGGAGGACAGAAAGGAGGAACGGCTTCTGCTCTTTTGATGTTTGACTCGAGGGTCGGAGTGGACCCGGCCCCGAGACGCTTTCCGGCTGAAGCCGTCTGGAGGGCGCAGACGGGTCGCGAAACACCCACACGCGTTCCGATGCACCCTCCTGCCACCTTTGCACGGCTAATTAAACGTTTATTTTAATTACGTCCGGTGACCGAGGGGAGAGAAACCGTCAACGAAGCGAATTCGTTGACGTTGACGAACGCTGAAGGGAACGGTGGATCTGCGAGATTCCTCCCGTCGAAATTCTAAAACCAAATTCTTTTATTTCGAGAATTTTTCAGGCGATTTTTTTACCATGCATTGCTTCAGCAGATTTTTGACTCTGTTCGTGGATTAGACTGTTGAATTCTGCGAATTGTTAACGACCAGAATTTGAAATATTTCTCACCCAAATACAACGATATTTTTTTAAATAAGATTGTAAACATTTAAACATTTTTAAAAAATATTTAACGCTAATCCGACCACGGTGAAACGACCAGGTTTTCATTTTACGATTTTTGAAATTACGAAGACACTGTCCTGGGAAATAATTGAATAAATTTCATTGTTCGTGCAAATATTATAACACAAACCGTACAGAATTTATATAAATTCTATCTTCTCAATTTTTCAAAGCTATGCATACAGCGGTTGATTTTAATTCTCCACAGGAGAAGTAAACGGTAAAAGTGCTGAATTAATTGAACGATATCAGTGTATAATATTATTTCCATCTTGCTGAAATTATTAAAGAAATAATGACAATTTTCTCATTGCAACCGACTCTTGCAACCGACACAGACAATTCTTATTTTGTGTAAAGGTCCCCAGTTTAATTATAACAAACTGTCTGTGCATAAACCCGTCGCCACTTGATTCCTACATATACCCAACGGCTTCGATAAATAAATTAACAGGTGACTGCAGCTTCTCCGAAACCGTCGGAACCTGTCGCTCCGATATTCTCCGAATTACACGAGCGTAACGGCGGATGTAATCCGAAAAAGTGTGCCGTAAAGTTGATATAAAATTCATTTCCAGTTTCTTAATGCACCGTGGGTTGGCTCAAAGTGAATTTTCGATGCGCTAGATTCAGGATCACAGCTATCCGCAGAACTGCCGGAGATCCAGGGTTAATCAGGTGTGATGTTAACTCCGGGAAGCTGTACAGCAGATTTATCTTGTCCGCGTTTGCAAGTTATTCTTAACAGCTGTTGTTCTCCTGAGATCCTCGCCGTCTCTTGGAAGGCTTCTTGCCTCGTCGAAATTCTCGAATAAGTTTATTATTCCGGGTTTCTTCGGCCGAAACTTCCGATGATGTATTTGAAGCTCCGTACAGACTTGACCATTTCCCAGAACGGCGCAATGTTAAAATTTTTTTTAAATTAATTAAAATATATGTATATATATTCGTAACGATAATTATCAGTAGATGAGAATAATTTTCAACGAATGGATGAAAAAACCGGCAACCGATAGATCGAGCGCGCGCACAAATGCACGCGGCGGCGGCGCACAGTGGTGCCAAATGGCCAAAGAGCGGCAAAAAATCGGTAAAAACGAAACTATCCAACGAATTTGTTTGAAAATTTGTGGAAAGATTGTCACAGATACAACGCGTATTTGGTAAAAATAATTTTTTTAAAAAGTTGTTAAGCATTCGGTAATACAGTGAACTCCCGCTATAAGTTAGTTGCGCGGTTCTGGCGGGAGACATTTAGACGAAATCTGAGGTTCTCGCCGAACATTGCATTTGAAATACACAGTGCACGCTGGAAATACAAATGTCACTATCATAGGTTTATGATATAGAGACGGATATTGACAAGGAGGCTGAGAAAATGTCTTTCTCTGATACAATGTTGCACGTAGAAACGGACAGCCAAGCTCAATATATCATATACCCCGCGGTGATGTGGGTAGTTCCAATCACTTTCAACCACGAAGCTTACACCGACTTACAACGGGAATTCAGTGTATGCGAACCATACAACAAATCCTTTAATAGATTTTGGTCTGGCACCGATTGTTTTGGCAAGGTATAACATTCAACTAATTTTGTGTACAATTAGACCTACGACATCCCTTGGCCGCAATTTCAATTGAAATATCAATTTTCAGAATATCCAAGAACGAATTCTAAGGAAATGACGGTGTATTTGATGTTTTAGGTGAACTTTTTAGAAATATTTCTATATAACAAAGAAAAATCTGAAAAAACTGATATTAAATATTTTCTTATACATATTTATTTCACATGTTTCTTTATTATTTGAGATA
The DNA here is from genome assembly GCF_050948215.1 of Halictus rubicundus. Lineage (NCBI taxonomy): Eukaryota > Metazoa > Arthropoda > Insecta > Hymenoptera > Halictidae > Halictus > Halictus rubicundus. The sequence goes on along the minus strand of NC_135154.1, from coordinate 19,448,092 downwards.
CATCCCTTAAAATCGATTTTCACCGTCGCTGAAAGTATGCAATTCCTTAAAGCGATAGGTATAAGTGTAGGGACTAGAGAAAGTTGGAAAACTGCTGAACACGATTTATGGTATACGTGACTAGACAATGCTATTTTTGAGAGAACTGTTTAGTTTCAGACCCTAGCATGATTTTAGTTCGAGTTAGTCACAGTCTCGATAGCTGCACACGGGTACCATCGATCGTCGACCTCACAATTAATTCAACACGCCAAACTCCCGTCCACCACAACCAAATCCATCTTATCAAAAGAATCACGGTCACCCAGATTTTACGGACTGCCCAAAATCCACAAAGCAGACATACCTCTGAGACTGATAGCGAGTGCAGTGGGTTCACCAACACGCTCCTCAAGAAAAGCAGACGGAACCTGAGGACATCAGGTATACCGGAAACCCACCCACACCGGCAGATATCTGAACGCGGCCTCACACCACCCCCCTACGCAGAAAGACTCGGTCATCTCCTCCCTAGTCGATCGGGCTCTCAAAATCTGTGAAACTGGCAATCTACAGGCGGAGCTGGATCATGCGAAGAATGCATTGGTACGCAATGGCTTCTCCGTCCGAAGAATCCAACGGACAATCGAGAGGCTCCAACGCCAAGTACCCTCTTCACAGGACCCAAAAGACGAACACCTCGGTTTAAGTTTTCTCCCCTACAACGCCGGCACCACAGATCGCATTGCCAAATGCCTTAAGAAAGAAGGGATCAAAGCGATTTTCAAAGCAGAGAGGAAAATTGGACAAATTCTCACCTCCCCTAAGGACCCTAACGACAACCACCATTAGCGCAGCCAGGGATTTACAAAATCCCCTGCTCATGCGGCAAAGTATACATCGGGGAAACTGGAAGTAGTGTGAGTACACGCCTCACCGAACATGATCGATGCCTCAGACTAAAATATACCCAGTCTGCAGTGGCAGAACATCACTTGGCCACTGGGCACAAGATTATGTTGGAGGAAACAAAGTTGGTATGCCGATGCCAGGAATATTTTCCACGCAAATATAGGGAATCCATTCAAATCCTTAAACACCCTGACAACATCAACAGGGACACGGGATACTAACTCAACCCCGTCTGGCACTCCCTCCTCCCATTTTTTAATTGTCCAGCCGAACAATTAAAAACTACTGGTGAGCACCGTTCCGGAACATTGACTAGCCCTATATAAACTCAGTTTTCTTTGACACTCGCCAGTATCGGAGTGTCTTCACCGCTGACGAAGCCAGCTGCAACGATGGCGAAACGTTGGGAACAAAATCCTTTTGGACACGGCTCTTTCCCGAAAGCTACTAATCGTGTATACATTCCAGGCCGTGAAAGCATCGAATCTACAATGTGTAGAGCCCCACGTGCGTAAGCTCTGGAGGACTCCAATCACTACTGGGAAGAGATTTTTCCCTGGGCACAAAGGGCAGAGAAAAGTATAAGTAGACAGGCCGATGGTACGGGAACCCCGCGAAGGCAAAGGGCCCGTTACCCGACAATGCACACAGCATGTTAAGGATGTGCTGCCGATGGAAATTCCGTTACAGGCGGACTTAATTAAACGCAGAACAGTGAAAATATTTACAGAATCGAAATCTGTTCTCATGTATTCCTCAGTTCGAGACTGGAAACCGACGCGCAAAGACTTGTACTTACAGTTAGTGACAAGACAAGTTTAAGCACAATTCCTCCTGAACAGCATTACGGCGGATTCAACGAAGTTCTATTGTATCATGTCGCAATTTCAATCAAAATACGCGATGGAGGAACAGGACATGCCCGAGAATCCACCAACGACCGACAAATATGGATTGCTGAAACGCGAATTAATAATTCGACAGTCAGCATCGCGGAGCCAGCGGATACGGCAGATTCTCGAGCAAGAAGAAACCGGCGACAGGACGCCTTCACAGTTCCTCCGGCATATGCGCAATTTGGCGGGTGCGACATTGAACCGCGATCGAAGAGACAAAAGACCGACTCTGTTGATCAGATATCAGGAATCCCACAACCGCAACGCGCGAGGTAAAGCACGGGGGAAAACACGATGTAAATTGAATGTCTAACGACATTCGGTTACCGGGAAATCTCTCAAATAGAGGGATAAAAAGAGAAATCCCTTTATCTGGCGGCAGCGAGCCGCCAACAAAAAGGCCAAAAATAGGCTATGTAGAAACATTAACAGTCCTCCTAGAAGACCTTCACATCGGTTAAGGGAAGGTGTTCTTCTTTTACAATCTTATTGCTAAATAGGAATATAACAGGGGAGCAAGACCTAGGCAGAAACCTATGGCAGTCAGTCAAGAGCTATAGGTCTAGACGGCACTCTGTCAGTTTTCCGTTCAGAATAAAATCCATACCACAAATTTCCGTGTATATTGAAATAGACCTTCACCACATAAGAATCCAGGCATTCTATTGTCGGAGTTTATTATGGGTTAATATTAAAAAACCGATTACACGAGTAAACACACACAAACGACAATAACCATACATTACACTGGAGGCGCAAGTCGGAACGTGCGACCTCCACGTGGTGTATCTTGCATTATTCTAATGCCGGAAGTATACTTGTCGTTGAATATACGATAAAACGGCAACAAATGTTGGATAGTTTCATTTTTACGGATTATTTTGCCACTTTTTGGCCAAAAATAGTGATCTAATGAACGAAAACTTTGTTAATGTACAACATAAAGAAATTATTATTTCTTTTTATTCAAACAATTAGTTCTAACTAACTATTTCACATTTTTCTTTATTATTTATGACATATCCTTAACAAGTTTGACCCGATACCGATGAAAGTTAATATATGCACTTAAAATGCGGTTAAGGGGTTTCGAAGGGTCTCGAGATTTTTTGCACAAAGTTAGATCAACATTACACCTTGCCGAAACGACTAGTGTCAGACCAGGATTTTTGTAACTGATTTTTTGTATTCCTTCATAAATGAAAAATGAGCGCAACGCAGAGGCTTTCGGTTAGTCCATATTATTTGATGTTAAATAGCTTTTTTGAAAAATTATTTTTGCCAGTTAACACGTTAACTGCCACGTCAGTGACACACGACTGACAGTGATTTTTGACTAAATTTAGAAATTCATTTTTATTGTGACATATTCAGATAAACCGAATTTTATTAGGATCTTTGGAATTCAGAAGGGTCAAGATAGCATCCCCTATAATACATTTTAAATTTCTAGTTTCGGTTTCATTAGTTACATTACACGGATTTTGTGAGAATCTCTGAGATTGATTTTTGATGGGATTGATTGATTGACGATTTTAGTCAAATACTAGTTAATTTAAAATTAATAAAATGGATTTATTGCCGCCTCTGCGCCACTGTGGCGTCGCGTCATCGCGTCACGAGTTTCGGTTGAGTTAAGTCCCCGAGCAATCTTGATTCATGGACTCCGAGCTAGAATCGAGTTCGGTCGATGAACTCGCGTCTTCGAACTAGCCTGGCTTATGGATTTTGGTTTCGCAACAAGATTGCGCCGCGGAATCTGGTCTCTTAAAGAACCTGGCTTGCGGATATTGGTTTCTGAGCGACTTCCGACCAAGAAACTTGGTCTTTTATAGTCCTTTATCTGTTTCAGTCCTGATCATTTAGTCCCACGACGCTCCCAAAATTCCGGCTACGTTTACCTCGTCTTGTTTATTTACCGAAGTCCTCCTATGTGATTGGTATCGTTTTCTTATCGGGTATTTCGAGTCGTCCAATTATCTTCTGTGTTTTTACAATTTCCTTACTTGCTGTAGTAAATTCGAAACTTCATATATTTCATCTACTGGGTCTAGTTCACATGCTTCGTTCACTATGATTGACTCCCTGTTGCTCCGCTGTATTCATCCTCCTCTCGGACATGTTCGTTCGCTGGAGTTATTTGTTCAATCATTTCGATTGCTACCGCTGTTTATTCTGACTTTGTTCCGTTTAAATAATTCTCTTTGTGTTCGTCTCTGTCGCTTCCGCGTTCTCCTTTCGCCATTAGTTTTGATCACATGATTACTTTGCATCGCAAAATTTGATTTACAGAGTACTTTTTATATTCTACTATGGCAATGTTTAATTATTGAGCTTGATAGTCTAATAGATAATTTGATGAGAATTTTTTGAACGGGGGCAATAATTTCGTAACTTTTTAATTTTCCTCTTTTGGCTTTACTATAATAGTTCCAATATTTTACTGGCGTCGCTAATTTATTCTTTAATTTTATCGGTTCCGAGAGTTTACCCACATCACTGGACTCTTATCGGAGAACACACTTAATTTCGTTGAATTTTTACTGCATTTACTTTCAAGATCAACATCTCTGTATCATCTCACTTAAAAATATTCTACTTCTCTTTACCTTACTTTACGTTAATGCAGTTCTAGACCCATTATTCTCTACTTTTCTGTACTTCTTTCTATGCTTATATTTTTCTCCCCAGACTGCGTCTTTTTTTATCGGCTACTTTTTTTACTTGAAACAAATTCATCGTCTCCCAATAATTAATTAACAATTTTAAACTCGTGAATTTTAAGAATGCATACTTTTAGAGGAGAATCAAGAAATTCATCTTCTCATAATATTTAAAGTTTCCCATTGACGTTAACAATCGTTTAACACTAGATTTACGGGACCCGTCAAAATGACGGGCTCTAATATTTTTAATTTACGATTATTGAGATTGTAAAGATCCATCTACGTGGAATTACTCAACAAACTTATTTCCTTAGGTGTATATTATTTAAAAAATGGCTGAAAACTTGGATAGACACATTCTTCTTATTTTTATAATGTAATGTAAAATACTCACTCTTAATGCTCCGTAAACCTATTGTTAAGTAAAATTTATACGGATAAGATAATGTAAGATAAAAATTTATTTGTTTAAACAATTGTTTAAATAATAAAAATTTATTTGTTTAAACAACCGTTTGAGTAACAAATATGTATTGGTTTCAACATTTGTTTTAATAATAAAAATTTATTTGCTTAAACGATTGTTTAAATAATAAAAATTCATTTGTTTAAACAATCGTTTAATTAATAAATAGTGTTCGAATATTAATGGGAGTCGCTACATATACCATAGTACGTAATTGCATATTACGACGTAAGTATTACGACTTGGCAACGTTTTTTCTGTGTATAATGCTCCATCATTAATTGCATTACATCTGACGAATTACAAGGGAGACTAAATACTTTGAGCGATAAACAGTGTCTTATAAATTCACTTTTAGTGATTTGATGAAATGAAAATCTATCAACAGCTGCCAGTTTCGATATTATTTCTGACAAAGTTGGTCGTGTAATAAATTTATTAATTATTTCATTGTCGCATGAATACCGAAATCGTTTGACGTTTAAAACTAGAACGGCTGGTACTTGGTTCATCCTTACCTTTCACTCTTTTAAAACTGTGAACACCTTCAAGATGCCTACGAAGACCTATGGTTGTCGATCCTTTGCGTGAAAGCTGTTTTTCACAAATATTGCAGGTAGCAGACTCTTTGATTTTATTTTTTTGAAAATATTCCCAGCAATCTTTGTATGTCTTATTCATACCGACAGGCTAAAATATTATGATTAACCAGATTATACGGATAATAGATACATAAAAATTACAACAAATAAATTATAGTAACAATATAGTTATTGTTAACTTGACACCAACTATGCATAAACGTACACAAGAACTGAACCTTCGGCTTTGGAAGTCAATCGTAGACTGCCTGTTTGTTCACGCAAAACAGAGAATAACGAGTAACGCGAGTAACGCGAGTAACGCGAGTAACGCGATCCCGTTTCCGATGTTTCTTCGGAGCCGCCTAGACATTGTATCACATTGCAGAGAACATTAAAGTACCAAGTGCGTTACCTCACATCGACATGCATTCTTAACAATTATTTTTTATTTTAACAGTGCTATTGTCACAAAATAAATGAGATTCATAAGAATTTTCCTAGATCTAAATTTCTCGAGAAATTCTCGAGAAGGAACACTAGTCTATACTCTTGCAAATTATTCATCTCACACTGACAACAGGAAAATCGAAAAACATTGAGAATTGCATAGTTCCCTCAAAATACATATTCTATCAATGATTACTATTGTATTCAATAATTACATTGCTGATTCCATGCATACACACCATCCAGAAGTGTGTAAAATACAATGAAACAAGAATTCTGTCTTTGTTTAAAATTTTAACCTAGTCGATTTGAAGTGATTAAAAAATTCCAATTATTGAAAAAGTGAACCAAAAATGTTTATTTTGGCAAACAAGAACAGTCCAGCCATATCAAACGTTTTTGCTATGGAAATACCACACAGTCCTTTGAAGCAAAGCGGACCAGCGTGGCTATTACTTCGCAGTAGCTATCATTGCACCGGTTGTGCATCCAAAATTGTGCACAATCTAGAAACCAACAAATTTATATGCCCTTTATTTTTCCTTCAACACGTTGAGTGCTGCACCGGTCATACATGGCTGATTCAATTCTTCTTTGTGTCTTTAAAAATAAATTTTGTTCGCGATACAGTTGCTTGAGTGAAATAACAAACAGTGACGACATTAGAAGAATTAAAAAGAACATCAGAATATTCCGTACGACTTATTAAAATTATTAACGGACGAAATTAATTCATTTCCAACCCCTTTTGCATGCAATCGATACAAGTAAGTTTTATTTCGCGTAAAGGTCCCCACAGTCAATTCATCACAATGATTAAATCAGTTCAACTACTTACACTACAGTCACTTAAATTCTCTTTGTCACTCAAATTGCAGAGTCCCAACCAAAATTACGACTTTCAAAACAATTCCAGCCACCTTAAGAGGGTTGCAAAACCGTTTCTTTTGCTAGACACGAGCAGTCGAGCGACACCAAACATCTTCCCCACAGAAATAGCGGCACCGTGCTCCGGAACAAAGCTGGCAGCAGTGGCTATTATTTCGCAGTCCAGACAGTATTGCATCGGTACCTGCCGATCGATTAGCAATGTGCCCCTCCATCCCGCATGTGCGACAATTCAAGTGCGTGCGCAAATTTCCCCTGCGGGGCACGACGTCCCCGACGGTGGCTACAGGAAATGTTTCGCACCGGATATGAGCGCTGGGCATCGTGAAAAATGCATACCCGTCGAAAATATACAAGGTTTACCTAAAATGTTGTATTTCCTTAAAAGAGGAGTGATTTCTAAGGTCATTTGAAGTAACCTATATTCATTTGATTTGATTCTATCCACGGAAACCACTATGGTGGCGTACGGTAGTTAAGGAGCTATTAACGAAAAACGCGGATCAATATGAGTAACGGGCGATCTGATTGGTCCGTGTTTCCCTCGATACGCCCGAGGCCTAGGCTGTCTACGGTGTATAGCGAACAGAGAATCGTGGTAGGGGCGAAACACATATCGCCGGTGAGCTTACGCTCGATGAATACAACGAGGGACAAGTGTTGTCTACGCATCGACCCGCGTCGACACGCTTTTTCAGGCCGAGGGTTCGCGATGCCGACCCTCGAAACCGAAATATTGGCTTAGAAACCGGCAAAATATCCTGAATCCCGAGGAGTTTCCACGACCGTAGCGATTAGGATCAGCCCTTAAAAGCATCTCCCCTGATGGACGATTCTCGACTGTTCCCTGAAAGGGTGCTCTTGAAATCCTTTATGGGAATGTTTTTCATTAATTTCTCGGAGAAGGATAGTTTATGGGATGTCCTTTAACCGCTTGCACTACGACTTATTTTACGGTTGCAGTGATTAGAACTTCTTTGTCACAATTTTTTAATTTTTTCTCGTATCTTCTTGTGCATTCTAATTTATCGTAGCATATTCTACTCCATTTTAGTATATTCGAGTACATTTTAATGCATTTTGCTATAAACCAATTTATTCTAGTATATTCTAGTTTATTTTAGTATATTCTAGTATATTTTAGTACATTTTAGTACATTTTAGTACATTTTCGTATATTCCAATTTATTCTAGTATCATATATTCTAGTTGATTTTATTCTGGTACATGAAAGTGTTTCATCTAACATCATCGAAGCAGAATAGGAATATTCGAATATTTGAATGTTTGTCGATCAGTGTTAGACTCGAGAGCACCAGGAACATAACGGATCGAGATGCCAATTAAATGTTATTTTTAGTCATTTGAGGTATGAGCAAGCTTGTGAATCAACTAACTTTTGTTTCGTTGAAACTCAAGAAGAAAAATCTAAAACGATAACCGTGAAAAAGGGAAACGGGGTAAATTTCACCCATTTTTTACCATAAGCCCCATTTTGGGATTAAACTGCCCCAATGTATAAAAGTGTAACTGCAAAGCCCCGTGGCTCCCATCGGGGGTAATAAACTTCTTTAACTCTTGTGCAGCGTTCGGGTCAGTTTGACCCGGAGCGAATATTCAACTTTCTGGTACTCTTCCTGTTGCACTACTGCTACATTACTGTGTATAAGTGTACAGTCACACGATAAAATTCTTACTTTGTTTCTCCGAATTTGACAATAAAAAAGAACAGAAACTGTCTTATAAAATGATTAAAAACCATTGAATTAATTCGTTCCGAACAATCGATGCATTGAAACAGCATCTTAATGTTTGCGTTTCCTGCCAGTAACACACTCTCTTTTAAGCAAGACGATGTTAAAGAAAGTGCAGCTCGTACAATTTTCAATATTTTGGCTTGAAAAAAATGTATTGTATACTCCAAATTATCGTCAACACATGTGCAAAAAAATCAAGCCACAAGATTCTACCAGTTTCTCTAAGAAAAAAAAAAAAGAAAAAAATCCTAAAGTGGACCAAAAAGATCACATGCGAGATCAGAATAAATTAACACTAAATCAATTTTGAAACGATTAAACAAATCCAAATAAAAATCTAAACAAATTCAATCCCTTCGGACAAATTTGATCAGGCTACACAAGTCAGTCAAACACCAGTTCTTTCTATATGGAATAAAATGTAAAAATGTGAAAAAATTGTAGGATAGCTGCAGGCTCGTGTAGCACATTGACAGGCGCAAAGTCACGAGAGGAAAACCGTCCGAATAAATTCAATACAACGGGCGGAGTTGGTCGGGCCAGAATTTTTGACGATCGGTTTAACACGAGAGTTATCTCGCGCCGGATCCCGTTTGCACAAATTCCCGAACAAATCCTGGCGCAGAGAGCGACGCGGATCCGTTGATCTGGCGAGCCGTTAATCGCCCACGCCTTTGGAGCTCCGAGGATTAACGATCTGAGGTTCTAAAACAAACATTCCGGCCGGTGGCTGTGTCAGCAGTGGCGTGTGTGACGATTGGGGGCTGGCCGACAAGCGTCTGACTTCGAACCTCGTTTTCCTGCCAGATTTCCTGCACACGCCCACGCTCCCGACGATCCAGAAATTGTTCCCGATCAACTCGGACTCCGTTCCCCGGTCTTCTCATCCCGGAAACGAGCCCGGTTATTAAACCCTTGGCCTCGAATCACCGGCCAGAATTTCACACGTCCGCATTTCGCTCTTACGAACCAGTCCCCCTTCAAAATTAAGTAACTTTCTCAAAAGTGGACCGAGCGACTTGAAATTTTTCAAGATGGCAGAGGAAAGACGTGGTTTATTATGTAACGCGTGGACAAATTTTTAGACAAATTTTAATTCACAGAGTAGATAGTGATTTTATAACCATTACTTCTTCCGAGGGTGTCATGCAGATTTTATCTGTAGGTTGTAAAAATTATTTTTATTATCTTTTGTATCGTTAGCATGCGTCCAAAAAGTTTTGCGAGCAGTGACAGCTATTCAAAGAGAAATGTTCAATTTTCTTACAAAAATGCATTTTAATTCGACAATTTCGGCATTAAAAAACAATTCGTACAACCTATCGTCTCAATTATAGGTTTCATAGATAAAAGAACTCTTCGTTAACATCCGTATAAATTTCAGTCCAGTAGATCTTTCTTAATTTTTAGTTTTATCCAACAAGATCGGGTTTAATGCCGCAATTCGAGCCGCCTACGCTTCAATCACGAACAACTCCGAGACTACAACAAATTTCACCTTAAAATTTTACAGAGACTTTTCTGAATAGTTGAATTACAAGATCCTACAGAAATAAACTCGATCGTTTTCCACCGGAAGAAAAGAAATTCCCGGTTTCTAAATGGCAAAGGAACGCATAAAAATGTCCGCGGCATGGATTTCGAAGTTTCGCAGTTTGCCGCGCTCTCCCCGCGTAAGCTGATTATCTGCAAAGCCGAAATTTTCTGGAAGGCTTCTGCGTTTAACCACCGATCGATATTCGCCGTTTCCGATGGCCTCTGGCCGTCCGTCTCTCCGCTCGAAGTCAACGCGTTCGTTTGGCGCTCGTCGTCGACGACGATGTTCCTGCGAAAAATAACACGTCGACACGATTAACATTCGGGGAACAGATTTCTGGGGTTATCCTTTCCAAATCGCCGCGATACCCCTCGTTCGACAGCCGGACGACGCGTCCGAGAGCACCGCGTTGCTATAGAAACCTACCCCTGCGTTCTGCTGCGGCTGTTGATCTGCAGCGGTTCTCAAAATATTTTTCCTTACAGTGTCTTAAAGCACTGAGAACTGTAATTTTCCATTCGCTCCTGGCCAATTCTAAGATGATTGTTGCATTTGAAAGTGTATTGGGTATTCTACATTTTTTTTTTTTTTTTTGGAGTGCAAGAAACCCATGAATAACGTAGGAGTAACCGTATTTCTATTGTACATTGATTAATTTTGATTTTAATATGCGCTTGCAATTTTAATGTTCTCGTCAAGATGCACAACTCCCACTAGTAATTTTACTTGAGGTATATGCTAATGAATTGGGGATTTTGATATTCTTTTTTTTTTTTTTGATGTGATGTGCTGTTTGATTTTAATAGGCCCTGGTAATATTAATTTTTATTTTAGGGCGTGTCTCACCCCTCAGAAATTTTAACCGTTGCATTTTCCAATGTTCTGAGGATTTTAATTTTTTTTTTAGAAGTTTTTATGTTGATTATGAATCGTTTAATTTTAGTGTGCAGTGAATTCCACCCTTAGCAGTTTTAATTGACGAATTCGTCAGCGCGCTGGTATTGTTAATATTGTCTTTGTAAAGTGTGGTTCACCGTTAAGCCATGCGGAGATCATTTTGCGACTTTAATGTTAATTTGTCGCGGTAATTCTGCGTTTCCTCAGCATGAAATTCACCTCTAGCATTGTGCTCTTCTGGTTACGCATTTTCTTGGAAATGCAGTTTCGACTGTTTGCGTGAATTAATTAGAAACAAAACTTTGCATCCAGGTGGAAGTGACTCGAGCAAGGTTTAATACATTCGGAAATTGTAGAGGCTACATGTTTCCCTACATTTCCGTTTTGTTGCACCTTTTCCCTTCTTTAAAGCCTGTTTATGCTATCTCCGAAGTGCAAAGCTATTTGGAAATCGCCTGGGAGTTAGGGAGAAGTTGGAGAATACAGTTCTGGGTCTAAAAACGAAGTCTGCGACTCTTCGCAGGTGTCTGAAACTATTCTACACGCCATTTCCTCATATTTTCTGTCCCACCGATGTGCCATTTTAACACAGAATAATGAAAATAACGTCTAACATGAAACTACTCAGCTAGAAACGCAACAATTCGTTAAATATAAAATGTAACACAAAATATTAATCTATTATAATATTTAATCTTAAATATTAAATATTCTGCAGTAAACAATTTATGAATTCGGATACTACTGCTTTACGTACAGACAGAATTTATTACAATTTTCTCACCGAGTGTTTTCTGTCGTTAAAAAATACCTCTGGCTCAGTATAAAATTTTAAACGAATTTATCTCATGCCATCTGTATCAATTATTTACCCGTACGAAACGTCAGGTAATTAATTAGGAAACTTGTGTCCTTTCTTCCGCTCCCTTTCACCCTACAATACGTTTCAGAGCAACCAGCAGACGCCATTTCTCTAGAAATCAACCATTTCTTTGAAAATCAACCATTATCGGCGTCGTTCTTTTTATCAATGAACGAACGATGATTTACGAAGGTATCGGTCCGTTTGCAAAGGGTATATTCCCTTGAAGCTCCAGCATGATGGATTACAAAGTTTTGTCGCTCGGTCATTTTTCTGCGAGCTGCGAGATATATGAGGAAACGGGCATAGAATGCAACGCACACTGGCCGGAGGTCATTCAATTGTGCAACACAGCACGCAGCTACTATCTTACTGTGTCAGATTCTGTTCTAGCGTTTTTATCCTCGGTTTCGAAAAATCCCAACTGATCCTTATCGTCGGTGGCATTCACGAGAGAACACAACTGTGCGAACAATGGAAAACTTGCAATGCAAAACACGTAAAACGGACACCTTTCGGACGCCTCTCAATTATTCAATATTCCATTCATGTTCCTATAGCCACAAACGAGCACTGTAGAGGCTACCATTTTTGAACAATTTTTCGACATTTTTCATTTAAAACTTGTTCTTGTTTAAAACTCTCCGTGTCCCGATATACTCAATACATTCCATTTCAACACTGTTGAATGCGTTTCCATTCAAGTTCTCTGGACATTTCCAATTTAATTCCCCTCTCTTCCCGACGAAATAAAAATGAAACACAAATAAATATACGTAAAATTGTCAAAACTAGTCACTACTAGTCTTAATCAGCTCAAATCAATAATTTCATCTCAGCCAGCAGCTCCAGCAGAACATTTCAGCCTCAACACCAAACTCTCGCTCTCGTCTATTGATCGGCTTCCCTCAGTCGCAAGTGAGTCAAAGTAGCCAAAGGATTTCACGCGAACACCATCCGGTTGACCCGGTATTTTCGAAAATTCAATGCTCCTTTATGCATCGAAGGTTGGCGAAAGGGATGGGGTTGAAACGCCGAAGATCAAGCTGTGCCCCTAAAACCCTCCGAACGACCGGTGTCGGATCCGTGGAATCTGTCAGCCTGGGACGCGATACTTGAGTTCAAGTCGATGGATGATCCGTCTCTCTCATCCCCCTAAAATTCGACTTATTTGTTCAGCAAACGGAAAGGTGGGGTTGGTTTTGGACAATCGGAATGCCCCGTAGTTTCTTCGACGATTTCCCTGGAAAGCCATCGCCAGCCAATCTAGATGGCACCGTATATATCCACGGTGTACGTGCTCTCGTGGACTTATTGTTAGGGGTGGCTTTTGACCCTGCGGCAACTTCGTACACTGCGATAAACCCCGGAGATGGAAATCGGAACCCGTATTTACGGATGCCCGGTCACCGACGCGAATTTCTTCCCTCGTAAAGAGAGCGCAAACACCTGATCGTGTACCGCCCCCCGCCCCCGCCCCCACACCATATCGCGACTCTGGCGGAAGCCTGCCATTACCTTCACCCTCCATCCCCCTTGGTCCTCGTCGCTTCATTAAGATTTGCTTATTAACACTGCTAGAGTAAGATCGATAGTTTCCACGTGAAAAGTGACGCGAGTGTTTAATGATTATTTATACGCCTGGACGGGGGTGGACGGTGTGGCTCGGCTGGGATGATTATTGGGGGTGAGTCTGCGAAAATAAATTGCAACGTGGGATGAGAGGATCGTTTAATGGGGTTTTGGTTTTCGACCGATCTAGGCAAGGAAGAGGATCTATGTATGAGAAGAAAGGGTGCAGCGGAATTGTTCATCAAAAAATATTAAGCTCTCGCTACGGGAGAAAGGATTTTCCAAGGAGACGGCGACTGGAGACGCTAACTTCCGATATTCCGTAGCCGGAAGTGGATAGCAAGAATTTGTCGTCGATCCCCTCTCGACAGAACAGCTCTCAGGATTGATACGTCGCGATGCTAAGCCATTTAGAAGATTGAAAGACCTTTCCCCGATATCTTTTCGGGTCACAGAGCGAAAAAAGGGCCACGTCGACTTTGTCCAACTCTCGCGATTTCACTTGTAATCGGATCGTGGACGTTCCAACGTGGGAGGTATATAATGGTATAGTGTATACCCGATCGAATTCTAGTCGCTATTAGCGAGAAACAATTTTATGTTTTGTTTTATCACCGATGGGATTTTTAGTCGAAGGAGGACGGGCTCTCGAGTGGTGTTTCCAAAGACTCGGCTTTACGTCACCGACGTTAGGTAGTTGAGACGAGTCTCCCCCAGAGACAATTTCAGATTGTTTGGGGTGGGTCTTGTAAGCGTCAGGGACTTATATCCCTGGCCACCAACCCCTCCTCCGCGTGGTGAGACCTGGACACTTTCGAGTGACTAACGGGGCTCTGGTAAAGAGTGCTCCTGCGTGAGTTTTCGCTCTGCGATGATCGCGGCACTCACAAAACCGGAATTCCTTCTGCCGCGACGACCCACCGGAATGGAGCCCGGTGGTATGTTGCAGAATGCGAAAAACGGGGCTCTTGCCTTCACCGGTTGGACCAAGGGGAGGTAATCCACTTTTAACAAACCCCTACCTCTAAGCTGAAGATCGCGGCGAAAGAGGTCCCGTGTCTCCATGCGAACACGTGGCGGTCGGTTGGCGCATCGACCATTGCCGACTAACCTCAGGATACCAGGCGAAAACCTGAGCGTAATACCCTTCTCCCCGGAAAGGGCGTAACCCGGGGAGTAACTGTTTTTCGTCCCAACTCGTGGGAACAATTATGGAATTTCTTAAAAACGAAAACACAAACCAAATGAAGAATGACGGAGGAGGAAAAGGAAAGCGTAAGGGAGGAAAGGCAAAGGCAAAAAAGAAGAAGCGAAAGAGACCCAAATGGACAAAGGCAGTGTCCCAAAGGAAGAAAAAGATGAAGGAGAAAGAAAGATAGAGACTGAGGAAGACAAGTCACCACAATCTGACGGAACACAGTGGCTGACGCAAAACAGGAAAGGCAAGAAGCGCGCAAAAGAGCGTTCCAGCGACTCGGAGGATCCCTCCAAGTCCAAAAAAAAAAAAAGGAAAAATCGGAAGACAGACTGCGGATTCCGCAGATAAAAACGAAAACGAAAAGGAAAATGGAAACGAAAATGGAAATGGAAATGGCAATGAGAGCGAAAACGAGTCATAAAGTTATAAAAATGGCAACCCTAAATTTCTTGAGATTGTCCATAATTTTTAATACAATAAAAACAAACTTGAACAAGGAAATTTATTCCACTATTTTCCATATGTGAATTTTCATAGTTTCTAATTGTCAGGTTTGCTGGAGCAACCAAGTACTAGTTAGAAGATACTCTTCTTGGTCAGTAGTGGCATCTCTTTCGACTCGTTTACAGGGTCGATATCTCGAAATGCGGGTCACGGCGCGGAAGGAATGGGGGTGAAAGTTCTTCCCCGTGACGGAGATCCCTCGCTCGCGGGAATAATAGTGCACTTGGCATGAGTGACGGGATCACTGGCGTTAATTATCCTAATGAGCGGTGGAGACCGCCACGCAGACTGACGAAATTGTCTTACCGGAATTGAACTATAGTTGTTCTTTGCCTTCCAGCCTCCGGGTGACGATTTCCGGGAAGATTGTTTCGTCTCTGTCACCGCGGATCTGCACGCACCAAGAAACTCGAAACTATGGCGCGGATAACTGTGCATATTACATTGAACTTATGCTATTAATTCTCTTCTTGCCTGATATTAATCGAGTAGTCTCTGACAAAAATTAAACCTCCACATTTTTGTTCTTGTATATTCTTCGATGTTTGTTGGCATATAAACTGTTGTAACTTTATGTTAAAAAATTGTATGACAAATTTTAGAACATCGTAGTAGAGAGGAAACTTCTATCCTCAAATTCATTATAGGCTCAATGAGGAGAAAAATTTTTGTCGTGAATGAATCTTTAATGGATTTGAAGATTGAAGCTTCCTCTTTCCAAAGAGTGTTTAAAAATTGCTGTACGATTTTTTTAGCCGTTTCATGCAACAAAAATGAGGACTATGTTCGGTCGAGCGTACCGAGTTTGACTGTACATCTCTCGTTGAAAGTTGAATAAAAGAGCCAAAAAAAAAATCGTACATTAATTTTTAAAGACCGGTTGTAAAGAGAAAGCTTCGATCTTTAAGTCCACGGTGGATTCATTCGCGAACAATATTTTTTAATATTTTTAGAGACGTCTCAATTTTCAGTGTTTTGCAGAAAGAACATATCTTTAGTTTTTTACTTGTATCGTGCAAACATATTTTAGAAAATAAATGAATTAAGGGTTGTTAAAGTAGAGCTATTTGAAGCTTGAAAATGAACCCAGGTTCATGCCGGTATAATTATTTTTGACGAAGTTACACCATTTTAAATCTCTCGTGGATGAGCAAAAGAGATCAAAATTGATTTACCGTCTACTAGTTCAGCGTTCAATACTTAAATAATTAAATTCACCGCGGGCAGAGTTAATCCTGGTCGCTTGATCTTCTTGTGCGGTGGTTATTCTAGTCTCGAGTAGCACAATATGAAATTTTCTCGCCTTATGCGGTTAATTCCTCGTTATTTAGTATCGCGGTGGAAGAAAAGCTCAAGATAGGGAAGTGTTTGAGCGCGTAGAACAATGGCCGCCGGAAGAATAGCGTGACACGGGCCCAGAGCCCGGAATTTAACGGAGTAATCTCTGAAAATGTTGGCAAGAAAAAGCGTAAAAGTAATTGCACATCTCCTTGGGGTTTTTTCACATCGCCGGGAATCCGCCGCTGAAATTCCAGGAAATCGTTCTTCCTCTCGTGTTTTCGTCTTTCCTTCCTACGGACACGTGAAAATTATAGTTGCAGTTGGACATATGATAGTGACGAACATAATGAAGATTAAGTCCGAGATATCTCCACGGCTTGTAACTTCCACACAAATTATGAAATTTGCGAAAAGAATTGTGAAATCCCGACTGTGCTTACGCATACAAAAATTGCTACAAAAATTATCAATAATAATTTATTAATAATTGCGGGTCTTTATGCAAAATAGAAATTATCCAAGTAGCTTCTAAGAAACAAAAATTAAATGAAAATGTATTTTTCCTTTCAAACATCTTGAGAAGTTAAAAATAGCGGAACGAGGTGCTTAAATTCTTCAGGTGTCTACTTTTGTATTTGACTTCCTCATTTTCGTCGCAATTGCAGCAAATCCGCAGTCTAATAATGACGGAAAATATTTCAAGAATCTTATAATTCACTTTAAATTGAATTTTCATTTAGCTCCGACAAGATTACCTTTCGGAGGGAACTTTTTGTTCAATGACACATTTAAGTTGCCATCGAGACAGTATAACGTCATTAATTCCAATGAAAAATATTCCCTTAATTAACCACCTCTGGTTACCTTTACACAAAATTGCAATTTCCTCTTTAAATCGATTTTCCTTCAAGACTCAATAAATTGGTATTTCCAAAAGACGGAGCCAATACCGACGGTTCAAAAAAATTCAATCTAATTTCTGCAATACTGCAGATCTTCGTCTAGCGAATCAGACACCCGGTAGGGCCGACAGATCTTCGCCGATCCGAACAATTTATCGCGAATGTCACCGCTCGCGGCTCGGAAACCGCGAGTTACGACAGCTCGGCGTGCTTAATGAAACCCGGTGGTCGTCAAGCGGCGAGTTTTAATTAAGAGCGAGCCGGCGCGGAAGCAGGGCCGTTCTGTCGATCGACACCTGCCCGTTCTTTAGGAACCGATCCCGGCCGGGAACCGTTTAAATAAATTATTTCGCGGTCGGCGGCCCGCGGCCCGCTCATAAATAACGCTGTCAGCCGGCCGCGGATTCGTTCGTCTTCTGGCCCTTCGACGAAGATTTATCATTATTTATTGCTGTTGAGGTGTTGTGCACGATCGGACAGGGAATTGTAAGTTGTCGGGAACAGGTCTCGGGACCGGAAACGCGGGTCTTCCAGCGGAAAATACAGTTTTGTAGCCAATATCTGTACGAAATTTCGACGAATCAGACGATGTTGGGAGTCAAAGGGCGAAAGTAATTTTATTTCTGCAATCGGGCTAATCCCCGAGCTTCTCGAGAAACGGAGGTATTTTAGAGTCCTCGAGCATGATTCTTCTCGTAGGAACCGGTACACTGGTTAACGAGAAACAGAGAAATTGCGTCGGGTGTCTTTGAGAATTGCTGGCGAAAATGGTTTATTGTTTCAATCGGACGATTTCGATTGGATTTCTGTTTGGTCCCTGTAACTCCCGGGGCTAGAGGAAAATTATAAGAAAAGTTGACTATTGTTTAGTCTGAACGAAAATCTCAAATTGATAGACAACAGGGAAAAAGCAATATCTGGAATTCTGCGATACACAGACTACATACTTTCTATTTTAAAGAAAATTTTTGATTGAAGGTGACAGACTAAAAGAAATGTATCAGGGACCATAACTGTTATAACCAAAAAGAACAAAAGTCATGGAATAACAAGTATTTCATCGACTAAAATTGTATTGGTTACAAACAAGGATTATGAGATAGTACGGTACATAGAAAAAACCACGCGATGCATATTCAACAGTTACAGATTGGAATACAGAAATGTGTGTATGGTGGTCGCTTGAATAATCCTACACGAATCGTGGTGTGTTCAAACTTTTGCTGTTCATTTTATTGTTCCGAATACAAATCGTATGTTCCTAATCATATTTTTTTTTTTAAACGACAATTTGTCATAACAATGTAATAAAGGAAATAAGGTTTCCAATACGACTTCAATAATTTTCCACGAGTCTTTATTGCTTGAAATACACACCGTCCGTTTATACAGACATTTTCGCGAGAATTGTAATCATGCGTAATACAGTAATCACGATCGTGTCCCTTGCAGTCCTTTTGCGAACGGGCTTTGTGAATTTGTGTGCAGGTAGTAAACGCCCCTTCTAAAATAGAAATTATCACATTTACGAATTCACCCTGTACATTAAAATTTTAAATATGAATTATTTTAAGTCTTTATTTTAAGATAATTAAGTCTCATGATAATGTATCTCTTCTTCTAATAATGATTGTACGATGCAAATAATATCGTAATATTAAATTCGTTCAATTCTTTCAGTTTCATTTATTCAACATATTTCATCTATTCATTTTTATCATGAAAGCATAAGATCTGCGAAAATTTTTCTTTCTAAAAATACATGATCGTTGATCACAGAAGGAGGTCCAAATTTTCCCGCTCCAGTTAATAAATGACATGGATGGTAATCATTAGTTCAGATATTCACGTGACAACGCCATCGCGTGTAAAATGTGTCTTAATTGAAGGAAACTAAAGTAATACTAACGCAGTGCTTGGTGTATCAAATCCCATTTGGACTATATCCGAATAATTACACGAATTCGTTTGGAAACTCAAATCGTCGGCGCATTGAACGCCCAAAAATCCTAATGGATTAGTCACTGACTCCGCATAAAACCTCCAGGATCTATGATGACTGCACAAATCTGTAACACGAAGAACAATAGATACCGATATCAAAAACATTCACAGTGCATTACTAAGTGCATCTGTTGCAATGAAAACAGTTGTGTACGAAAAGTGTGTACCTTCGTTCGAAAAAGGTATACTAAGCAGGGGACAACCAGGTTGTATTTTACGTCCATAATTCGGATGGAAATTCACAGAACCAGAGTTGTACGGATTACCGTAAAACAGCTTGTCAGTGTGTATAATGTCGACGAACTTAGCATCGCTGGCACTCAAATATTTTCCGGTGTAAAATAGAGGACCAGCTGGATCTAAACCTGTAAGAGAGTATTGTATCACGCTAAAAAATCTATGCTAAAATGGTCAACACTTCAGGGATAATGTCTGAGGAATTGCCGATATTCGAATTCTTGTAACTTTACGATAGAAAGTTGTAGTGCATTCTGTCTAGGCTCATTCTACGGCTTGAAGCCTCCAATTTCGCATACTGCAAAGAATTTTTTTCTGAAAAAATTTTATCAAAAACAGAACGCACTGTGAATTCGAAGATTGGACTATTTCCTTTAAAATGATTCCTGAAAAGTTGCGGTACGATTTTTTATTGCAATTTCATTTCAGTTCGAGTAAAATGAGTGACAATACAAATCCTGAAAGCAATCTCGCAAGTATGATCTCTCTATGGTCTATCTAGTAATATATCTACCAAACTATTCAAATACTAGTTGTCAAAATAGCAGCATAAGATACCTGTTATCCTGGGGAGAATGTAGTTCAGGAAGGCACTTATTCGTCCAGATACCTGTCCACCGAAGGAATGTCCAATTATATGAATTTTATACTGATCTAAACCACTAGCTTGTAATTGATTTAAACTTTGACCTATAGCCTGGGAGATTGAATCAATTAATCCCACAAGAATTAAGTAATTGTTGGCTGCAAGTTTCCCATAGTCGATAGCAACCACGTTTATATCCGTTTTAAAATAAGCTGCAAGAAACATCATTGTCATTAGCAATACGGTGAATTGCATTAGCAAAGAAATTGCGTAGAAACTTTCAAAATCACGACTTACCGTCCGTTACTGTGATGACACTATTGCTGTCCACGGTTTCGCCGTATCCGTGAATGTAAAACATTGTCCATTTAGTCAAATCCAATTTAGGTATAAGAAGCGTGACATTCTTGATATTAACGTCCGTGTGCGAGCCATTTCTGAAAAGCGTATTTTGTTATAAACAAGTCGACACTCAAGCATTATTCGAAGCAACAGAAATACTATTAACCATGTTAGAATACAACAAGATAATACGAACAATTCATTTGCATATAATCGGACGATGAAAGTATTAGGTACACAAATTAATTTGCGGCTCAGATTCATTAACAACTATTTGTCTTGAATTGGACAGAAAGTCTTTGCACATGTTTCAATGTTTATTTACTAGGTAATTCTACTTCGTTAAATTGAAATTAATAAAATAGAAGTGCTGGCTACTCTATTCGAACACATTCCATCATCTTACAGTGTTCTTACTTTACAGTACAAAAGAAAAAACATATTAAACTGAATGTACTAAATAAACTAAAAACTACTAAACAAACTTACAATGAAGTAAACGTTTAGAAAGTGACGAGGATTATTTTGGAGAGTAGAATATATTTTAGTTGTTCGTAAACAATTAATACATTCGAGGATAAAGGGTTACGCATTGATTTGTACACCTAATAATTAGAACGTATATAAAAAGTATATAATTAGCTACTTATTGTAGTGTCGGAAGAAAATCGTGTCCGTTGATGTTGACTGGCCTAAAGCACCTGTAAACAATATTAATGTACAATATTTTTGATACAATTTCTTCATATCATGTTCTATTTATTAACACATGACGTGCCATAGCTAAATGATCAGTTGCACATTTTTTTATTTTACAATTATTATTACGAAATTGCATCCACAGAAAGTTATTAAACAGTCTTCTTCTCGTTTTAACCCTGTGAAGGGTTAAAATGCTTTTTGCACGAAGCCCTTAAGACCTACTTAACTCGTAAAATACTCACATGTCAGGGCAACACTAATAACACCAAGGGAAATAAACGCGCGAAAGTTCCCCATGTCGAAGGAAATCGAATATATCAGGTCCGCACAATTTCGAGTCGCAGCCTGACGATTCTATTCCCGGTCGACGCAATATAAACCGATTGAATAATTTATGCACTATCTTATTTAAGCAATACTATATGTATCTACAGAAACCACACATTTGCATCCACTTATAAACGAAACATTATTATGCTGTGACGTAAACACAAGTGCATAATGTTGCCTTTTCTATTATTCGAAGACAGGCCTTGTTTACGAGATGATTTATGGCTTTTATAACACAGTCCTGGAAATTAAAACATTTTTCATATTTTGCAATATCCGGATCGAATCCGGAAGCATAATTTCTCTACCACGCACACCTTTCGAAAAATATCGGTATTTATCAAAACGCACGATTTTGGCAAAAACTTAGGTATTACGTGAAAACTAAACGTGCGTGGAACTTCCGATTTGAGTCAGAAGAAAGATGGGACTCTCCTCTGTATGTCCATGTAAACAATTACATATTTTTGTACTTTTTAATAGTTGTAAGTACTTGTTAAGTTTGTAATTGAGCTGACGCGGGCATTTTATAAGCACTATTTTTAATACAACAATTCTACAAACGTTTCTGGTAAGGAAACCAGTCACGAAAAATATTTGGTCGGTTGGTGTATTATCAGGCCAATTTTGTTTGGCTGCAATTTCGTCATAGTCAATAGCACGCTTGTATCTGTTGTCGAATAAGCTACAAACGTCGTTGTCATTAGCAATACCAAGGTCGCATGAGTTAATTTTTATCTATGAATTGCATTAGCAAAGAAACGAGAAAACTCGATGTCTCGAGTACAAAACGATTAGTCCTGAATATTGTTTAAACTTTCTGAGTTATAAGTGTGAAAAGTATGGTGCAGTGTGAGCTGCAACAATAGGCTGTGTTTACGACATATTTTGTGATTTCTGTAACACAGTCCTAGAAATTAAGACTATTTTCATATTTTTCAATATCCACTGGGCGATTCTTATAGAGTTTCTCGTTCTAAAATCGAATCCGAAAGCATAGCTTCATAAATATCGGATTTTATAAGAACATATAATTTCGGCAAAAACTGAGATATTAGAGATATTAGAGACAATAAAAATCTACAATAATTTTGCTATTTATCAACAAGTATATTAAAGTTTTAAAAAGAAATTGATAGTGAGCACCTGGGGTACCCGGTTTGTTGACACAAGGATTTAATACAAATGAAGAGAGTTTAATGTTTTAGCTAGCTTGTCGATTTGCATGCAAACTGCTATTTTCATGGGCCGTTCAACACAAACGAAAATGAGGAGCATGTTTAGTTCACTGATCAGAGAATTCTTCGGTGTCAGAACAAATTGGTGGTGTTCGAAGTTGGTTCAGAAACGAAGGAATTGCGAAAACAGGGGGAAACCGCGAAAGCTGGCCAGAAAATTAGCAGGACCCCGCTAGTCGGAGAAAACAAACGAACCGAGCATTCATCACGAAGACAAACGAGTGGCCATTGTTTACTAATTACGATATACATTCCTGCGGTGAAAATAAACTAATCTAAATATAATTCCCGATTCACAGAGGCGCCTATAATTAAATCCAGCGGAGTTAATAATTGCATCCAGTCTGGCGGTCTGACGTTCATTACGTCAGCGGTTAAACGGTGATAATTTCTCGGAATAGTAAGGCTCTACTGTCCGTTTTTAACCGTATCTTCGGGAACACCGCGGTAGAGAAGCGGTTCATTTATCTTTGAATTATTCCACGGCAGCTGAAACGCTGGCTCAGCGTCGCTTCTTTCCGAGAGGGAGAGAGGATTTCTGGAGACGCGAGCGGCCGTCGCGACGCTCCCGATCGACAAAGCGACCGCCCCGGAATAATTCACGCTTAACCGCGAACTTCCTGCAGGATTACAATTTCCTGGTCCTCGTAACGGCACGCTCTATATCCTCTTACCGTCCGTCCGAGCCACGATTGCCTCCGGCAGTCGATAGCGACCGTCTTAAAGACTTACCCACATTCCAGCAACATTAAAAACTATTGTTCGTGAACGAATCCATCATGGACTTAAAAATTGCAGCTTTCTCTTTACAACGAGTCCTTGGATGTTGATGTACCATTTTTGTTTTATTTAGCTATTTGATGCAACAACAACGATGACTTGTGTTCGGTTGAATCAACCCCCCACACTGTGTTTCATACTTTTGTCAAGCTGACTGTACACCTTTCATTCAAAATTCC
The DNA here is from genome assembly GCF_050948215.1 of Halictus rubicundus. Lineage (NCBI taxonomy): Eukaryota > Metazoa > Arthropoda > Insecta > Hymenoptera > Halictidae > Halictus > Halictus rubicundus. The sequence continues at coordinate 19,424,346 of NC_135154.1, read as the reverse complement.
ATAAAACAACAACCAAAAATCGTAAAGCAATTTTTAAGCATTCGTGGCAGAGGGGAAGCTTCGGTATTCAAATCTGTGAAAGATTCATTTGCGAAAAAAATTTGTCAATGTTTTCAGAGCGGTTTGAATTCGTGCTATTTCCAAGAGAAAACACGTGTATGTTAAGAGCATGGTGCTGGTCTATTCCAAAAAGTGATTTCAATTTAAAAGTTTTCGTTATGCACAGGAATTAACAGTGTTGCAAAAGTCTACAAAAATTTTTATAACATCCCTAGTACGTCTATCTAAATAATAGTCTCACAAATCTGTCTGTAAAATAATTCTCGTGCAGTATAATAATTTTCTAATGGCCATACGAGTGCTTAAAGCGATTCCATGGTACATGTCTGTTCGAAAAAGTGATCTAGGTCAGAAAATTGTGTTCTATGTGCCTGGTCGTGATTCGAAAGTGTTAATTGAGATAGGGAAAGGCAAAGTCCAGTTGATCTATAGAAATTGACTCGGACTGAGTACATATTGGAGCTTTGATCCCCAGAACCAACTTTGATCACCGTTTCCCCCTTTAGTCTCCGACGATGTACCTCTACAAATCTCTCACGTGCTGGGAATTGTTTGCATTTCAGGACGATGCGGGCACTGGTCACCGTGTGACCAGCTCTGCTACGACCTTCACGACGGGATGTACGAGTGCGACTGCCGTCCCGGCTATAAACTTGATAAAAATGGATACAGTTGCTCCGGTGAGTAAAACCACGTCCAGTTATCTTGTCCTCCATTGCAATTCTCTGGCCGCGTTCCTGCAGACTTCCTTGTCCAATTTGTTTGTTCGACGCGTTCCACGGAATTGTTTCGCTAAATGCAAAAGAAGACACCGTTTTCCTGAGCTATTCTAGAAGCCGGTGCTTCATCGAAATAACAATATTTCCACAGAATTTTATAACACTCTGCTGGCGAGCAAAATTCGAAACATGGGAGCGCTGGGAAAGCTCGCTCGTTGCAGAATACCTGCGGCAGAATATTGAAAGAATCGCGATTATTTGTAAACGAAAATAACTCGTGATATACAGTGATATACATCTATTACATTTTTAATCATTTCCGGTTCTGTTGTACTATTCTTGTTCTGTCCTTTTCCACAATTCACGAACACCTGAGGGTGGATCGCGCTGGCCACTTTTTTCGTAGTTTAATATTTTTGTCTGAAACGGCTGGTTTGCGTTTCTTTTCTTTCACTTTGAACCCGATTCAATTCAAGGAGCGGCGAATATGCCACTCACTTGCATTTACTCCAACGTCTTCAGACCGAAGACGATGTGCAATTTCACGTGCAGCTCTGTCAGAAACAAGTTGCAGTCTACCGTTTCTTGAAGAAGTTGACACACTGCCATAGGTTTTCTTTATTCTTGCAACCATCGTATGACTTACACCACATTTGACTGCAATTTGCCGTAGTGAAAAACCTTTTTCGCAAAATGAAATGGTACTGTTTCTTTTATCTGCACTAAGTGGTTTCATCTTGACTTAGGCGTGTCAACTAACTTTCAAGTAGGAGAAAAACTGTGTAAACACCATTATATATAGATTGTTAATATTATCTAACATAAACTGTTATGTTTTGTTTATCGCATTCACCATATGATTATTATTACATAAGCTTTACCATTCAATTGAAAAATAGGTTGCATTATCACGTTTTATGTAAAACTAGCCAAGGGTGCTTACACTTTCGTTCGCCACTGTAATTGCCAATTACATTTATATTATTTGCGAAAATTGAGGAAATCGCGGTTTCTGAAAGAAAATAACTGAAATCGTGATAATTAAATTTATAGTATCTCGGTATTGATTATTATAAATATAAGTTGTATGGCTCTAGTTGTCTGCTTTCGAAAACAAAAGAGAACAGTTCGCAGCGAATTTTCAGTCGCTCGCATTTGAAAATATTCTCACCGGCAAAGCTAATATAGTGGGCTTTATGAAATTCTATGGGAGCATTACGACGAGCCAGCATTCCCCCAGATGCCCCTGGAAGGAAAAGAGTAACTGGAGAATGGAAAATACGATCCGGCCCCTCTGCCGTCGCGTCGTTCGCGAATTCGCGATCGATCTTTCACCTTTTCGGTACCGTGGCTCCGGGAAAGTTCAAAGGAGGATGTTTCCTCAGGAGGACCCTCATGGTGCACCAGATTCACAGGGTGGTTATATGCATATATGTACTTATTCCTACTTCACAATTTTTCCATGAAATCATCGTTATCATTTCGTTTCGGTTGATTTTGTCCAGTCCCTTCCTTTGCTTGCGTGTCGTTATTAATGAATCAATTAATGTATAGCTTAGAGACGATTTCATAGGTGATTGTTCGATGCGCACTGTATTTGATGCATTCATTTTAATTATTCCTCTTTGATTTACCTGGTGGTCGAACTAACCTCAAAATTTCACTAGACCACACGTTTTTACTTGTTCGCACTTTTCACCGTGACTTTACGGAACTATTGCGAAAATAAATTTTCACTTATGCCCAAATAAACGTTAGAGCTGCCTGGGCCCATAACCTGTTAGTTTTAATATGAGATTACAGCGGATAACAAACGTGTTAAATAACGAACGAACGAACAGAACAGAACAGAACAGAACAGAACAGAACAAAAAAGAACAGAACAGATCAGATGCCGCGGCAGAAAATACAAAGCAATATTATGTATATAATATTATGTACCCCATGGCCGTTAAAAGCGTCGCAGCTTTCCCTTTTTTTTCGCGGCACGAGTTATCGATTTCTTAATTCTATAATCGGACGAAATTTTAGTTATAATTTCACTATTTTCCAGCCGATTTATTGGTTCCCGCTTTCCCGCGACTATTAAAGCGATCCGCTCATGCTTTGCGAGAAAGTTGATCCTTTCACAGAGAGTGAGAACAAATTTAGAACCACGGACACACGACACTTGCCGCTTAAAATAAATCCAAACTGTTAAATCAATTTTTGCTGTACCCAAGCGTTCTCATATCTGGATAAAGCCTTCGTGAAAACATTCTTCGTTTATTAATATCGAACAATCTATCCACGCGTTCGAAAAATCTCCCGTCACACAATTTCAAACCGTTCTCATGCACAGAACCATTTCGTATACATTTTTCGAAGCTCCACATTTGCAATTAATCGATCTTCAGCGAGCTACGGAAATTAAATTCCTCGCAAATTAACCCAAATTACCCGATAAGTTTTGTCAAGAGAAGTGTGATGTAACCTGACTTATTTTGTAAGAAATAATTTTTCATTAAAATTACGTTTGCACAAAATTTTCAAGTTTAAGATCATATCATGGTCATAGTATAATACACTGTTGAATTCGTCTCAACGTCATCAACAATCCTATGATGTCCAAAACAGCATTTGTTCAGATTTAAGAATATACGCACATGTAGGTCACCCAGTACTGATAAACTTTTGTCTAAAACAGTGTATAATTTCACTACCGGAAATGCCTAAAAAATGGTGACAAAACTTAACGGGTAGACCCTGTATACCTGCGATTTAACAGATCTCAGAGAAGCAACGAAGACTTCACATATCCCCTTAAAAAATCATCTCGGACAGAAATAATAAAATCTTTCGGAGCAGGTATCAGAAACACTCCCACAGCGGGTGGTAGCAAAGAGAGTCCTACCAGGGGATGAAGTTCTTGTCCGTAACACGTTTTAGATAAGTCCGAGGGCGAGAGGCAGCTGCGCGGGGTACGTAGTCCTGTAAATTTGTTCACTGTCCGGTTTTTGCGCGAGAGATGCCTCCGCGTCGTCTGTTCTGTTCGCATATCCGAGGATGGTAAAAACGGACCTTGGGGTCCGTTCGAGCGCGATAAACGCGCAATCCGACGTTCCATTTCGAGGCGAGACACTTTCCTTCCCTGTTCCACTTTTCTTTTCTTTTCCTTTCTTCTCTCTCTCTCTCTCTCTTTGTCTCTTTCTCTCTCTCTCTCTCTCTCTCTCTCTCTCTCTCTCTCTCTCTCTTTCACTTATCTCCCGGCCCGCTACCGGCGCAGCGGATGCCTGAGATTGAATCTTGGCCTGGCCGTCCCGTCGATCCCGTCAAAATCGACTCACCCCCGATCGAATGGGCTGCTTCCTCCTCGTGGAAATCGCTTTAAGCAGTTTCCGATCGCCGACATAAAGTTTCCATGCCCGGGGAAAACGGTTTTATGTTTAGTTAATGGCGCGCGGAAACTCGCAATCCGCGAGCTTCAACAGGAAAAGACGATTTAGTTTGATGGGGGAGTGCCGGAGCGGTTGTTTGGATGATTAGGGTCATCAATGTTTGATACTATTCCGGGAGAAGACATTTTATTAGAAGGAAATGGGAAAAGTTGAATGTGTGTTGGAAGGATTCATTTTCTTCTGGCTCCAGTTTGTTCGTGGCACCGTTTGACGCTGCGATGGATAAAGACAATTTATGATAAAAAAACAAATGATTTTTTTCTGCGTGCTTTTTGAATTGCTTTCGGAATTTCACTGGAGACTAGAGACAATTCGTTTGGGAGCGTTCATATTGTCCTGGCTTCAGTTTGTTCATTAACCCAATGATACGCTCTGTGAAATGTACATATATATTCCTCTAAACAATTAAACATCAATAAATTGACCCAATTTCTCGGGTTCGTAGAGGTGATCCTTTAATCTCTTTTGAGGAGTTCCATTTATTAGAACATTTTGTATAAACTCGTTGTACAATAGCAATATCAAGTGTGATTATATAAGAGTAATTAGAACAATCTCTTCCAACTTGATCTACTCGAAGAGAGCATTAACGACTGAAAAATTGATTGAAAATTACAAGAGAAAGAAAATGAAAATTAAAAGAGAAAGAGGAAATTAAGACAATTCGTTTGAAGAATTCATACGCAACGTCTCATTACAAGATTCATTTAGACCACTATTCCTCTTTTGCGTGAAACAACGCGAGTCCAAACATTGTTGCAAAAACTCCCATAAATTCGTCGAGAAACGGCATAGAATTCCGGTCAGCGAACTGCACGGGACATCGAACGCGAGTACGACGTCGCAACCAGAGATTGCGATAACGTTCCAGGTCTAACTACTTCCGATAAGTTGCCAGAGGACCGGAAGCGCATCGAGGCGGACGTGGGGGCGTCGCGACGCTACGCGTCCCTCGTTCTGGTCTCTCAGCCGTGTGCAAAATGGTCCACGGCAAGCACGACACCGTTCACGCGCGAAGTACCTCCTATCAAAGTTTGGTTTTGCTCGTGGCTCCCCGAACCTGGCCGCGATTCGTTTCACCGGGCCAGAGTCCTCCTAAACCCGTCTTCCAGTTTGCTGGAGGAAGCCTACGTCAAAGCTCTGTGGCCACTCTGTTGAATTAAACACGTGGATTTTCTGTTGTTCGCTAGCAAACAGTTTTAATACTGTAATTTCTGTTACAAAATAATCCTTGAGATTTTTTAGGAATTTTCTGTCACCGTTTCAACCCATCAGAATCACCAATAAACCGAACTTTTGGTAACTCACTTATTGGTAGCTGGTAGCCTAGCATTTCTAAAAAAGAAACATTGAAAAATATATCTGAAAAAGTTGACGAATAAGGCCTAAACCTCTACCACAACTTCAAGTGTTGCATACACTATATAGCCATCCAAAAACACCCACAGATATTTATGATAGAAACAAATTTTAGAGGAAAACATTAGTTGGTTCGGAGAGACAAATATTATGATAGGCAAAGAAATGATTTCAAGGTTATATTTTTTGTATCATTCCATTTAAAAAATTTTTTTCTATCATAAAAAACAAGAGAGACATTTTAGATGCTCGAGTTAGGTGAGACAACTTCTATAAAATTAGTACTTTAATCTAAATACGAGAGTTAAAATAAATACGAAGAGGTCCTCCATCGGCGTCCTCAAGTCTCTTCAGCGTTCACCATGAAGAAGTACGTAGCAGAAGGAATTGAAATAAATATGAAGTGTTAAAAGAATAAAGCGTCCCCAAAAGCAAGGGTTAAAAAGTAACATTGAAAGTGGAGGAAACAAAATTGTCAAAAATAAATAAGAGGTCCTCAAGAACGGTGCTTAATGACTAGAATTGAAAGTGAAGGAAGTAAAATTCCCCCAAATAAACGAGAGCTCTTCAAGAACGATGCTTGAAAAGTGAAACGACAGATCGAGGAAATAAAATGCCCGAAAATAAATGAGAGGTCCCAAAGAAACGAGGGTTGATACGTGAGATTGAACGTGCAGGGAGCAAAAATTGAAACTCTGAAGTCTCCCCGGCCTCGTGAGCGTTCCCGGGATAATACGACGCACGTGAATCTCGCATAATGCCTGCCTACCGTGGCGAGAATGTTGTCAAAAACACCAACGCGCCAGGCAAGCATTCGCTAATTACATCGCAGAGGTCCAGCGGGACTTGTAAATAGAGGACACACGGTCCTGCCGAGCGACCAAGTGACACACGGACGGACCAAGTGCACATTCACGGTGCATTGTATGCACGCGCGCATCGACTGTGACCTATCGAGAAAATGTGCTTACATTAGCAGCTGTCGCAGATTTATTTTAGTTTCCTCCTGTGCTGCCTCTTCTCGTTCACGAGGTGACAATCCACTGAAACACTATCGGGAAGACGCATACTACATTGACAATTCATACTATTTCACATGGCTGCCAATACTAAAATTATATGAAGTCAAATTTTGAAGTCAATCTGGGGAACCCAAAGTAATTTTTCTTAAAATTTTGTCTTGATCTTCTCTTCTGATATCTATGGAAATAGTCGCAGTAGAAAATCGTTGAAACAATTGCGTTAACAATTTGGAAAGTTTTGGGAGGTTATAGCTAGGGATTTTATTTAAAAATACTGTCTTATTAAAACGATTAAGAGAAATGAATGTAGGTCCTGTATGTTGTAATGAAGACAGTTTTCATTTTGCATAAAAATTCTAAAGATAACAAATACGGGCATTAGTTGATCTGGAATAAATTGTTAGCAGCAGGATTATATGCGTGGCCGCAATGAAAAGATTTTGAGTATGTCGCTCGTGTTAACTATGCTGCTAAAATTTTGAAAAAATCAATAACATTCTGTGTGAAGGGATCCAATTTATTGAAGATTAAAATTCACCGAGAATTTTAATCGCTGATTTAGAAAATCGATATTTTAGAATTTTGGAACTTCAGAAAATGATCGAAGATCTCGGCATTGGAAAATGAAGTAAAAATTGCAGAGGATGAGTTCCGAAATCTGACGATCTCGTAGCTTTTCTACCATGATTTTGTGGAAGCTAGTTCGCAGACGATGCGACAACTACAATTAATATCGGAAGACGACAGACCTTCGGTGATTATATTCAAAAATTTCCAAGACTCCTCAGAAACGATCTCAGCCATCGATCGGCTATGCCCGACGCCTTGACAATTTCGATTGGAATGCAATTGTCGGGTCGATTTAGAAATGATGCCCATAGTGGGGCGGATTCCACGGCTGCTCGTAATTTCATTATTAAAAAGGAACGTCGACGGCATTTCTCATTTCGAGTTGTCCCGCGCAGCCCTCGCCCCAGACGAATCGTCCGGGCAGTTATTCAAAAAATCCCTCGAACGATGATTAAGACGACCATCCTCGATCAGTTAATGTCATCCGAGAAATTCACCGACCTACAGGAAATCTTCAAGAAACGAGCGAACACTGAACATTCTCGCCGACAGATTTGCTCTGATATACAGGGCGTCCCGTAACTGGTGGTACAACCGAGCAGGGGATGATTCTACATGAAAACTGAGTCGAAAATATAGAATAAAATTTTTTGATACAAGGCTTTGCTTTCGAGAAAAATGAAAGCCGCAAGTAAGCCGAGTACACGCGCACTAGACAAATTTTCAAACTCATTTTTCATTTCAACAGTTACCAGTTACCAGTCATATGTAAAAAATTCAAATATTTACGTTGTGCGTACGTCAAAGGGAATTCGACAGAATTCGCTGTTTGAATAAAAACATTATATTCGGAATAAAATAGAGTTTTACAGTGCCGACAGTATTTACATTGAAACATTTACATTTGCCGCAGATGCGGGAATTTCACGTTCCATTCGGAATATGGGGAGTTTCATATATTTATTCCATGTGTAATTTTTAGTTCTTTCGATTTTTCTACGTTTGACCTTTGTCGGAAATTGCTAGAGGAAATTGGAATTTAAAAAGCCATAGCTCGATGTCTGCTGTTTTAGCAGAATCAACAGAAATTTCTGTTTGTACCAGCTCTCATTGTAATTATTATTGCAATGGATAAAAAAGAATTTTCCAACACTGACATGCATGTAACAATCTGAACCAATTAGTTTATATTAAAATCCATGACAGAAGAGTTAGACTATCGAGTCTATCCGAGTCTATTGTTGTCCAAGTTTCGTTAATTGAGTCCACAAATATTCATGTCCAAATGTAATTTACAATTGACCATTGAACCATTCTGAAGTTCATGCAACATACCACAAAGCTATAAATTGGCATTCAAAATTGCAAATTGCGAAACAAAGCATCGTCCCAATTATATTGATTGAGTCCATAGAAATCCATGTTCAAATATAATTTACAGTTATTATAGTTAGTTATAGTTAATTTATAGTTAGTCCCAATGCAAAGAGTTCCAGCAAAGGAAACGATTCACGACTGTTCCAATTTCATTAATCGAATCCATAAAAACCTCAACAAGCAATCAACGATTTGCAGAAAAGCATGGATCGGAGGAATATTTCAGGAAACAATTAAGCGGGAGTACACTCGAAAGATCGCGCCAAAAAATCTTGTTTACAAGAGAAAAAAGAAGAGAAACGCACCTTGCATTGCAACGGGGCCATGCAAATGTCGCACAGGTGATTAATGCTAAACCTGTCAGTTGCCAGTCGAAATACCGGCACTCGTGTTGCGACAAACATTTATCGCTTGACCCTTAGATCTAATTGCTCTCGATCGATGGAACAGGGATATATACCGTTCTATTTAGACTGCTCGACGTACCTCGATGGTCGCGATAAACACGCCTGAAAGTTTAACTAAACGATGCTTTAATCTTTCAGGGCTGCCGCGATTTTCGATACGCGCGCGCACGTTGCTTGTTCGCTTCGAATAAACTGTTCGAGGTTAGTGTAAATAACGGCGAAGTACTCCGCTCGAATCAATACGCGATTTAATCTTCGTTAATTCGACCCGCGAATTCCCCCAAAAAACTTTTCCTGTATTCGAAAGCAAGAAAACGATTGAAAGAATGATCTGGTGAAACCGATTGTGTCGTAATTTTTGACAAATTACGTGTAAGAAACACGATTTGATTTCTTCTCTTTCTAATTTTGATTTTATTTAATTTAAAAAATCTGCTACAATACAGAACTGTAGGACATGCACTTTCACTAAAAATTTTCAAGAAATTAATTTTTGAATGACAATTATTAGATTTTATGCATTTATAGACAAAAATGAATTTGAAAGCAGGGGCCGAAAATGACAGTTATTCGAAAATTTTCTACGATGAAAATCATTAATAAAAAGTTGATTACTATTGTAATTTAAGATAATTTACACAAAATGTAAAGGAAAAAATTCAAGAACAATGTAATTAAAAAATATCGATTTTTATACTTTTTGATTACAAATAACAGTTATTAGTGTCCTAAAAATTGGATCCTCCACGATAACTGTTATCGATGAAGAAAAACTGTTTCGATTGGTCAAAGCAGTTATCGATGAGAGAAGTTCATTTCGGTCGCTCATAACAGTTATTGATGAAGGAAATTTGTAATGGTTATTATTAAATAGTACAACTTTTATTAGCGATTGAAATAAATTTCTCTCAGCGATAACATTTACCAACAAGAGAACAAATTTTCGGTTACTTATAATCCGTGTTTGTTAATAATACGATGTTAGTCGATGAAATACTGGTTATTCCATGACTTTTTTTTCTTTTTGGTTATAACAGTTATGGTCCCTGAAGAGAAGAAATCAATTTTTATGTAGCGCCCTTTTCTTATAGTTTCTTATACTTAATTACATTGATGTAGACCACCGTGGATGGTTAAATGAAAATGGCTAATTGAGTTGCAGGCCCGAAGGTCACGAGGAAAAGGTCGAATAAAGGGGTTTAACGTGTAAAACACGTGGCGATACGGAGGGAGATATTGTGTCCAAGGGGTGCTTGAATAATCCAACGTCAAAGGCGAGAATATTGTTAGTATCGTGCTTGCCGTGATGAAATTTATCACCGGGGGCGTTTGTTGCTCGACACGGATTGAATAAACCGTAGAAAATCGAGTCGTCGACTGATTAAAAGGACGTTGCTGGTGAGAACGACGCCGCCGGGACGTTCGCCTGCTCCCTTTGGGATTAGAGGGATGTTTTTGAGCCTCTGTAATTCATGATTCAATAGAGACATCGAGTGCAAGCGAAATTTTATATTCAATTAAGTAATCGGCCTCTGAAAACTGCTTTTACTTTGCCATTTCCGTTCGAGCGGTCATATGGCGCTTGAAACATTCAGATTAATTTGTGACCGTGATTGGGAATTATATAGTGATCAATTATGATCAGATGTTCCGTGGATTTAGGTTGTTGCGCGTACGAATGTTTGGCTACAGATGGTTCCGGTAAAATGGTTCCGAATGCTTCCTCGTTGGTATAAGTTATTTAAGTGGCCGGCCGAAGGCGGCACCGAACGATAAATAGACTTTAACGTTAATCGAACAACGGAATCCAGCCGGATGCGGCCGCTTCCGCGGGTAACAAAAGATTGAACCCAAGAGGAACCTCCGGGAGTGTTCATTTCCGCGTGTTTCTTTCGATACTTGAATTGCATTGAAGAAATGGAACGGCGGAACGGCCCGGCAAGAAAGCCAATTCCCACGATACTATCTACACAACGATTCTCTGTGCCCGTGCTATGCTTCTTTTTCATACTACGCCAGCCCCGCCCGCGATTCGGGGACCTCCAGAAATTCGAATTCGACGTCGGAACCCGACGGAAAGTCAAAATTCAACATTTCTTTTTCGTTGGTTTACTTCCGTTCTGGTCTGACCGAGCTCAACACAAAGGATTCGGTATTTGTGTTATTTCAAGAAATCAAATTCAAAGACACGGATTTTTATATATTTTCCTGAGTATTATGAATTATTCAGTGATAAGGGAATTCGACTGTTCTAGTACGGTACGTATTCCAATTTTATTTGCAGTATCAGATTTTCCAAAGTAGAGTGAATTCTCGATACATGTCGACAACAGGAAGTCACTGTACAGCGAATTGTTTTAGCGATGAATAAAATAAGCTATCTTATTGGGTTATGCATTGCAAATGTTTTTTTGTTTACGGTATCAGATTTTTTTTTTGTATTATGAATTGTTTTAGCGATAAAGAAAACAGATTGTTTCATTAGAGAATATATCGTAAATATTTGTTCAGTTTTAGGTAATAAAATAAAAATTAGAAATCTCTTGTCCATTGTCAAAGTAATGTCTTTTCTTTTTTTAGAAAAGTAATACCAAAATTGTTATTTCAAAAAATGGTCAGAAACACTCTTCAGTCTTCTCTAAAGTCCAGCTGCGTTTCGCAACGCAGAAAATTAATTGCACGTAATCTGGAAAAATACGTTATCGGAGGAACAGACTGTCAAAAATAGAAGCGGAACAGTTTTAATTGCTATTTGGAAAACACACGAGTTACCGTAACATCAATTGGAGTGCCATTCTTCATCGGACCCCCAGCGTCGTTGCAGGGAATCGATCAATTTCTGCCAATAAAACGTACACAGCCGGAGTTTCCATCATTCCTAGATCATGAACGTTGTCTACGCACTAAAATAATCAAATCACGAGCTAATCAAGGGGTTGTCGGCAGTCACGCATGCCGAGTGAAGGAGCATAAAGCCGAAATTGATGGCGCGTCGAGCTGCGTCGATAACCGCATAACTCAATAAGAAGCGCCTGTCGCTCTGAAATCGTCGAGCTTCGAAATCCTGCCAAATCATTTTTGCTGTAACTATCGCAGGAGGACCCGTCGGGCTAAACGAATTGCCAAAGGTCGCTGAAACACCACTGGGAAAAATTTATGTTAACAAAACCGCGCGAGTGTAATTTGAAACAGCATGCAGATCAAAAGAATTTAGGGGGCGGGGGGGGGGCGCTTGTCTAAATGACCTGTTTTTCAAGAATTCTTTTTTAAATGTAATGCGTCAAAAAAATTTTCATTTTACACAAGGTTCCTCCCTTAAGAACACACTTCTTACGACTGAATAAAATTAACGGAACTTTCGACACTGGATTGTTAAAAATGGAAGCACGGATTTTGAAGTCTCCAAGATCAATCCCGGCCACGACCCGTGGACGTTCAATCGTCTTTGGAGCATCTTGTTGTGCTTCTCCGCGTCGCGTCGTCTTCGGCTAGAGAGACGCCCTAAATTCAATCTTGTCGGACCAGCCGGGAACTTCTTCGGAACTTCAATAACGCGGAGTTATTGAAATCCAAAATAGCTCGAGAAGAAGAGTCCGATCGCATTGAAACCGCCTTAATTGACTGTCGCAATCCTCTGTCAACCCGATGAGAATTTATCGAGCCCCCTCGCTATTTGCCTCGTTCATTCAAACATTAACCAACCCTCCCCATCCCCCCAATTAAGCTATAAATAATATGCTTGGCCTGGTTGCTTGCATTGCGGCCGATGTCAGATATCAAACGAACTGCCCTGAACACGATGCCCTCAGGCATCGAGGAATTAGAGCAAGGGAGTGCCACTGAAAAAATTATGCCACTCACGATGATGCTCCGATACTGACAATAAGGCAATTTTTGGGAACTTTGAAAGATTGTTGGTGGGCATTGTAATTTCAAAATTTGTTGGGTTTTAGAGGTATGTTTGAAGAATGCACTCAAATTTTTTCGAGGAATAATTACTATTTTGTTCGAGGCTATAGTGGTTGGAATGAGACGTTCACGAAGGACATTGATCTTTTAACATTTATTTTTTTTCAATATCATTTATTTTTAAATATTATTTTTCATATTTATGGTAAACTCTTTTCATAAAGCTCGACAAAACTATGATTTAAACCTTGAAACAAGTGGCAAGACTTTTTCTCGGTCAATACAACAATTCTAAAAATGTGTAGAGAACAATTCTGTGTACAAAAAAAGAAAAATGAAATTAATGATCCAATCGAAGAAATAATATTTCCAGAATCGCAAGCATCCGAGGTATTCCTATTAAACCTAAAATTGTTGAGGAAAAAGAAGTTAAATTTACATAAAAACATAGTACAATAAATTGTAGATTGAATAATATTTTATTCGATCCTAATCGAATCGATATTCGATGCTAATTAAATTAATTGAAAGGTTTGTAGTTGAATTACTATATAACCGAAACACAATGTAATTCAATAGTGCAATCGAATTACAATGTGATTTTATTAGCACAAGTCTGCCACGGATAAGCCACAATGAAAATGTCCAATTGCATAACACGTATCATGTAATATGATATCAATTGAAGAGTCAGATAAAATAATACCTAAACTAAACATGACTAAATTTTTTCTAAAAAAAGAAGTCGCTAATTGATGGAAATAGCAACTAGTTTCGCGACTACAGGGGCGAGTCGAGGAGGTATTCAGGGATGTAAGACGGGGAAACGGATGAATTATGGCAGTCGAGCCATCGGAAAGCCATTCGAAGCTGTCTTGAGGAGGGGCAGACGTGTCACTCTTTGACGGGGGATCGTTTCAGTGGGAAATGCGCACCGTTCCTCGGGTTATACAACGATTGCCCCTTTACCGCCTCGACTGCATTTCGCTTGTGCATCGCGCCGTTCCCCTATTGAAGTAACCCCGTGTCATCATCCATACGGGGTGCATACGCACCGCCGCGATGGATATGCTACTCAAGCCCGTAAATACAAAGCGACAGTGAAAAACGAACAGCAAATTTTTAGAGTACACATTGGGTTCGCTGGCAAGTTCTGCCGCTTGCTCCGCTCGCGTTTTAATGCCGGAATCGAGAGATTCCCGAACGATCTCTATCGTTCAAACATAACATTTGATCGTTCGCCGTTAACGCGGTTCGTTGATCAAGATCATAAAATCGCTAAATTGCAGCTTGGCCGTTCCTCTTCTTATTCTGCATCCCGATTTCATAGTCAGGCTGATATCAGTGGCGGATTTTTATGCAAAATTTACTTATTTTCTTAATGGTTTTTATTATTGATTCAATTTTATCACGAGTGCATAGAATGCGCATTAAACAAAAAATGATCAGTTCTTTATTCATGGACTAATATTTATGTTGGAATGGAAAACACCATACAGCTGCAACGCTCGCGTAAGCTCGGGAATCTTCGGCGCGATTCGGTTGCCGGATCGATCGCGAAGCCAAAAACTGTTATTTATTGTTAACCGTTAACTACGAAATGTTATTTGTGAATCCCCATAAATCCTACAATTTATCGTCGTTTTTAATTGTGATTCAGCACAATTTAGATTCAACGCACACTTTTCTCCATTTTAATACAATGCTATCTTTCTTATAATTCTGTTCAAGTTAAAAATTACATTTTTACATGTGCATCTTACTGGGGACATTTGAACCTAAGACAATTTTTATTAAACGATAGCACGTGTTTCTTGAAAAGTATTTAAACAATATTTATTTTATTTTTCGTATAACAGTGAATTTCGTACAAAATAATTTGTATTTAGCCCCGAAAGAAGACAAGATTTATGGACCCTTTTCCATCAAGAAATCCTGCTCGACATGTTCCGTCAAATTAAATTGTATTATGTTCGATAAATTCTTGATCCAAGAGCCCAAGTATGCTACCAATTTGGAAACATTCTAAGGGTATATTGATTAGTTGTCGGTTCTGTAATGGCTTCCATTCGAAAGACGAGGAAAGAAATGGGACTCGCTCGAACAAATTGCCGGGGCTAACCGGAACTTTGAAAATCTTTCGAGCCCCTTTTAGTCGAGCGTCTTGTTGGTGTTTTCCAAGTTCCGCCACTTGTCAAGCACCGCAAATACCCTAAGTTCCATCCACCTCGAAGTGAAACCGCCAAGTATTATGGGGCTTTAGAATATTTCCCCGGATAGACAGCAGGGAACTTTGATACTTTGTTGAAAGGTCGGGACAGATAGTATTTATGGCGCAGTTTCTGTGGCGAATGGGTGTCGGAATACTTTATTTCGTTGTTGAACTTTAGATATCCTTGAACCAAGTCTTTCTGTCACTTTCCAGCAATGCTCTACCGTCACAAAGGATTTTACTTCTAATTTATTGTCAAGTAATTTTCCAACAAATTAATCCATTAACGCCTTTTACGCAATTATACGATTTACGGAGCTTAGGACCATTCACAGCTTCATTAAAATTTTAAAAACACATTTTTCGAGGTAGTTCATGCATATTGTTCTAGATATAGCAGATTCAATTGAATCTTCAGAAATTGAATAAGTAAATGACAATTTACATAATCCCAAAATAGAATTAATGGAATAATAAACAATTGTCTAATTCGTGTTAAATACAGTTTCATATAATCTGGTGATTGAAAATCGAAGTCTGGTTACATTGAAAATTGATGTGACTACGGATCTGTTTTTGTCTTCCAAATTTTGCAAATTTAAAAAAATGGACGTCGACCCAAACTCTCGCTGTTTCGGACATCCTTATAATTGGCCTTTGCAGATCGTCTAGGGCGATTAGCGCATCACAAAGAACTTTGCCCTCCAGGCTTTTTGCAACCGATATGAGGCTGCATCCCCCCATGAGAAAAAAGAGTGTGTACATTTACTTCGTCATCGAGCGAGGTTCAATAACGATCGCATCTCGTTCTATTATGCTATTCACCGATAAGGCGAGGTAGAGGAACAGAAACGAAGAGAGAGAGAGAGAGAGAGAGAGAGAGAGAGAGAGAGAGATACTCGAAGAGTCGGGAGGTTGAAGAGGTGAATGAGAAGCTTAAAGGAGATAGGGAGAACCAAAGACGGACGCACGTGGTAGTGAACAGAACGTGAAAGGAAGAAGAGCGAGAGAGAGCGAGAGGGAGAGAGAGAGAGAGAGAGAGAGAGAGAGAGAGAAAGAGAGAAAGAGAATGAAATGTATTCAATGAGAAGATGATGGACGATGCGAAGAGCTCGATGTAACATGGCGAAGAGGTAAAGAGCGAGGAGCTTAATATTCTTGCTGGACAGGTATAAGTAAGCTCTAGGGAATGTTTGAAAGCAAGAATAAAGTAGAATGTTCTGCTGTCCTGTGAGACGAAGTGTAACGATACCTTCCGGATTCAACATTAACACTAGGTTCACGGGCCCCGTCAAAATGGCGGGTACGAATATTTTTAATTTACGAATATTGAAATTGTAAAGATACATCCATGATGACGTGTTCAACAAATTTACTTCTTCGGGTACATAGTATAAAAAAATAGCTACAAATTGGAATAGACACATTCTTATTATTTTTATAAAGTAATGTAAAATAGTGTAGGGGACCCAATTTCTGAGCCTATATTAATCATAATTATTTTTAAAACATAATTAATATTAAAGAATAAATATATATAATAATATATACATATGATTTAGCATATGATATAACATGTGATTTTAATGAAAAAAATTTAATATCTCTTTCTTAATATTCATTATGCTTTAAAAATAAGTGTGATTAATATAGACACAGTAATTGGGTCACCCCAAATGGGACCCTAGTCACTTTTAATACTAATCCTACCACGGTCAAAATGACCGGTTTTCTATTCCAAAATTATTGAAATTAGAAAAACGTTTTCATAGGAAATTACCGAATTGACTTCGTTTTTTAAGCACATAGTACAATGAAAATCGTACAAAGTTTAAGTAAATTCAATCTTCTCCCTTCTATAAGATGTGTCACTTTTAGATGATTCGTGCTTGGTAGGTTTAGTGTTAATGCTCCGCAAACCTAGTGTTAAAATAAATTTGCTAAATTAAATCCTCCGACGAATTGACCCCTAGAATTCTGGAACTCCGAAAGCCTGATTTTGGTCAGTGCTGTGGCCCTGATGAAATTCTGAATGTTTGATAAAATTTTTTCGCTGTTCCTCGGAGTACAAATAGACAAACGGTTGGTCACGATAGAAATCCAGCGACGGTCTGAACGTTCCAGCCACTGGATTTGACCGAGCACTGTGACTTTCGGCACTTCGATCCTCAGTATCCTCACCTCCCAGCAAGCTCAGTTCTTTCCTCTTCTTGGTAGACTGTCCTTATCGTGTTCCACCGATGCACCGCTCCACGGCCGGGTCGAATTTATGGCTCAAGTTTTCGCACACGTCGAACGTCTTCCTCTCGAATAACAATATAGTCGTTCTTCCGTGCCAACGTGGCCCTTTCCCCTCCGGGCACGGGCTGTTTGAACACCGTACAGTGTGTGTTCTACTTTACTTGTACTGACCACCTGAAAAAAATTATTCAAAGACCCTGCTGTGAAAAGCTCACTGCTATGAAAATGTGGAACAAGTTGGGACCCCTCCTAGTATATAATAAATCAATTTTATAAGCCATCTAGTAGGGTTTCAGCTGCATAAAAAATTATTTAACGAACCCATCTTACTGCACAGTCATTAACCCCTTGCCCTACAATATAGAGTCATACTCGTGATGAAGATTCTGAACAGTTAATTATTAATTTCCTTTAAACCGAAATAAAATTCTATTTTGTTGTAGTTGATCCTTTGGAGAAAACATAGGCATACAATGAATATAAACTATCTTTTTTTTTTCTATGAAATTCTGAACGATGAAGAATTTCTAATCATTATAATCACAGAATAAATAGTAGCGCAAGGGGTTAACACGAAGTGTAAAACGTTGGGTATCCTCCTGATCCACTTCGCAACTAAATAAATAAGATTTGTCGTTTCGGGTTTCAGCTCTCTAAAGTCCCAGTATTAAAATCTCACTGTTCGTTGAGCTGTAAAGTGATTCGCCATCTGTAAAGCGTGGAGAATCTTTGCTCTTTTTTTAAGCGCGTTAAAAATCGCCTTTCGGGACACGTGCCGGGAGATTGGGGATGCAGCGAATAGTTTCGAGCCACCCCGTAGATATCGATATTCGGAACCCTCCGCGGCAGAGGGTGCACTTCCTTTTTCTCTCGTTTCGGCAGTCGCGGCGCAAGTTTGCGCCATTACCATTCCATATGCTGATCTCCGTCGACGTCGCGACAGCACGGAAGTGAAATTGCTCGAGCTTCGCCCAGTCAGGGCCGGGTCACGTCGCGTCCCCTTCTCGAAACTCGAGGGAAAGAGGGAGAGAGAGAGAGAGAGAAAGAGAGAGAGAGAGCCCGAGAATTTCGACGTTCGGGCGATTTCTCGCGGGAAATGGTCGTCGTCTAACACCGTCGAATATGAATATTGTCCTCCCGGAACCGGCCAATCGCGTTTCTGGTCCGGACGAAAATCGTAAATTCGCGAAATTCGATTATCGCTCGCTGTCCAACTACCGGCTGTAAAATCTTTCCGGTACACAGTTAATTTATTTAATGTATGTATACTGACACCAGGAAGTATTTACACGCTAAATTTCCCATCCTCATTTCTCATTTTCTTGTTTAAAATGTTTTTGTATGGCGCAGCGTGTGAGAAACTGAAGACACGGTTTTGCTCGAACGCACCACAAATTAAATCGTCTGTAAAATCACCTAAAAATTGATGCTTTTCAACGAATGCTCAATAATTGCTGTACAATTTTTTTCACGGTTTCATGCAACAAAACCGAGGATCATGTTCGATCGAGTAAACCCCTCCAAATGTAATTTACTTTTTTATGGAGCTGACTGTACACCTTCCATTCAAAATTGCATAAAATAATAATAAAAAATCGTACAGCAATTTTGACTGTTGCGGCTTTAAAAAATGTTGTTAACGGGTAAATCGAAATTTTGAAATATAATTTGACCGAATGTTCGATTCAGGTTGTGCTCCAAAACCTCGTTAAACGTCGAATTCATGTAACTGAGTGTCACACGACAGAGAATTCGGAATAACAGCTTATTTTTCAATACAACCGTTATTTAATATTCTCGATTGCCGACGTAGCGCGCAGTGAATGTTAATGACGCCGGTTACTCGTTGCTCATTTGTCATGCATTCTGTCATATTTTGTGTCTCCGTTACTGTAACAGATGCGCGAAACCTGTACATATTTAATTACCGCAGGATGTAATTGCCATTGCTATCTCAAGGGAGCCTGTTCAGTTATAGCTAATCAAGAAATTATTTACGAACGCATCGTTGTCATCAATTATTCAAATTGTTGCGTTTAACGATTATGCTGGGCGATGAAAAACGCATTGTGCACGCAAATGTTTACCGTTTCGGGGACTATAGCGACCTCCTCACTCGAGTAAACAAAACAAAAATTCATAACGTTATTGCGAATGGCAATTTTACATTTTCAAGCTCACAAATTCGTTTTAATTATTATTGTATCAGAATCAATTTATTGATCCACTCCATGTATTTTAAACCCTCACCGATGGTAGAAAAATCCGGGATAGTATATCGGAAACATATTTAACACGTTTAAAATGGTAATAGGTTCTTAAGTAATCAATGATTATCCGAGATAAATATTGAATGCAAGCTCGCCTAGGGATGACATTATTTAATCGATGAAATGAGATTTTATTAAAAGAAACATTTATCGTGTTTAGCTTCGTAATAATTATATTTACGAGTGTTCTGGAAATCAAAGGCTATTCGAGATACATATTAAATGAAATTCGGACCTCTCCAGAGATGAAGTGATTTGATCGATGAAACAGAAATTCATGACGTTACTGCAAAATGACGTTTAATACTCCCTTTTGTAATAATGATATGCATCGGTCTGTACAAATATATGATAATAAAATTCGAAACAAATATTAAACTAAATTTCAACCCTTCAACCCTATGAACACGATATGGACCAGCCTATTGGAAAATAAAAGAAGGAAAAATAGAAATTGATATTGAACGCATTTCAAACAGTTCCCAAAAATGCTGTATTAATGTTTTACTGCAGAATGACTCTTTTAGTTTCATAGCGTCACATGGATCTTCAAAAATGAAAGAAAAATCGGAATAGATGTTAAACGGTTTGCGGATTGGCTAAAGCATCAAGATAAAATTGTTTGGCGGACAAAAAAGATTAAAAATTCGCAATATCGACTGTGGAAGGAGTTAAACGAGCGAATCCGCGTGAAGTATCACGGTTTCAATGATCGACGTCGCGACTAATCGTCGCAGAAATTTAATTCAATCCCCCGGACTAGAAATTCGGCCGCGGAGCGAACTTAATTACCAAACTCGTTCGCGCGTAACGTTTTGCGAACCGCTTATAATCTTTGCACCCTCGGGGCGCGTGGGGTTGAATCCATCGATCCGCAGATGCAATAACGTATCAACGGCTCCCCTTTTTTCACTCAAATCCGACGTGTTACGTGTAGCGATGCAACGTCCCGTCGGGAAAATCGATATTGCGACCACATAACATTGTTGGACGCGTTGCCTGGGGCGATGTCAAGATTCCGAAACGCTTCAATTCTTAATTCTTAATTCTTATTTCTTCCGCAATCAAACCCGGCGAAACCATCCACCGTTCAAGTTCTCAAGTATTCCTCCCTTGGTTCCTATTTTCTCGATTTTTTCGACTGGGCGACTTTATCGGTAAATAACAAATACAATTTTTGTAATTGGAACTTATAAAAATTCATTGAGATGGCTTAAACATATGCGAACAATTGTGCAAAGTTTTCTTCTTTAGTTTGTTCATACGAAATTCTTAAATTTATACCATTAGAATAAATTGGAAAATGGGACCACCCCTTAAGTTGACAGATACGTTCCTGCAAACGACACAAATATTTTTATGAATCGACACACTAATTTGAAGGTTCGCAAACAAGTCTACAGAGTTTCGCAAAAATCCTCGCATCAGTTTCCTGTCAAAAAGTTAGCAAAGTTTCGCAGGCACCCTAAAGGAAACGCATCCGCATTCTACGACTGATTTAAATGTTTTCAGAAATCCGTACACTACTTTGGGAGTTCGTACAAAAAAAGAAAAATTGTCGAAGGACACCGTTCGAATAAATAAAAAATTGAGATCTCTCCTTAATTTTAAAAGCAATACAAACGTTTCTGCGAGCGATAGAAACATTTTAATATATGTATACAGTAAATTGAAGAAGTCTACAGAGTTTCGCAAAAGTTCTCCCATCAGATTCCTGCAGAAAAATGAGCAAAGTCTCCGAGGTAGTTAGAAGGGTCGCATAATTTTCTTTCTTGTGCAGAAGGGACGTGCCTTTAGCACAGCCGCGATTCGTCACAATTTGCGGACCGTGCTAATCGGTTCGATGGATTTCGTGGTCGTGTAACGCGGTCCACGTCCTCCACCGCGAAACGAGTACACGCGTGTCCGCAAATGAGTTTGACGGGCTGGCGTGTAAGGTTGTACGCGTGGCGCGTCGCGTCGCGTCGCGTCGCCATTACACGAGCGCGAATATCAGTCGGCCCGTTTCCCTGTCGTCATGTATGTCGTAGCCGAACAACAGGGATGCGGTCAGAGCATCGGACCCGCTTCCTATCCTCATGGATCGTTCGATTAAATCTTCCGGGGAGGAAAATGAAACGAGCCCCCGAGCATGGCCGTCCTCTACTCTCTCTCTCTCTCTCTCACTCTCTCTCTCTCTCTCTCTCTCTCTCTCTCTCTCTCTCTCTGTTCTCTCTGTTCTCGGCATTACCGCGCAAATTACGCGTACGGGGGTCCACAAAGGACCTGTCGCTTCGCAAATTAGTTTATTATCGGGCTGTATTAGCAGCTCAGATTCGGTGACGGCTGTGTAACCCTATTTTCCACTGGCTGCGCGTGCTTTACCCGAAAACACCGAACTACCCCTTCTTCAGAACGGAACAACTTGAACATAGTGTTCTAATTTGTATTTTATATTCAAATAGAATTGTAGTAATTGTTACACTGGGCTTTTGGGTATTAGATATACTAAGGGGTGGGATTCTTCGAGCACACAATATTTAAAACACTACATAACACAGGACGGAAAGAATAAAAATACTTTTTAAACGTTAAAGCATAACTTCCAGTACACGCTTCCTACATACCAAATATAAGTGAAGAACTCTGGGCAATAAACGGTCAGCTCGATTTAGACGATGCCTACTTAGATTTTCTAATCGCTCGGAGCAACAAACAGTAAACCCGAATAAACACTCTGGTCAACAAACGGTCAGCTCGATTTTGACATGACTGTTCATTTAGAGTTTTTATAGTTCGGGGCAACAAACAGTCATAGATCTCTCGTGATATGAATTATCGAAAATATTTGTTCTTTTACAGTCACGTCGAAATCTAGCTGACCGATTGTTGGCCTGAGCTCTTCGATTCCACGGGGATCTAAAAACCGAAAAAAATGTTTATGGAACGAACAATATTGTGTCTCGAAATAAAGTCCGTTTAAAACACTTTTCCATTTCGACAATCACAACAATAACAAGAAAACAAAGTCCGTGGAAACAGAATCAAAAACACCGACGCAGACAGAATAAAAATAAAGAGGCAGCTTAACTGCGACAGCCCGTAACAAGTAGAAAGAACCAGCAATGGTCAGACACGGCAATTACCGTAGCGCGAGCAATCGATATCACGCGTTCCGGGATTTAATTTTCGGAGAAATGAAACTTCGTAGGAAAACAAGCATTTGTTTAGATGCGCGTTGTAGGGATCGACTGGGTGAATTGTTGAGCGTCGTGGTGCCCGGCGTCGTATTAAATTACCATGGCGGCGGCCGGCAGTCGCTTTACTTTTAATTGAAACGTTTATGAAACGGACGGCCGCGGAACTACCGTACTACATTTTCCTTCAAAGGTTGTATTTCAAAGGGGTAAACGGCGTGTCGGCCGCGATAGGCGTACTTATCTGCTAGATTTAGCGCGTCGCTTACGGAGAGAAATTTACAATTTAGCCGAGGGCAAGGGAAAATAGACACGTGCTGTACGTCAAGCCCACCCCCGATACTAAACCAAGCGGTGCGTGTAATTTCGCGACCCCACGCCACCGGCATAGTAAATCAGCAACGCGGATAAAACACCGCGGCCCGTTGACGAACCTGTTTATCGCCTCCACACTCGTCCCATCGATACCCACACAAGAAAATACTGAAACATCGCTCCCGTCGAGAGAACTCTGAGATACTCCGGCGGGAAAAACGTCGACACCGTGCTAAAACTGTCTCGTAAACCCAGACATCATTTTCGACCCTTAAAGTGCCCGGTATTTTTTTTTATGTATAATACATTTCTGATGGAAGTAAAAATGATTCTTGAGGAGTACAGTTCAGTCTTATAATTAGTATTGATGCTGAAAATGATCCTCGAGTCCTCGATCTTCGATTCATTCTTGATACTGATCATCAAAATAATTTTTCATTGGTTTAATGTTGACATTGACATTGATGTATCTAGGGGGTTGTACAAGTGATTAATAATTCAAAGGATCCTACAGTATTAACTTTATTATAAATGAGAATATACGGAAGTATACACATGGTTAATAATTTTTCTAAACTATGAAAAGCGAGGAAAATAGTATGCTAATATGTACGCAAGTAGAAACAGACAGGAATAGTCAGAGACATCAAGCAATATCCAAAAACACTGCCGCAGTAAAACATCTAACACATTTCAAATGATAGTAAGTCTTTGAATAATCAGTGATTATTCGAGATAAATATTGAATGCAAGCTTTCCTAGGGATGGGGTTATTTGATCGATGAAATGAGAATTTATTCAACGGGACATTTAACATGTTTAGCTTCGTATTAATTATATTATTATTAAGGCACTCCGAGCTGCATATTAAATGAAATTCGGACCTCAGAGGTGAAGCGATTTGATCGATGAAACAGAAATGCATGACATTATTGGAAAATGACGTTCAATTCCCCCCTTAATAAAATTCAAAACAAATATTAACCTGAATTTCAACCCTTCAAAAGGCAAAATTATTCGATCCACAATGCAAAAATTCTATGAAAATGATATGGACAGTCTCTTGGACTATAAAAGAAGGAAAAGCAGACGCTTCAAATAATATTCGCAAACACTGCCACGGTAAAATAGCATACATTTCCTATATTTGAGGGGAACTACAGATAAAAGTTTTTATGCATAAATAATCGTATACCTGCGATCAGAATTACCATTCCAGATTTGTGATATTAGCTGTTGAACCTGTGCTCAGCGAGCACAATTTTAGCCATCTCATTCTGCTGATAAAGTATTCCCTTAGAGTTGTTCCGACACAAATTAAGATCAAGAATCTATTACGGGGCTGGAACAAATTAGAGATTAAATGATCCGATTAATAGTGCAACGAAGGAGTCCGAAATTACCGAGGCTCGCCTATCCATTCTGCGGAATTCTCCGAGCTTCCTGCAGCATTCGAGACACCCGCCGATTAGAATAATAAATAGTCCGTGTGGCTGATAAAGGGCCCGCGACTAAACCCGCGAAGTGGATAACGCGTCGTCATGAGAAATTCACTTTGCATCCGTGACGGACGAATGAAAAATATTTTCGTGGCGACCGTCTTCTGGAAACAACCTTGATATTCTGTTCAGTCCACAATTCATACGTTGACCGCCATCTACAATTCGGCAACGGAATTATTCAAACAGATTCCAAAATGAATGCTTCCTACGATGGATAAATGGAAACAATTTAGTCACGAGCGTAATTAACAAGTTGAGTACAGCACATCAATTCGAAAGATTCCCGCAAAATAAAAAATAATCCAATTGTCACGTCCCATCCTTGTGCGTACGAGTTCCGGAAATATCCGGCATCCGAGCGACGAATTGTGCGTACCAGTGCCGGATATATCCGGCATCTATACGAGCGTATAGAAGTACCATCCGTGGCAATGATGAATTCATCTTTATCGGCAGAACATTTTCTGTTTTCAATAATTGTTTTATTAAGCATAGTAAAAAGTTTATTAAGTATAGCAAAAACCACGCGCACTGTGCACATTTCTGGCGCATGCTTCCGTTCGGTGAAGGCACTTTATTTATTCTAGTAAACGCTACTTTAAATATTAAATATTAAATTAGCGAATATTAAAATTGTGAACGTCGCGTGACAATGGCACTGTTACATTTCGCCCGGCCATTTCCGTCGCAAATGCACAGAGTCCGGAGTCTGCAAATAACAAACGCGCGACTCGGAAGTTAGAGAGGGTCGTGGAGAGTAACATAAATTGGTTCGATTTCACCCAGTTTTTCCGCCGAGTCGGCAGTCACCGTGTTAATAACGAGAACGAGAACGAGAACGAGAATGAGAATGAGAACGGGGCAAGCTAGGTACCAGGAAGATAGGGAATATCGAAGAAAACTCATATGATGGAGGAGGAGGAGGGATCGAGGCGAGCAGAAAAGAGGGAAAAGGGCTCGAATAGGGCACACAAGTCGTTTTCATTTTACCGTGCGTGAAAGCACGAGTATACACATGGACATTTCACGAGCCGGCTAAATGAACCGGCCGGATTAGCGAGACGTTCAAATAAACGTTGGCTTACCAGCCGGACGTAACCCGTTCTCTGCAGACCGTCGGACGATTATCGTTGAAACTCCGACGCTGCTGCCACTTCGAGATCAGAAAGTTCAACGTTGTACGCCGGAATTTACCTGCAGGAGGTTCGACGGAGGTATCTGCCGGCACACCGTCCGATCAATGTCATGATTTTCTACTTTCCAGCTGGGTAACAAACGTTCCATCGTTTCGCACGGATGGCATTGTCCTCATGGACGTTCCTTGGTCGAACATTTCAAAGATCTCAAACGAAGTCCACCAAAATGTTTATTAGTCATGATTAATCGTTACCAGGGACCACGATCGTTATAACCAAAAAGACAAAAATTCATGGAATAAAAATCGTATTGGTTACAAATAAGGACTTTAAGTAACCGAAAATTTTCTCTCTCCTTGGTAAATGTTACCGTTGAGAGCAATTCATTTCGATCACTTATAATCTCACGATTTTTGAGGATCCAATTTTTTGGGTCACTAATAGCTGTTACTTGTAACCAAAAAGTATAGAAATCGATATTTTTTAATCACTTTGTTTTTCGCATTTTTTTCTTTATATTTTGTGTAGATTATCTTAAATTTCAGTAATAATCAACTTTTTATTGACGATTTTTATCGTAGAAAATTTTAGAATAACTGTTTTTTTTTGGCCCCTGGTCATTACAGTGAATTTTCAATATATGTCAAGGAGACATA
Source organism: Halictus rubicundus (assembly GCF_050948215.1). NCBI lineage: Eukaryota > Metazoa > Arthropoda > Insecta > Hymenoptera > Halictidae > Halictus > Halictus rubicundus. The sequence continues at coordinate 19,397,978 of NC_135154.1, read as the reverse complement.
CCCGAGCTGTGTTATGTTTACACGCCTCGGCGTTCGAGGCCTCTGGTTCTGGTACAAAGACGAATGTAAACGGTACAAATTGTTTAACATCTTTCTCACGACACGAAAAAAATCTAATACCCGGGTTGTTCTGTAATTGCGCGAGGTTTAATAGAACCACGACTTTAATTTCAATAAATCGACCTGTTGCTGGTGCGGGAGGGTGATGGGGGCCTTTTGCCGGCCACCAGATTGAGAACACGCAACGGACACGTTAATTAAAACAGATTGTCATTTTTCAATTTCCGTCCGGCCGAATTCGTTCCGCCGTACCGGCCTCGAACAATTCGTTTCGACGAATAACTGAAAAACTGCAACGAAAAGAAAAAATACGGAAAAACGAGCGAAAAAATGCCCCGGAGGAAAAAGATTTTCAAACAAAACAATAAGACAAAGTGACACGCAATATATTCGTCGTTTCTCCAGTCGAGCGGAGCGTCAATCGAGCCAGAAATTGTTTTTATCACGCTTTCCTACTCAGCGAACGAGTGGGATCGATATCATTGATGTATTGACAGTGGCCGGGTGTGTCGTCACTCGTAATGAATGGAACTTGAAAATAATAGCAACTCGGGATTTCCTGTTGTCGATCAAAGAGTCCGGTTAATATTACAGCGCGGAATAATTGTTTTATCGTTACTCGCGAGAATTCATTCGCGTCGTTCACAGGGCCGAATCGTGACTTCGATGAATGTACCACCAACGTTGAATAGCACTGAAAAATGTTCGGAACAGTGAGCGACAACGCGACTGACTGACTGTTTCCCGTATCAATGGATCGACTTGATTATGTCGAGTGTGTACTCCTCGGGGGATCATTAAGGAGATTGAAGAACCACCGATTGTTGCTTTGTTACCGCGTTCTCTGCTCGATTCTGCACACTAGATTTACTATGCACTTCTGCTTGCATTGTCACTGATTGCTCCAGGTGGTGGCACCCTTGTTTAACGCGCGTTTCCGTGGCGGGCGTGTTTGCGCGTAATTAAAAGTCACAATCTGCGCTGGTGAATTGAATGGGAGATTCGTCGATTTCTGGATATGATTTCACGTGGTTTCAAGTGTGTTTCTTCAGCTTTGATTTCGGATCTTCAAAGTTTAAAATACCTTCATATTTTAAAATACATATGTTAAAATACCGTCGAACTAACCTCTTAAAGTCGACTCATTTTTCGCGGATCCTGTGATCCACATTTTTCGATTTCTTGATTCCTCGATTTGATTGAAAATTTTTCAACGTACCTAAACGAACCTATCATAAAATACATTTCTTCAGTTCTAATGTGAGACCTCGAAAGTTCGAGAATTCCTCGGGAAACCATCTTAAAGTCGACTCAAAGTAACCCCTTAAGTCCAATAATTTCTCGCCGAGCAATCGGTCAGTATTTATTTTTCATCGCGATTTCGAATTTTCTTTTAAACCTAAATGATCCTACCAGAAAGTACGCTCTTCGAACTTTAACCGGAGCTCTCGAAAGTTCAGAAATTCCCAAGATCACTCTGAAATCCTTACGACTACCTATCGGCTCAATTAATTAAATGAAATATAAATGTCGTGGAAAATTTAACAAATGATTTATTTACATTTACGAGTGCGGAATTTCGTCGAAATCGAAATAGATTCGTTATGCTGAACGTTATAGCGATTGATTTTCTGGCGTCGGATGAAAAACCGTGGTCTGTGTGCGAGCGTTGTGGCAGTTACAGTGCTGACGGGTCAATAAAGAACGTTTAGCAGTTGAGAGGAAAAATTGGAAAGCACTGACGAGGTACATCAGCGAATTGATGTGCAGGGATTTTAATCAAACTTTTCGCAGAGCCGGCGAAATTAAAACTGTTCGACACATATTTGTCTGTGACTGTTCATATTTGCGTTCAATGGGGGAGCGGAAAGAAACCCTTCAAATGAGGACAAAATGTGTGTAAAATGAATGCGGAAAATATTCGCTAAAAACGATTAAAAAAATTACATCACGGTCCGCACAGAATTAGAAAGTTTTTAATTTTTCAACAATCTGCTCTTTTAGTCTATGACATAGAAATGTCCGTTGCATTCTTCACTTTGAAGGCATCCGTTCCGAAAATGTCCAAAGTATCTTATTCGTATAATTCTAAAATCTTTTCGAATCGTTCAGTAGGGCATATCACAATTAAACAAATCGGGAATCCACATTTCCTGGCGCTCGGAAGCACATCGACACCGAAACCGGAATATCCACTGCGTCTGCCAAAAGTAGCAGTGACCTTTCGCTTAAAATAATTACAATAGATGGTACAGATTATCCAGGCGGGAACTTTCCAGACAATCCAATACGAGTGCTGTTATTAAATCCTCGCGTAAAAGGACGTCGAATGTGTTCAAATCTCACATCTGGCTTGCCTGCGATGGGAATGATTTCATTACTCGAATGGCAAGTTAATTGTCGCTGATCTTGAGGCTGATTTACGAGCGGGCCCGGTCCGTAAACAAGCCCCGGAAACCGAATTCGTTCGGCAACCACTTCCCGGCCCCGATCCTGTTATAAAATGCAAAACGACCAAGTTCCGGCCAGCGAACTTCGCCGGGAACTTCGCGACGAACAGTGGCTGAATCGGTGAGCCGAGTATCCCGGAGTAGTCCGGATCGAGTTTCGTTAATTGACGCCAGACGAAACGCGAGCCTTGGAAATTCGATCGAAAAATCTGCACGGCTCCGGAGCCGAGAAATTAGGGCGAGACCGAGCAGGCGAGCGAGTACCGCGAGGCGCGAAGAAATGAAATCCGTCTCAAGTTTCCGCCGATTATGCGGAACTTTGTTAATGGATTCGAAAGACCCGCGGCCCGGGAACGCGGGAACGACTCTCAGAGTAACTGGGATGTTTTGTGCAACGAGTTCCATTTAATAGTTTGTCCGCCCCGGCGCCGATTTTTACCAAAATATAGAATTATCCGCGGCGAGCTCGCCGGAGATTGCCAATTCCGCATCCGCAGACTTTGTAATTACAATCGGAACCGGTAGATTCGTTTCAACGCAATTTTTCTGAATTCATTCGGCAATCTTTGAAGCATACTCTGGAATTTTTTCGTCGCGAAATAATAATTGTGTTCGAAGTTAAAATAATTTTAATGGAACGCCTACAAATGTTCGAGGCTCTTCTCATTTTAATTGTCGATAAATCAAGGAAACTGGGAATTTTTTTAATCTGAACCAATAAAGCTACCCAACGCAATTTTCTTTTTTTAGATTATTCATGGTTTCCGGAAGAAAATCCGAAACCATTTTTGAACGCATTCGAAAACAGCAATTTCCGCAAACGCGTCATGTAAAGCATCGAGGAGTCTTCATTAAAATGTATACACCTAGACTACAGGCCGACGACTGAGCGACGAATCCGGGTTTCCCTATTATAAACCTACCACGCGTAACAGCGAAACTTCTACAACAATAAAATGTCGTCGAAATTTGCAGACATCTGGCAACCGCTCGCAGCATCACGGTTTACAACCCTGAAACGAGCTAAATTCCAAAGCTAAATGAAAACGACGAAAATAACGATACTCCGGTGTCTACAGTGATTAAATCTTAAAAAGGGTTCGCTGCCCAAAATTTGTTTGCATAACATAATTAATTATCTTCACGATTGATCGATCAGCATACAGAATTTTCGTATGACCTGTTTAATGTAAAAATGGTGCAAGTCAGAACATTTAACCCCTTGCACTACTATTTATTTTGTGATTATAATGATTAGAAATTCTCCATTATTCGGAATTTCATAGAAAAAAGGTAGTTTCATTTTATTGTACGCCTATGTTTTCTCCAAAGGATATATATCAACTACAACAAAATAGAATTTTATTTCGGTTTAAAGGAAATTAATAACATACATATTTATTAGACTCTGTTTAGAATCTTCATCGCGAGTCTGACTCGATATTGTAGGACAAGGGGTTAATCGTAGGATAATGAGGAATTATTTTATTTAATGATTAGACTGTGGATTTGATGCGTTTATGACAAAATTTAGCAGGTAACATGAGAGATAGTTACAAGGATAAAAGAATTGAAAAATATCGGCGTTTTCTCGATACATGTCGTAAATACCTGGCTGATAAAAGTTGCAGAACTATCCCCACTACAGCGGGGTATATTCCGTGAGGGGCATCGAAGCTCGAGAGAAAGAATAGTATCTCCTGAACGATATTTGTCGCTGGCAAGTCCCGCGTTGTTGACATATATCGAGACAACACTGTATTGCCTTGAGTGCATTAAAATTATTTAAACAAGAGAAACATTTCTACCTGTCTCCTGTCTCTTGAAATCAATGCGGACAATTTTTATTTTGCGTAAAGATAGGCAGTCTATATTACAGCCTAATTAAATGCCAGAAGGATATTGGCAACTAAACCGAACTTTTCTGAACTGGTCCTTCGGAAACAGTATTTTTCAGTGAAAAAAAATGTCGCGTATTCTCCTATCGATGTTGAACAATCGAAGACCGGAGTAAAGCGTCGAATATCCTTTCAACTGATTCTTTAGTCTCTACGAAAACAAGAGGGCACGATTGTATCAATTAGCGGCTGATTGCCGCAGCAACGGGATCGTTCGGGTCCTCGAGAGCGTTCCTCCGCTTTCGACGATGTTTCACGATGCCCGGTTTTCCGTCAATTTATCATGCACAATATAAACGGTCTTCGAGGAGTTCGCTCTAGCGGGAGGACAACCGACTTGTAATCCCGGCCACTTAAAATTTAATAAGCCTTGCGCCGGACAGATGCAACCTTTCGTTAGAAGCGAAATACTAATATCGCAGAGATGAAAGCAACCCCCGAGACCCGTTGCTGTTTTAACCCGACGGACTTTTTGGGCTCCGCGTTTTCCCTCGAATGAACGCAAGCGCCGATCAGTCGGAGACTGTGTCCCCCCAGTTATTAACGGGGAAATAATTAAAATCTCGTTAGTCAATAGCGGATGCGTTCGGATTTCATAAATGCGACGGAGGAATTTTGAATTCTGTGGGAAATATTGTTATTTAAGGAAATGCATAGAAGTATCGAGAATGCCAAAATAAAGGTACTCTAATACTTTCAGGACTCTGAATTTAATTGTCGAAGATTTAGCAGAAATGAAATATAGAAATTTGAAATAATGAGTGGTGATTAAGGATTAACAGATGAATGTTTGTTTATATTTATTAGCAAGTAGAGGTGATGGAATTTCACGTTACGTCTCCGTGTAGTGGTTCGGACTGTTCCAGGAGTGAAGACGACGACGCCGATGACCAATCCTGTCGGCGAGATGATCGCAAAGGTCGATGACGACAAAAAAGACAAGGATAAAAACGACGATGGGGTGGAAGACATCCTTTATATTCGCGGCGCGTCCTTTACCATACACGTTGGCCCGCAGACCAAGAACACCACCGCGAATTCGACGAATATTAACGTCACGACCAGCGCACCACGCAATCCAGTCGAGATGGAAGTAACCACGCAGGTATGTGCTTCGTTTATCACCTTTTTACGAAGATTTTTATGATTCCGGAACACGGGGACCTCGTACTGGCATCCTGCGCTCAAAATTAATCGATTTTTCGGACCATCCTGAAGGGAGGATCCTTCCGAAAATCATACATGTCTACCCATCAAATCTTTTATAACAAATAATCTACTGACCTTGTGCTTTTATGGTGATTGCGTATGATGTCGGGTAGTTTAGCAGGCTCTTAGGAATATTTTCTTTTTTATTTTTATGTGTAAGACATGTCGGACAAATTTGATTTCATGTTTCTTTATACGATGTCTAAAGGTATGGCGTATAGTTGTGTTGATACACGATCAAATCAATAATTAATGAAAGAAGTTAAATATAAATGGACTTTTCCGGTGAATAATTTTAGTCAGTGGAAAATTGAGTAAAATTTATAGGATTTTTAAATCGAGGAAAATTAGTATGAATTTTAAACTATACAGAATTAATAGGATTTTTAAATTGAATAATAATGGTAAGATCTCTGAATTGAATAGAATTAATAGACTTCTTAAATGGAGTAAAATTAGTCGAATTTTTGAATGGAACAAAAATAGTAGGATTTTTAAATTGAATATAATTAATAGGACTTTTAACTCGATTAAAAATGGTAGGATCTCTAAATTAAGTAAAATTAGTATAATTTTTTTGGACTTAATTATAAAGATACAATAGCTGAAGATTTTTAGTAATAGTAGTGCATGAACTTTTCTGGACTTTATACCGCCATGATCGTTCGATAAGACGCTATTTTTGATATCATTTTTTGTAATTGCTCGAATAAAAATACTCGCACGATCAATTTTGTAATTCCTGGTTCGTCCTGCTCCACGGAAACGAAACCAGCCTTGAGCAGAGATAATATAGATCGCGAGGATGTGTCGTCGTAAACCTAAAATTATAGTTATAGCCTTGACCGGCTGCAGTGGAATAGCACTAGACACGCGGAGAGCGAAAACATTTTTAGAAGCTATTTTATTACTGCTACATAATAGTCTCTATTAAACTAACTAGAAAATTATAATATGAAACCAAGTGAGAAATTGGTTCTCTTTCCTCTCAGAAACTACCATTCAAACTTCAAAAAAGTGTAGAATATATTTTGTAAGAATACCTCTTGTCGGCTTGTTTCACTGTATATGAAACAAACAATTGCTACACATATTTTCTCCAAGCAGTTTAAAAGTTTTAAGCAAAGTAAACGTACTTCCCTCTCAACATAATTGTATGTTTATTATTTTACGCAGAATTATAAATTCGTAGTTAATTTCTGGGATCAGTTGATGATTGGATATCGATCCCCTAAGTCTAATTATTATCAGTTGATGTTTGTTTTTGTTAGGATTATATGGACGTGGATCTCGAGGTAGACTTTATCACACTTTGTTTAAGATATGGAATTACATGCTTTCGCGCGTAGAGTAGAATATGGAATGAACTAGAAAAGAGAAGAACGCAGGCAAAACGGAATCACCGCAAGAAACAAGGGACGATCAGTCCGATAGACGCATTCTCACACAGATGTAGCGAATAAAGGTCGAGTATTAATTCTCAACACTCCCCTTTAATACTGACCTATAAGCGAACTTAATTTCTATTTAATACATCTTGAATAATTCCTAATTTATCCACGCAAAAATTGTGTTTTTGTCGCGGTAGCGTCTTGGTGAGTACATCAGCCGCCATCTCATTAGTTGACAAATATTCCAATCTGATATCCTTCTCCTTAAGAGCGCTTCTAATAAAATGATACCGCATGTCAATATGCTTTGTGCTGTGGTGAAAGACAGGGTTCTGTGTAAGTAGTCCTGCCCCTCGATTATCGTTGAAAAGAACTGTTTTCGTTATATCATGAAAACCTAATTCATGGAGAAAAGTTCTTAAATGGATGGCTTCCTTGACTGCTTCTGCTATTGCCATGTATTCCGCTTCCGTTGAAGATAGGGCAACGGTGCGTTGTTTTCTTGATTCCCAACTTACGATGCCGCCACCCAGCAAAAATGAAAAACCAGTATATGATCTCCGGTCTATGCTACAGCTTCCCCAGTCAGCATCTACGTAGCACAACAAATTTTCATCCGTCTTTCTGTAAACAATACAATAATTAGAAGTCCCGCTGAGATATCTAAGCACACGCTTAGCAGCTCTCGAATGTGTGCTGTTATGGCAATCGTTAAATTGGCTCACCACACTCATTGAATGAGCAATATCGGGTCTGGTGGAGGTGGCCAAATACATAAGAGCCTCGACTAATTCTCCGTAGGGCTTCCTTTCTCCATCGTCTTCATTCTGCTCATTTTTGACGAGACGACTTCCTACATCCAATGGCGTAGAGACAGGATTACAATCATTCATTCCAAATTTGTGTAATATATCTTGAATGTACCCCTTCTGTGAAATTGACACTTTATCCTCTGTTTGGTCTATTTCAATTCCCAAACAGTATTTTGCGGGTCCAAGATCCTTTATCTTGAAATTCTTCTGAAGACCCTGAATTATATCTGGTATCCAATACTTATTATCTGATGCAATTACAATGTCATCCAGATATACTAGTAATAACATAATCGCATTTCCGCGTCGAGCAAAATACATACATGAATCGGCATTTGTTGCCTTTAAACCCAAATCAAGAAGTTTTTTATTTAGTGTTGCATTCCATTCGCGTCCTGCTTGGCGTAAACCATACAAAGCTGACGATCAATTTTAGCATTTCCTCTAAGAAATCAGGTTTTTCCATGAATACCTCTTCTTCCAAATGTCCATTCAAGTATGCGGTTTCAACATCCACTTGATGTAGTTTCATGTTATATCTAGCTGCCAAACTTAAAATCATGCGTAATGAACTCATTCGCGATACTGGTGAAAATGTCTCCTTGAAATCAATTCCAGGGCGTTGTGAGAAACCCCTAGCAACCACTCGTGCCTTTCGTTGCACAGTCGATCCATCAGGAGCTCGCTTATTTGTTAAAACTGTACGACAGGTTACAACATTTCTGAGTAAATCGCCTCCTTCCACTCATGGGCATTTTGACTCGCCATTACCTCGTGTATGGTGACCTCGGAAAAGCAAACGGTCTCGTCACCAGAAACCGCATCAATAAATGCATCATCGTCGCTCTCCGTTTTCGTACCACCATCTTCATAATGCTCGTCATTCACAGTTTCCTCTAAACATCCTTCAGTAGCATTTTCTTCAGTCTGTTGGCTAACTTGATTTTGGACTGGAGTGTATTGATACATTTGCTTTGGTCTCCCTCTATTTCCTGTATATACCTTACGCGGCCTACCACGTGTTCGTTTTATTTTAATAGGCGAATGAGGATCTGGCAGTATATCTTGGTTTTGCTCAGCTATCATAATTTTGACTAATTTCCATTTCAGCAGGTAAGATTATATCTTGATTTTGTTCAGCTTCTGAAAAAAAATAACATCAGTACCATAATTTTGATTAGTTACCATTTCGACACTTGACTCTGGCTCATGTCGATCATACATATCAGCAGGTAAAATTATATCTTGAGACTCTCCCTCATTGCTATATTTATCAAGGAATCGGACATCCCTAGCAATGGTAGCTCTTCTGTCTTGTGGTATCCAGACTCTATAGCCTTTCGTTTCGTCGGAATAGCCCACCAGCATGCCTTCCTTTCCTCTTGGTGCAAATTTATCCTTATTTGACGACTTATCCAGAATATACGCCTTAATGCCGAAAGAATGTAGATATTTTAACTTGGCATTCCTACCAGTCCATAACTCGTATGGTATTTTTCCATTTAAAGACTTCGTAAGGCATCGGTTCCTGATGTGATTTGCCATTGCAACGGCTTCTGCCCAAAAAGATGATGGCGCTCTTGATTCCATGATCATGCACCTAGCCATTTCAACCAGTGTCCGATTTTTCCTCTCTGCGATGCCATTCTGCTGCGGAGTGTAGGGTACTGTCAGTCTCCTCTTAATGCCCTCCGTACACAGGAAAGTATCAAACTCATGATTGCAAAATTCTGTTCCATTGTCTGACTGGAGGTTTTTGATATGCTTCCCAGTCTGACTGGAGGTTTTTGATATGCTTCCCAGTCTGCTTTTCGGCCATATTTTTATATTCTTTAAACGCTTTTAGGGCATCCTTCTTACTTGTCAGGAACCTTACTTCACACCACCTAGTAAACTCATCGGTAAAGGTAATGAAGTATTTTGCCTTACCTTGAGATTCTGTACGCATAGGCCCACAGATATCCATATGTACAATCTCCAAAACCTGAACAGCTGATTCTTTCCGCTTAGAAAATGGTACAGCGGTTAGCTTCCCTCTGAGACAAATTTCACATTTACTTGGCATCGGCTTTGCTTCAAACTCGGTTATAGCACCTCTTCTGCTTAACTCGATGACATCTCTGTAATATAAGTGACCTAATCTTCTGTGCCAGAACTCTAAGGCTGAACACTGTTCACGAACCACACTATTAGCGTGTTCTGTTCCTTGTCGAATTTAAAAGAGATCACCCTGACGATCTGCAACAAGTCTTGTTTTACCTTCCTGGTCTTTGATCAGAGCAATATTTTTCTTAAACACAACCTCATGACCCCTGTCAGTTATTTTTGCCACTGACATTAAGTTTGTATGCAATTCGGGTACGTGCAGTACATCCTTTAGCTTCGTTTGACGTCTATCGTTTGACACTGATGCTATAAATTCAACTACGCCAGCCTGGGAAACACTTACAGAGGTATCGTTTGCTAAATTTACATTTTTAGGTTCTGTACGGTTTATGTGTGTGAATTTTGTCCTGTCCTTGCATAAGTGTGTGGTGCACCCACTGTCAAGACACCATTTACTGCTTGACACTTTATCGCTTGCTTGTAGCGCAAGGAAATTTTCAGAAAATACACTTGCAAAGTAAGTGTTAGCCTAACTATCGTTACCTCTATGCCAACATTGAGAACTTTTGTGCCCCAATTTATTACAAATATGACATCGCACTTGGAACTTGTCATTTGAAAACTGTTTCCCTTCGCTCTTCGATTCAGTCCACTTCTTGACGAAAGGTTTCTTCTTTTGCTTCGCCATGAAGGCCCCAGTGGTACTTTCTCCGTCACCTTTTTGTGATCTGGCCTCGTGTTCCTCTAATATTTTTATTTTCAATTGATCTGGATCAGGCAGCTCATCTCTACTGTAATATATATAATAATAAGGTAGCAAGCATATCTTTGTGTATAGTTACAGACATGGATTTGAGTTTATCTACCGCATGAAAAAATTTCATGATATGGTCTCGTACATTACCTCTTTCACTTAACTTCTGCAATGTAAGTTGCTTCAGCAGTGTGGTCCCTTTGATGCATAAACGGCCTCTAACTTTTCCCATAAATCATGTGACGTCTCACATCCTCGTGCATTGTGCAGTTCCAATGGGCTTATCTATAAAATCAAATCAGATTTTGCTTTTTGATCTGCCTGCGTCCATGCTTCTTGATCCGCTGCGGTTTCCGGTTTAGGCAAAGTTCCACTTACGTACATCCACCCATCGTTTTTTATCAGGAGTGCCTCAATCTGCATACGCCACGTGTCGTAATTATCTTTCGATAATAATTCCATTCTGGTCGAGTTGACTAGTCCCGCCATTTTTCGTCCTTATACACGCCACGTGGTGATCTAACCCCAAAATCACTCGCACAGCTCCTGAAAACGGATTTCGATTAACCGATTTTAATTATTTACGTAATTTTTGTCTACCCGACACGTTATCTGCGCCCATAACCTGTTAGGATTATATGGACGTGAATCTCAAGGTAGACTTTATCACACTTTAGGAATTACGTGCTTTCGCGCGTAGAGTAAAATGTGGAATGAACTAGGAAAGAGAAGAACGCGGAATCACCGCAAAAAACCAGGGACGATCGGTCTGATAGACGCAGTCTCACACAGATGTCGCGAGTAAAGGTCGAGTATTAATTCTCAACAGTTTTCAATAAAAATCCTCCAATTTTGATTATTATAAATTCGCAGTACATTCCAGAGAAATTTTAATTTCAACTTTCGCTGCAGTAAAAATTCTTTAATTTTATTCATTTTGTTTCATAAGGTTCAACAAACTTATTTTCTGCCAAAGGAATCCTTTGAACATTGTATTTGCGATCGAGCCACACGACCACCACCGAGCTCGCTTCTGCTATTCGCATCCCCTGCAAACATTCCTGTCCCTTCTCACTAGAAAGTTGAATACACCATGGACCAGAGTGTCCATGCAATTAAACATCCCTTGGAGACCTTTTAACCCTTTGCACTCGAGTGGCGCTGATACGGCGCCCGCCAGATTTGAAGTGTCAACTCGAGCAGCGCCGATAAGGCGCCCGGCTGATTCGAATCGGATTCAAAATCAAAGAACTTTCGATAGAAATTTTTTAAAATTAAAGCTGAAACTTTGTAGAATATAGGAAAAATAAAGAGATTATGGTACGAACGTTTTTTAACCTTGAGAAAATTCGTTAAACTTGCACAATTTCAAGAAAATTGTGGTTTTTCCAATACCACAAGCTTTTTAATTTCAAATATAATCCTGGCAATACTGCGAGTATTCCAAGCACTGAGATTTTATTTAATTGCTATTTATTATTTATTAGTCCCGACACGGTCCGAAGAAAATCTGTAATATAAAAAGAGAACTATAAGCAGCTTCTTAGCGTACGCTCTTTCTATCGACGTGTTAATGTTGTATCAGAGTTATTACAGTAAATTATTAGATTATTACATTAGTACATAGTATATTCACGACCTATATAAAGATTATCATTAATCAATAACACGAATTGGAAGACCTAGAAAGTCAGAAAATCGAGAAATGCTTCGACAAGGTTATAATAATTTATCAGTAACGAGAACGTATCTTAGTTTTGTAAATTCGACGATTTTAAGGGATGAAATCGCCCCATGAAAGCAATAGAGAATTTTCTGGTCAAATGTCTAAAGAATCGTTAAAGGTAATGGAAAAGAATTTAAGCAGAAATTTCATCAACTTTTATACCTGCTAAACACAATTCTCTAAAAATCAACGATTTAAAATTAGAGTATATACACTTGTAGCATCAGTGTGAAATGCATAATTCACAAATGCTTCAAACATCAAACCATCCTAACTAAGTATACCAATTCAATTAAACATGCGTCGAATTTAGATCAATATACAGTCCCGCTCCAAACAATTGGCAATTAAATCCGGCTCGGTACAACATAGAACAAAATTCACAATTAAATTTGAAACATTTCCCCGAGGACCCGGTCCAATAATCGAATCCATGAAAATCGAAATAGTTTAGTTAAAAATAATTGAAAATCCCACGGCTCGACATGTCGCGTAGCGTGCGGGGTGCGCGGAATCCGTGAAACTGAAGTTGCGCCGATTAATTCGTGACAATATTGAAATTCATGCATCCGACGAACGTTTATAACGAACCTCTTCGCATAATCCCGCAATTTCCAAAGAGCCCTCGACACGACGCGGCTTACAACGCTCGTAGCGGCGATCGTGGAACCGCAACAACGGCCGTTTAGATAACCGCACGTCGTGAAACAGCAAATACAAATCAAATATGTTCGCATCGGGTCGTTAAACATTGTTTCCCCCGATGTTCTCGTCGGTCTATTTGATTCGCCGTGACTCTAGACTGTCGATCCTCGACCATCGTGCACGGTTGTCTGCGCGAATATTGGACAATTCTCAATTTATCTCGAATCGTTCGTACAGAATTCCATTCCGGAGTCAACTCTCTTTCTCTCTCTCTCTCTCTCTCTCTCTCTCTCTCTCTCTCTCTCTCTCTCTCTCTCTCTCTCTCTCTCTCTCTCTCTCCCTCTCTTTTTTTTATGTTATTGTTTCCAGTTTGTCGATAGTTCCTCCTCTGTTCAGTTCATGCGCATTTTAGCGCTGCTCCGAAATTGTTCGAAATGATTGGAGAATTGTCGAAGTTATTTATCGAGCTAGTTTTCAATCCCGATAATCTCTGTATAATTTCGCGAACGGAAGCGATTCACAGAAAATTCCCACCGATTCCGAGGAAACTTATCGAAATAGAAATCGACCGAACTTTACTATAGCCCTCCACCCCACCCCTCCCCTTCGCCCGCCAGAAACTTTTGGTAACAATTATACGTAGTTCTACTAGTTTCGACGTACCGAATACGAATATGACTTTCGGTTTTGGCGGAAATTGCAAGTTCCCCAGTGACTCGCAGGAAACTTTATCACTAGCACATTGAAGTACGTCTATAAGTATGTATAAGTGTTCGTAAACGAATACCGGTTTGAGTTATTGTCACATAGTTCTAGTTTCCAGACAGTTTCCGATTTGTTTGTCAGGTGTACGGTGGATCCAAAAAATATTCTAACACTAAATTCCCGATTGTCGAGAAATCGTCGATATTTCAAGTGTGATTATTTCGTTAAAAAAAAATAGTACAATAAGCCTGGTCTCATTTTAAAACTTGAAATGCTATTCATTTTACTTTTAGAACGTTGGCAAATTTATAATGATAAGAAAGGAGAATATGTAGAAAACTGGATCAATAAAATTTGTTTACGTAGAAAACTTATGAAATTATAAAAGTATTCCGGGAACATTCCGAACAAACTGTGTAAGTGAGGAAAGAATGCAGGTGTATTTAGGGCAATAAAACGCGGGCAATTAATTTCGTTAGAAGATTCTCACCATGTTAAAGGGGAGTGTTTCGGGCGTTCAGATTAACAGAAAAATGAAAAAAGACGGCGAGGGGGAACAAGTGGGAATAGCCGGGGTCCATTAGCCGCGGAGCCGACATTTCCATAGAAATCGCGGCGGTTTTTAGATAGCGGCCGTTTTCCACGCAACCCCGGACTTCCTTCGCCCTTATTCAAAAGGTCTTCCGGATAAAAACGTCGCGACGCGTGCATCAGGTCCGTGCACAAGCGCCACCGATTCGTTCTTCAACTGCCTTGGGTCTCGTTGTCTCCTCCCTCGATCCGCGATAACCCAAGAACTATCGATCGGCTAATGGTGTTCGTGGCTTTCTGGCTACCGGATCGTGTCTTCCCTGAATAATAGATCGCTCCGAAACATCCCATTCAATTTCTTCGGCCCATTTCCACCATTATGGTACGGAATACATTTGCCACTGACAGATTCAGGCGATCCCAAGGAAACGTAATATTCTATTTTCCAGTCCATAATACTCAATTTTCCAGTAGATACAACATTCTCCAGTGGACACAATATTTAATTTCCCCGTGAACACAATATTACATTTTCCAGTGGGACATAATATTCGATTGTCCAGTGGACACAATATTCGACTTTCCAGTAGACACAATATTACATTTTCCAATTGACACAATATTCAATTTTCCAGTAGACACAATACTACATTTTCCAATTGACACAATATCGCATGTTCCGGGGGACATAATATTCAATTTTCCAGTAGGCACAACATTACATTTTCCAGTAGACACACTATTCAATTTTTGTGAAACAAATTATTCTTACGATCTCTCGGGGTCTGACAATTCATTAAAAGGTATTTACGATTAACTCTACAATGGTATCCTTAGATCTCTCCGTAGGAGCCTGAATGAATTAATTCACAAAAATGATTTGCTCGGAGTGCATGTTTCTAAATAACAAAACAATTTCGCTGTACAATCAGTTCAATCATCGAAAATTCATTAGCTGCGGTAAGGAACGTGTTAACAAGTTGTATCTGAAAAAAGAAATCGTTCTATTGTTTAAAATTATAGTGATAAATCATTACCATAATGGCACGACGACAGTGCCATCAAAATTAATTCCCTCCCGATACATTCCTCAATAAGAAAAACCATTTGCCTAGAAAACGAGTGGCAGGACCAAAAATTCAATACTCGCGACGAGAATCGCGTCCACAAGCTCCACGAAAACTCGTTTAGTTGCCTGAACTTACTATTAAAAATCGAGCGTTTCTCCTCCCCGTGTTCCGGAACGTTCTCTAATGCGAAGTAATCGCGAACCGCAATCTGTTCGCTCTTCAGGGACCGAATTTAGAACAGAAGTTTCCATCGACGACGGAGGTTATGCCCAGCACGCAACCATCGTGCCCGTTGGATTGCGGACCGGGTGGAAATTGCTACGTCAACATGGACCAGCTAAACGAGGAAGTCTACATTGGCGACGAAGACGGCTACGGCTACGGCTACGGCTACGGCTACGGCTACGACTCGATGGCGATGGATCTCGAAGGGAACGAAATCTCACCGCGACGAAACCAAGGGTCCTTCAGGCACAGATGTCAATGCCCTCTTGGCAAAGGCGGCGATCGGTGTCAGCTAGGTGAGTGATTTTCATTTATCCACGTAGATACCAACGCCGTATAGTTGCGACGCCGATGTAACGGGCTGATGCTTCGTGTTCTTCTCTCGTTCCCTGCGCGCGCTCCCTTATGTATCAAGTCCGACCCCGGAGACGAGGACAGGGCTCGAGGTATCTCTTAAGGTTCGTTGGCATCAACTAGCACCCCTGCAAGGGCAGATATCTACTTGGAAGAGAGCCAACGATCGAGCGAACCCGGCTTTTCAAGCTGAGGCTCGGGAAAGTGGTGAAACGAGATTTCAACCGGGGTTGGTTAATTAGAGATTGATTATTTTTTGGGGTATTTCGAGGATTGTTGCGAGGGGTCGTTAGGGTGTCGTTGGGTGGTTATTCGTAATAAATAGCTACGAGTGCTAATGACTTTACAAGTTCGCTACCACCGTCGCGCATAGGGTCACTTGCATTAATATTCAAACACTTTTCAAAAGGGGATAACCTTCTTAAAGTTGGATCAAACTATTTTAATTTTTTCGAGATGTTAGAAGGATTAGTTTACTCGCTGACGTAAACAAATCTTTTTGGAAACATTGTGAAATTTTCAGAGTGTGTACAATTGCCACGTATCTACGAAACGTAT
The DNA here is from genome assembly GCF_050948215.1 of Halictus rubicundus. Taxonomy (NCBI): domain Eukaryota; kingdom Metazoa; phylum Arthropoda; class Insecta; order Hymenoptera; family Halictidae; genus Halictus; species Halictus rubicundus. The sequence goes on along the minus strand of NC_135154.1, from coordinate 19,381,484 downwards.
TTTTTAAATTTTTAATATGGACCCACGTGAAAAAGTAGAAAGAACGACTTTTGGTGTTTTCTCTGCAATTCCGACAAATTGCAATTTTTCCAAAATTTCTTTTTCGCGTCGTACAGTGAACTAATTTATCCTAACTTCTCCAAAATAGCCAAATTGTATGGTCCAATATTTAAAACGTTATTGTCTTTTTAAGAATGTCCGAATATTGTTTCGAGTAACTGTAAATTGTCATAAAAAACGCACTTAAAGCAGAACTCTTAAAGTATGCCTCTAACCTGTATAACGAGGTACATTAAAGGCTATGTTCCTAAAAATTATCTATGAATACTAATAGACCGCGAATCCATTAGCATACGACATGTCAAATTTTGTCCTCTGAAATACATGGGATGCATTAAAAATTATGTTCATAATAATGAATTAAATATGCAGTATAGACTGTAAATGCTGTGCATTTGCACATATGCATAATGCACGAAACTCGGTACAATCAAACTAGAACGAAAACCACAACGAACCATCTCTGAATTATTCCTCTCGCGTGATTAATGCGTTATAAATTCTATAAAATCATAACCTTGATAGTCTCCAGTCTACGATTCACTATAGGACATTATATAGGATATTATCACCCATTCAAGCAGACTGTCATGTCTTGTTGAAATTGTCAAATTTTCAATGAAAACGGTTAATAAAACTTCCATAAATCCACATACAAAATTTCCTGAAAAACCTTGATCAGTTGATTAGTAAATGAAATTCTGTTTGCAAATCGCAAACGTTCGTAATTCTCATCGGAAAGGGAATCGAATGATCGCGAGAATCCGGCTTCCGGTTACAGGCCGCGAATTTTCCCGTGAGCTAAACATCGTCAGCCAGGCGTTTGCAAATCGATGGTGGATCGGATCGACGAGACGCCATCAATCCCGAAAATCCTGGCCGGGTTGTCGGTTGCTTATTTCGCACAGGGGTCATCCTCCAACCGTGCGACGGGGGGTGGCGAAAAGGGAGGTGAAAGCCGGGGCGAAGCTTAAAAGCATAGGTAATCGGAAAAAGAACGATCCTCTGACCTAAAACGCGGAGCGGAGTCGATCCTCGAGCGAGACACGTCGGGCTCGTGTATTACGGATAAATAAATAACGAGGAATCGGAGACATGTCTCTCATCTCTGTCTTTCTCTCCCTACCTCGTTGCTTCTCGCTTTCTCTCAATATTTTTCAATATTTCCTGAATATTTCCCGCGAGTACGCATCGCGCTCGGCAGTCTTGATGACGAATAACGTCGAACGGCATTTATTTATTAGGTCACATCGCGCGGAATCGATTCAAGCCGCGATACACAATCTCCGCAATGACGATCGATGAACCGACGAACCGAGAAACATCGGTACCACGGATTATTCCGGTCTCTCTCTCTCTCTCTCTCTCTCTCTCTCTCTCTCTCTCTCTCTCTCTCTCTCTCTCTCTCTCTCTCTCGTTCCGGTTGCGTTTCGGCGTCGAACAGCTCGAGCGAAACGGGAGCGGAATTTTCACGCGCGGACAGAAAGTGATGCAACGCGCGATAATCTGATTATGAATGAGAGCCGAGAGAGCTCAGACCTTTCGTTTTGTTAGTTCTGCACGTGTAGCTGTAGCTATAGTCCGTTCTTATTCAGGAATCGTCGTTAGACCGAAAGGATTTATGGAAGTGCGTTTTGTAGGGTTCGAGGAAGCTTTGGAGAGATTGAGGGTTATCCGATTGATCCACTCTGGGGATTTTGTTGATAATTTAGTGTGGTTTAGTGTGAGCAAAATTGAGGGGACTTTAAGTCATCGCTTTGCTGTGTTCGATTCATTGGTGAGACACGGAGCTTCGAATTTGTATGTATGAACAGAGCGGCGTGCAGTTTTAGGTATGGAACAGGCTGGAGAAAAATCATATGTTCTGGATTGTTCTACGTTAGGGATTTTGTTTAAAATTTATTATGACATAGTGCATGCTATATTAGGGGGAGTTTAAGTCATCATTTCGAATTAATTTATAAAATAGAGTGCTTCGATTTTTACAAACTCCATATATTTATCAATTTCATTCGGTAAGTCTTGTTTCTTTGCTGTGGCAGAATCCCACGTTGAACACAATTCTGCCACACGTTAACAGTCAAACAATTTGTTCATTAGAATCAACACTTATAAACACACACATGAATTTTCACTAGCTTCCAAATGAAATTACACGCTTTTTATATTATACAACTTTTTGTTACGCTTCAAAGAAAATCGAGGTACAAAAAACATCGCGTCGCTTTAAAAATAATCTTTGAAAGAACCGTGTAAATACAAAGGAACTCGTCGAGATTTTATTACAAGTCTCTCTGTCTCTGTACCGGGATGAAATTTCCCACGTTGTAATTTAAGCAGACTGAAATTAAACGAACGTTTACATCCCTTAAAATGAATTTTACGTGTTCAAATAATATGTCGAACTACCAGGAATATCGAATGAAAGTAGAAACCTCAGATACGCTCGTATAACAGACCCAAGCATCCGCAAAGAATATTTTCAAATATTTTGTAACGCGAAATATTACGTTTTCACGGTCTATAGAAATGATTTTCAGTATTCTGTAACCGGTGGGAGCTCTCTGCAGCTTTGCTCGAGGAGTTGTGTCGTCTGACAAAATGTGCTACAGACCGCACGATCTTGCTAATCTCACAATGGGATCGTTTTAAAACGAACGTTTCAATTCGTCGGGGAATTAGACGCGAGACGATAATGCGAGTCCTCCTCGCGACGACGTAATGCTATTCAAGCTACTTCCTGGAGAACTCTTGGATGAAGATCGTTGCACATTCGGTGCATTGTGGAAGGAATGGGCGTCACTGCAGTGGTTTCGGTAACAATATATATGCAGTCGATACGAACGCGTTTCTCGCGATACCGAGAACGGCTCAGTTCCAAGCGAAATTTATACGCAGACAGCGGATCCTCCGACATTTCTATGCGCCTCGGGATATTCTTCAGAATTCAATGCACTAAAACTTGCATTAAAACCCTCTATAATATTTTACTTTTATGACATTTCCATATTTTCCTTTCACATTTTAATTCGACCAATTGTATTTTATTAACAATAGGTTTACGAGACGCGTTTTAATATTTTTAATGTACGGTTATTGAGATGAGAAATTATTCAAGAAAATTTATCCTTGGGTGTATGCTATTAAAACATGACTAAAAATTTGGATAGAAATTATTTTTATAAAATAATGTAAAATAGTCATTTTAGTGCTCTGCAACTCGGCTTCACCATTAATAATTACTATAATACAATTCCAAACAGTTCCTGCATCATTAAACGTGTCTTTGTGTTTAATGTATTGCTAACCGTTGAAACGTGACACGGGTCAAACCACTCGACTATTGTACGGATTAAATAGAAATAGTTTACACTGCAAATGAAGGAACCGCGCGCGTGTCGAGATCGTTAAACAAACGTGTGGAACTCTGTGTTTCGGTCACTCCAAAGCTGTGGAAATGTAATTTCCATGGACGTTAACGATCTAGTAATTAGTGGTATGTGGATTCCACAGTTTCATGTTTTGCGTGGCGACTCGAGACGAGAGATATTGGTTACAATTATGGGAGGTACTTTCTACTTTATACGTGCTCGTACGTTTGAAAGGAACATTATATTCCACAGTCTGCATTGATTTTAATTTCTTCAAAATGAACTGTAAAAGTGCATCAGATGATAAATGTTTTAAGACTGAAATAATGTTCAATCCAGCATACAACAAATAATTATTTAGTACGAGAGATAGTTGCATAAATGAACCTAGGATAATTTACTTTACCCATTCTTGCTTCAAAATTTATTGTTCTCAATTCATTAAAATCATTGAAGGGAGAAAAAACTTTTTGGCTCCACCCTCTTAAAATTGATACACAACGTTTTCATTTTGGATGGAGATCCGCAGCCTAATGATTAATGGATAGAATGATTCCGTGTTCAATTGCCGAGTGCATGGACCACACGATAAAAATATGATCTCGTGGGATCAACTGTAGTGCGACCGCCGAACAATCCTGGGTGCGATAAATTTCATTTTTGCATGGACAACTTCAGGTGCAAATTGTTTCGGAGATTAAACCGGACTCGCAGAAATAATGAAAAAAGTTCGCCCGAATATGTGTCTCATCCGACCTCATTCCTGCGTTGCTAAAGTGTTTATTGGATTGGTGCATATATGAGATGCACGTTTGAAGTGCAGTAATATTTTTTGGTGCGAATATACATGTATATACATGTTCACAAAGTATATCGTATATCGTACTAGTTTTGTTAGACTATCTCAGTCGCGTTTGGTAACAAACAACAATTGGAACGAGAGACAAAGGTGTTCAAACTTTCGCAGTAACATCGCGAGCTGCATTTTCAGCTAGCAAACAGCAATAAACTAGAAACATAAATTAGAACTGTCCGACGCGATCCCAAAAGTTCACCCCCGAAACTTCCCGTGACCAACGTTTGTCACACATTTGTCCGACGAGTTACACAGCCGTTGGCTGCAGTGTAACGCAGATGAATTGTTGCTTGGTTTAATTGCGAGCCGAGTTTCAACGTTCCGAAGTCTTGAAAAACTCGAAATCGAATAGCTTCGAGCAAGCTACGAAATCAATTTTTATAGACTTCGAATATTTTCTAATTTGCAACGAAAAATTAAAGTCAAATTCACTTTTTACGGACAATTCGCTGCATAGGAATGCAACAGCAACGTTTGTAGTACGTGCATTAATTCTGCAGAAGTTCCCTAAACACTCCACTAAACGAGTGCATCGTTCGGACAACCTGGAAAGTAGAAAACAAACAGTAGGCAACGGTAAGAGCACGGAGAGTAAATTAATTCTCCAATAGCATCGAGAATCCAGCGTTTACAACCCCGTTACAACAGCACTCGGAATTCCGCAAACAGTTCCGAGCGGATCCTAAATAATCCATGGGAGTCCGACAGGCGAGGAGGCTATCGCGTAAAAATTCGCAACAAGGGCCTCGGAAGTCGGGGAAGTTCCGCTTTCAGCAAGAAGTGGCTTGTAACAGCGAGCCGGAGAAGGGTTGTCTCGGGGAACTTTACGAAGTGCAATTACGCGGCCTCTCGATCGGACTCGGGCTCAGTTCTGCCGATAAAAACCTTCTTGAATTACTAGGGAAAAGCGTGGCACCGTTAAACATCCTACGAATACAATTTCATTTGCGTCCGAGCAACAGATAAGCAATTATCCATTGTTCGGTTACTTTTTATTCGAGTCATTCTTTAATTCACTGCAATGCAATCTTTTCATTTTTGTTGTCTTACAAAATTGTTTTAGCAATTCGAGGCTTTGAATTAATTTGACGGAACAGAATTCATTTGACGGACAGTAGTTTTTAATACGTAGACAATTTTTATATCTGTACTATTAAAAAGCTCTACTAACAATTTCTACTGTCAAGCACTTTAACTCTTCTTTTATTTTGTAACTTCTTTGCGTACTTAATACTTTCTTTCGAGTCTGACTTCACTTTTAACAACAATCTAACCAAGGGATCTTGTGCATGTTGTGCACAACCATTGTCAATTTATATCTCACATGTCAAATTAAACTTAATTTGGAATCTGAAACAGTGAATTCATATTTGATTCGTATCTATAGTACGATATTTGCTGTCTCCAAGTCATCTATATTTTTCTTTTGTAGAGGGTCGACTTTTAAATGTTTAGAAAAGTGGCTTGCACCAATTCTGTAGTTGTAAATTCTTATTTGGGATCGCAGTGCGTTGCGAAAAGGGGGTGGAATGCCAGAAGGGGTTGAATGGGGTGGTTCGAAGGAGGTTTTCCTTTGATTTCCGGTGAAAAGCCGACACGCGGAATGTGTACGCGCGGAAGAGAGATTAATTGCTACAGATAGCCAGCACTCCCCTCTGTTCTGAGTGACGCCACTGGCAGTAGCATTGTCAGAACGATGAATATATGCCGCCAGCAAATACAAAGTTCGGAGAAGGTGTGCGAATCAGCCGGATTTCTAGAAGTTCCTCGCGCCCAGACACACTTCTTGCTGCTCGTCAAGGGGAGAATAAACGATACTTGAAACGCTCCTTTGAAAATTTGAACGCACCCCTCTTCTGCGCGTCGGCGTACGGCTGCAGATTTACGGTCGGGGTGGGTTTGCCTTTCACTGTTTTCATGCTATTATTGCAATTCTTAGGATAGTTTCAGAACTTTAGAAAATGTTGATCAAGATGAATCATTTCCTCTTTCGAGTGGTGTCTTGAGGAGTGAGAGCAACCCTTCAAGTTATTCTATTACTCTTGTACCGTTGGGCCGTTTACTCTTGTACCATTGAAATTCTAAAAATAAAATATGTAATCACCCTTTCATTCCACAACCTCTTCTGACCTTTTAGTTATTGCCTAATATCCTAATCTAATAATTGAACGTTCCCACACGATACAATCTTACCGCTCGGATTGTATCAATTAAATTATATATAAGTTACGAGGCTTACTAATCTTAAATTCAAATCAACGAAGATTTCTCCAACCTAGTGGTTTCTCGGTTCCGCGTTGGGTGCGTCCACGAAAATTATACCATCCTAGCGGATCCCTGATTTCGTATTGGTTTCTTCCGTATCCTAGCAGCTCCCCGATTATGCATTGGGTGTGTCCGCATACCTAACTAACAAATTGAAACCATATTCCTGGGGTAACAACCGCACGCCGGCCTCTCGCGTTGCCCGCAGCCCTGGCTCGTAACAACTAATATAATTATTGCATTCCTGTTGCGGGTAAATTGAAGATTGATTGGAACTGTGAGGATTGAATGCAAACAATTTCGTTGCTATATTACTTTGGAAAGGGGATCCAATCAACTCTTCAATTTTAGTAATCAACCCTTCACATTCCTTGTACCCAAAATATTGTTTTGTAAGTATTTAAACTAGAAGAAACTTTTGGATATATTTAACACTAGAACGACCGGAGCGGTCAAAATGACTGCTTCCTAATTTTTTCTTTTACAATTACCGAAATTGTAAAAATGCTTTCATCCGAAATTTTTTAATGAACCTCTTCATTGAGGCACATATTACAATAACGGTTGTATGAAGTCTGAATAGTCTTGTCTTGAACAGTCTTGTCACGGTTACAAAGCAATATACGTCAGTCGCATTTATTGCTCGGTCGTTCTAGTGTCAATAGTAATACCGTGGTAGAAATAATTATAGAACAGTTTAGGGACGTTTCAGCGCAGGGTCTCTCGAAAGGGTCAAGTGAACACAGTAATACGAACAGTAATTAATTCATCGTTTCAACGTGTCGAAAACAGTGCCGTTGTCGGACCAGGGAAACCGAGAAGTTTCCTCTCTCTCTCTCTCTCTCTCTCTCTCTCTCTCTCTCTCTCTCTCTCTCTCTCTCTCTCTCTCTCTCGGTCGTCGTCGCTTTCGGAGACCAGATGAAATCTCCCGGCCAAACTTTTTGCTATTCTTTCGCGCCGAAAGAACTTGCTAGCGATTCGAGAACGGAGGGGTAGTCCTACGAACGTCGCTGCGAGACTTCCGGAAAGTGTTCTTACGCCAGCATTCGATTACCCCTCGATCGCAAAAAACTCGGCTTATATTACTCGGCTGATCGACCGACTCCTTACACCCAATGCGAAAGTCCAGCAGAATTAATTAGTATTCGAAATTGTTACACAAGTTCGTGCAAGTCAGGATGAAAAATGTACAAACGTGAAAATGTACAATATTCATTAGTAACGGCACAATCTTGTATTCTAGTTCATTTCTTATTGTTTTAGGTGGGTGAAAGATCTTTATGCAAAATTAAAATTTTCCATCTGAATTGCAACAAACAATAAACAAGACATACAAATTGAAACACATTGGTAGAAAAACAGTGTTATATTGTTATATTCAATGCACACATTTTTCGGTGAACATATCCATGCTCTCCCCACAGTTTCCCGAAACAAATAGTAGCTCAAAGGAAATAATCGGTTGAATAAATAGCCAGCTTCCCTTTGAACTAATGATTTCCATTGGCCAGCCTGGATTTATCAAGCCCCGGTATCTTTGAGCATCATCCTGCCGAGTTTCTGACGAGGAAACGCGGCTGGCGAAGTTTCGTTCCCCAGGTAGCTGGAAATGTAAATCAATTTATCTGCCCAAGGATACGTGCCGAAAGTCGTAACAGCCAGTCCGACTAAATATGTAACTCTTAACTTTTCGGAGCCCTGCGGGAAAATACCGTAGTTTCTCTCTCTTAACCTCTCCCCATACCACCCCCATCGCACCACGTTTTCTCTTCGATCGAATTAAAGTTTCCTTTTCCCCGGTGTTTCGAACAGCTTCGAGAGCAGACGAGGAGAAACTCCCCTCTCTCTCTCTCTCTCTCTCTCTCTCTCTCTCTCTGATTCTCTATCGTTGTTGCACTTTGTTTCAACGAATCTTCGACATCCCGGAGACAGGGATTAGCCCGGTTGTCCTATGCAGATGGAATTTGGCCGTGGAATCAGCCGGCTATCTCCTAACTTTCGGAATTATTAAGCAACCGCATTGTCCTGGCTAAGTACGGCCAGTCCTCGGCGAAGTTCGTCACTTTAATTGTCGTTTCATGCCGGCTGGAAAGTTTCGGCCACCGTCTGGCTGACGACGGCCCCGGGAAACCGGACCCTATTTAATTGGTCCGTTTCAAAGGGCTTTCGGAAAATCTGTTACGATAATTACCTTCCGGCGAGCAGAATTTTCTTACCCGTCTCGGTGAAGAATTTCGGATGGCTGAGGTAAATAGAGGTGCCCTGCTGCTGCATGTAGAAGATCCGACGGTGGAAGACAGTATTTTTCGAAATATTTTTCGGCGCTCTGGTTCCAGGGAAATTGACGTCGCTGCGAGGTATGTGTTACGTGACGGATCTCGTCCCCGCTCTCGTAGAAAAGAGGATAGGAACAAATAGAGTCTTCTCGCCGTGCATGTTGAATGATAGTGATTCTAGAAGAAGTAGAAGGTTGACAATATCCAGACACGTTTTTTGAAAAATTTTTTGGAGCTCTGTTTTCGAAACAATCGTAAAATATGTGTCCTAAGTGCCTCTAGAACCCAAAGTTTCGAAAACCTAAGCATTCTCTACTTAAAAAAAATATGGCTCATCCGATTCCTCGCATTATCCAGTCAGTCCTCGAAAATGGAAATTCGCAAACAGTATAATTTTAAAAAATAGGTTTTGCTCCCAAGAAATAATTTCGAGGAAATTAAGGAATAATTTCCAAGAGAAAAAAAGAATTGACCAGGCCACAGTAACACACAGGCTTGGGTCTTTTGTCTATAAATGGGTCGAAGTAGTGCCAACAGCTGTCATGTCTATTGCGGTTTGAAAAAATCGGATCCATTAGCGGTGATGCGGCTGGAAGGGATGCCTGTAGGCGTCAACACCACCTGTGACTGTTTGATTTGCGGTTCTAGGTCAAATCTCTGCTCCAGGCTGATATATGTTATACGCATATACCTGTCATCATGAATTTTCGAATTTGGAAACCATCCAATCCTGTTAAAAGATCTTGCCGTAAGCCGGAAGACCACTACAAAAGCTCTAGGGTAGGATGAACCTCCATTAAAATCTATGAGACCACCAAAAAAATCTGTGTGGTTTGGAACTATTCGAGAAAAATTTTCGTGACATAAGATCAGGAAAAACTATACACGTTGATAAGCTACTGGAAAATTTTTCTTAACTCTCAAATGCTGTAGAATAATCTCTATGTTTCTAAATTCTATTACAGAACTTTCTGTACCTATAACAATTATTAGAGCATCTTCTGTGGCTCTAAAATTGATTAGAAAAATTCCCGCGTCTCTAAAAACTCCTCTAACTCTAGAAGAATCTTCATGACTCTAAAATTGATTAGAAAAATTTTCGTGGCTCTAAAATCCCATTTCTATGACTTTAAAATCCGTTTGAAAAATTTCTGTGGCCGTAAAATCCCTTTAAAAACATTTCCCATGGGCCGGAGATGCAGAAAAATCGCTAGAAAAATTCCTATACCTCTAAAATCCACTCAAGTAATCTCTGCTTCTCTAAAACGCATTAAACTAATCTAGGAGGCTCTCGAATCGATTAGTAAAGTCTAGATTCTTCCAAAACACTGTTAAAAATCTTATGCACCCCCGCACGCCGGAAACCGTATCGGTAAAATTCACGCAATCCCGACGCTTTTTGCGTATTGATCCGTTTTCACGTACTCGCCACGCATAATGGATTCGTGCCATTCCTCTCTCCCCTTCCCATCTTCCTACCTGCTTTTGCTCTTCGTTGGGAACGAAAGGGCGCAAAAGTTCCTGGCGCTGTTCTATCCGGGAACGAAGAAAGTTTCCGCCAGCGATCTCGGAATCCTCTTAAGATCTTTGTCGGTTCTACACTTTGTTCTACTTCGCTATTCGAAGAACGACGAGCTCGCTCGGACAGGTATCCCGGGAAAGAGAACGCCAGGGCGTCTTAAATTCTTGAAGAAACCACGAAGGAAACGTATCATAAGTAAATAAAAGGAATCCCTATCTGGCCCCGCGAAAAGGGATCCTACCGAGACAGACATCACGTTTCTACCGAGACAGACATCGTGTTCCTACCGAGACAGACATCATGGGGAAGCATTATTTATTTAATTCGTGCAACATCGTCAGTGTGTACCTACAAAGGATTCAGACGTTTGGAAATGGCGAGAATAAAGAATCGAGATTTTGCGAGGTACAATCTTTCAAAAGTCTCTCAAAATTCGGCATTTTAGTGTCCTAATATTTCTCGAAAATTCTGTCGACAGAATTCACGAATTGCTGGCACGGGGTAGCAACTTTTCGACCCAGTATCCCAGGTTAAGATACTCGCAGTGACCCAATATGGCTGAAAACTTGTTTTAATTGGCTGTTGAACGAACCAACAACTTCCATGGCCGGCGCGATAGCGAGTCCGAGCATGGGCGATCAAAGCTAGATGGTTCTCGACCAATCATTCGCCGACTGGTTTACGGAATCTACCATGCAAATCAGTTTGTCCTTTCCGCGGACCAATGGTGAAACTCGATTCGAAGTTCGCCGGCCGTGTAACCCCTAACTTTCGATCCGGCGGGAGCGCGAGCTTTTAGGCGACTGCCATTTGATACAGGTCCGCTAAGCGATCTTTTAACTGCTTCGGAAATTCCCGTCCATCCAGTTCCGCGTAGCGAGCGAACGTTTTCGATTCCTCGATCTCGATGGTCGTATCTGTAACAATTAAAGTTTCGGCCGGGAATATCCTGACCGTGATCTCTATACGCAATCTCTATCCTCCGTGATCGCTGTCTTCTCGAGCCCTCTGTATTTTATAGGTCTTTATCCTATGCGAGCTTTATCCCGTCGTAAGCTCTGTCTCTCGTGACGTGACGTCGCGTCGGTTCTTTATTCTTTCCTATTCTGTGCTCTCTGTAAAAAAATTTTTCTGCTTATCTCTTCTGTATTCTGCAAAATTTCACAAGGTTTCTATCATCCACGTATGCTTCCTATCGTGCAAAATTTTAATCTCTCGTCGTCTCTAAGTATTTCCTGTGCTTCCTATTCTGCAAAAATTTCAATCTTCCATAGTTTCCAGTTTCAGTGTTTCTGTGAGCCTCTGTCCTCTAAAATTGCCAATCTCCTTCCCCAGTTTCTATCCCTGGAAATCAACCGGTTTCCGTAAATTGTACCTGAGCGATTCGTCGGCGCGCTAGCGTCCAGTGGAACTATAATCGCGAAGCTCGCGTTCGCTGGCCGAGAAGAACGCGGCTGGCAGGTTTTCGCGAGGCCTGGCCAACAGAGAGAGAGAGAGGGTGGTTCTGTGTACCCGCGACACACAGTGTGTGTACGGTTCCGAGAGGATGCATGCCGCGGCCCCCATAGAATACCGTAGTTTATGTTTACGGCGTAATTTCACGTTGTCTCCAGATATCGTTGGAGGCCCTTTTCCGATTTTATACTGTCCTTCGATACTTTAGAAGAATGCTAATCCTCGAGTGTCGTATACGGCACTCGAAGATTCGAGCTGACAGTATTGGAAAGGTGGCCATAAAGTCAATCCGTGGGCCCGTCCTTTAGAATTTCCATGCGCTTCGTAGGGTCCCGGATTCGGACTTTCGCAGGCCTGATGGTTACCATCAGCGGCCAGCGGCCAAGGGTCCGCATCCCTTGTGCCACACGTGCAAAACACTTGCGGTGTTTTCGGCACGTCGCGTCTTTCGGTTATTACCTACTCGAGGTACCCTCGGACCCGTGTTCCGAGAAATCGTTCGTCCCCTTGGCCATCGGGACCGTAACCAGGCCAAGGGCCATAAAGGGATGTTTTTCCCCCAAACGGGCCTTATCGAGGCATTCCGCGAGGTGACTTACGAACTCACCCCGAAGCAGTGAGGCAGAAACGAAAAACCCGTCATACCGGATGTATCGGAGAAGCGAGAACAAACCGTTGTATCGAAATAGCTATCGGCTACCATCGTAACACAAGTTAACTATCGGTTAACACATATTGAAGTTCCGACCACACCTCTAGAGTTGTGACAACCGCGGATCCACACAAAACAAGTCGCCCAATGTTAGTTCGGCCGGCGACCAAGGGCGGGATAAAAATCTAGTCCAAAATAAATACGTTATTTTAAATACAACGCGTATCCGTTTTTTATCCTCGGCACGAACTCATTACAGTGTGGCCAGACTGTCCGGTTACAAACGCGAGGGGCGAGGCGAATTCTGGAACGCGGCGGCGAAACTTTTCTAACGAGTTCCGTGGACGTCGGTCCCTCCGTTCTCCCAAAGAGTCTGTTCCCTGTCCCGAACACACCGAGCAATTTCCAGTGCGGCGCGCAAGCAGCCCAGGGGGCCCGTGGAAACGACGGAGGGCGGACAGAAAAAGAGGAAGTTTGACGCCGCGGGGAGATATCCGGACGTACCCCGGGACGTTTCGATGTCCCGCGAGACGAAACTGCAGGCCGAGTTTTATGGAGAATAATCCCGTCGCGAAACTTCTTAAATAAAATACCGCAAAAATCTGCGGCTCACGCGTTCGCGCACCACCAGATTGCTTCGCGGACGCGTTCTCCATCTTGAATGTTGGACACAACGACAATTGTTCGATACTTTTTGGAAATATAATTGTCCACGGCGATTTACCTCGTCAAGAAATCCTTGGTTTAAGATCGGGACTTTCTATTTTTATTGTCTCTTCTCTCGCTGTAATTTCTGGTCTGTATTTTATGTAGATTTTATATTTTGTAAATTTGTGTAAATTTGTGTAAATTCTTGACTTACGCCTTTCTCTTCCCTGGAAAATTTGGCCTCCGAACACGATGAATTTATGGTTGGTAGAATTTCTTTGCTTGTTCCCTTTCGTCAAGCAATTTCTGTAAAATTTCGTATCGTGTCGGTAATTTCGCTGTAATTTTTGGACCCGACAATTTTTGTTGCTGATGGATTACGACTTTTGTAGCAGTCCAGTTTTTAGAATCGCCGTGTCCTGAAGGTTTTAGAGTTTTGGAAGTAACGTGAACGCGCAGCGTTTCCCCCTTCGATACGTGATTGCAGCCGACCGGACCGTTCGATCAATATTCACGCAATCAAGGGATACATGTTACGGATTTTGCCGATGAATTAGCAAACACCGAAGATCAACATTAATAGCGACAAGATAACGTTGGTGTGGTTATCGATTGGGTTGTAACCGGGATTCGTGGTCAAGCGTTTCAATCGTGAACAGCTATTCGGCTCGCCTTTCGACAACGAGTTAACCATGCGAAAACTGTGTCTTCGTCTCGAACAATGTGACATTTGTCGATTCCAAATCACGCCGTCAATCAAATGCGCACTCTGTCCGAACAAAATAAATTCCTATTATTATTTCAAGACGAAAAAAAAGCATTGTTTCGGATTTAAGAATATGCGACCACGTAGCTCGCGAAGTACTGATAAATTTTTGTCTAAAACCACTACTGGAAATGCCTAAAAAATGGTAACAAAACTTAACGGGTAGACCTTGTATTCCACTCCAGTTTGTTGTAATTCGGGTGGAAAATTTTGATTTTAACCTACAGCCGAACTCGAGCAAAGTACCGAAAGATAGATTTACAATGTCGCAGAAAAGTTAAAAAATACTTCCATAAAAATTTCTGTCGCATCTTACAACAACACATGGACAAGCCAATTAATCGATTTAATAGTATGCCAAAAGAATTGATTTGCTCCAGTAATAGCGAAATTAAAATTTGCAGCACAAGTCACTGATCATTTTCACCCACCGGGCAGTCCTAGCGATCAATATGTAACATGAAGAAGATGATAGGGAGTGAGGAGTTAAAGCTGACGATGAAAGAGGGAAGGGTTGAGAGAAATTGTGGTCTGCGTGTCCAGGAGAGTGTCAAAACCTTCCCGGAACCGATAGACGTTAATCTTGAAAGCAAAACCTGACTCAGCCTCGTTATATACTCCTCGAGCGACCTGATCGGGTAGCATATAACGAGGTCAATACCACGAAAGAGGTAGCCGACAGCGAACGAATGGCCGGCCGGTCGGTTTACAGCAACAAATCGGTCGTCGGAAGCAACTTGGTTCCATTACAAGCACTTCCGTGACGTTCTCCGGTGGTAAATGGAGCTGCGAAACGGTAATGGATAGATGGATCCGTAACGTTCTAGTTTTGCAATAGTTCCCGTAAACCTTCAAACTTCTTCGACTGCGAAAAATCCGGCGGGCCGTGCCGGAAGAAATTAAATCGTCGAAAGTTTGCCACGAAGCTACGAAATTGATACTCTGTGTTCAAAAAGTCACAATGTGAACTCCCCTTAAAAATTTAATTATACGATTTCAGTCCCTATCGACTGTGAAAACCGAGACAAAAATTTATATTCCGTATTTGATATGGCTCTGGAAATATTCAATAGCCATCACGTTACGCTACAAAAACGAAATCCACGAAACTCAGTCTGCATACAACGAAATTAATATTCCGTGTTTAAATATTCACATTGTAAGCTGTACTAAAAAGCAGTTCAATAAAAGCAGTTGTTAAAATGCAACCCGACTGTCCCGAAATGAAATAAATTGTTGAAATTTAATTTCAAGCCAACGAAACTGATATTGCACGTTTACATGTGGTGAATTTAAATCGTAGTCTCATGAAGCTTAATATACGTTCTTCTGATTGTGAAAAACGAACGGACCACGCCAGGAAAAATTAAACCCGGGAAATGTAATTACAAACCAACGACATCGATGCTTGGCTTTTAAATATTCGTAATAGAAGTCGTATTAAAAATGTTGAAAATTATTAAAAATCCTGAAAATCAATGAAACTGTGTCAGAAAAATTAAATCGTTGAAATTTGACTTCGAATCAATGAAATTGACATTTCATGTTGGATTAATTGTGATCTGATGTTCTCTTAAAAAATGTACGTGTTGGATTTCCGATCGACGGGGACTAGCAACGAGAGCAAGACCGTAATGGGTTCGCGAACGCATTGTAACTCGAAACGTCGAGCAGGATCGAGGCGTCGATAGATCCTTTCTCTCCGAAAGATCCATTATCCGTGACGCCTCGCCGCGACGGAACATTAACTCGGTGCAAGTAAATAATTGTCGGCCGGTGGAAACGGGCGCGGCAGCTCGCGCGAAAAAATGACACTGGCTGAAGTTACGGTTTCATTAACGGAGAACCGTTGGCTGATGCTGAATTATCATCGTGTTTCCCGCGACGCGAGAATGTACCCGCGAAGACGCGGAAAAGTGCGGAAAACCCGCGATAAATCTGCGGAATTAGGGCGGGATGAGTTTACGAGGGTGATTACTGTGACTGATTACGTGCGAATGGCACCCTCGTTAACTGATGGGGACAGCGAAACGGAATTTAGGCCTCTTGTCGTGCTGAAAGGGGGAGTTTTTAGGGGGAGTTTATAGAAATATTTATTAATCATGAATGTTTCTGCACTTGCAGGCTGAAGACATCTTCAAACAATTAATAGAATGCTAATTGAATTTAGTTGTCCAATTTTCATGTCAGAAATTTTGCAAGCACCTCAGCTCGTTCATTAAGAATTGCAAGGACCTCGGCCAATTTATTATGCATTGCAAGGACCTCGGTGCATTTGTAAAGCATTGCAAGGACCTCAGTCCATTTACTAAGCATTACGAGGACCTCGGTCCATTGATTAAGCATTGCAAGGATCTCAGTGCATTTATATGGCATTGGAAGATCCTCGGACCATTCATTGAGCATCGCATGAATGAATTACAATGAAAATTTACACAACTATAGAACACCTATTATATCCAGTAATTATCACACAAGAACATCATCGTCGCATTGCCAATGCATTTAAATTTTAACCGAACAATCGTTCGAACCATAACTAGGCTGCGTATTTTATGCATTAATGACAAGAACAAAATCAAATATAAACCTGTGAAGACACTAGAAGAATTTCAGAATGCTCTCGCACTATTTCCAATTTGTTGCAATTATTAGAAAGAGAAATAAATGTCTACACTGTGTTGTGCAATTAATGCAATTTTGTATAAGGATCCCCGGTCGATTGGTCGATAAAGAAGGATTCTCACGTTTATTTTTCCACCACAATTATTTTCCACGAAGAAAAGCGAGTTACGCAAGATACGCGTGGAGCGGAGTTTTCATTAAAACGGGTAATAATTTGACAAGATTCCGGAGACAAGGGAGTGCAGTATCAAAGGAACCACATGCCGAGGAGGACATAGTTTCTTGCTCGTCGCACAAAGCAAGGAATTGAAGGTGATCCCGTGCCTCTTTGGTCGGCATAAATAATCAAAAACAGCTGACGAAGGTAAAGCAGCACGGCGCTAAAGCCGGGGAACCAAAGCCAGCAATTTATTCAAGCTTAATGCAGCGTTTCCTCTTCGGGCCTCTCCTATAGAATCGTCGTCTTCTTAGTTTCTGGCCCGCCATTGTTGCACCGCCTGTTTACTCGTCGTATTTCCCCTGATTGATACTTTGAATGAAGGGGCGCAGGAATTCTTTCTCTCTCTCTCTCTCTCTCTCTCTCTCTTTGTCTCTCGCTCGCTTCCGTTTCCCTCTGCATCCGTCCCTCTTTGCATTCCGCTTGATTTTTTCCCCCCACCGGTTTCTGTTTTCTTGTCCCATTTCGTTTCATCTTCGACACGAACACGATTCCTTTTCGCTCGCTGCTCCTTGAATCTGTGTCTCTTCAACTTCCTACCCTGAATCGTTCACTCGTTTCATCGTTATTCGCCCCTCCGCGCGATGCCCTTATTCTCGGCGAAAGGAAAATTGTGTATTTTATTTACATTCGCGCTTCTGATAACGAGAATTCACTGTGGACAAGCACCACTCGCTCGTTTAGGTTAGTTGCTACGACGTTTCTGGGTGCTTCGAAATTTATATTTCGTAGCTGAGGGTTTTTTGGAAATTTTGTATACCAGTAGAATTTGTACAAGTCATTCTTAGATACATTATCTGACAGTTTTGCTCGAGATTATCTAGATTATCGAGAATTTATTTTCCAATTTATTAAACAGTTAACTGCTTCGGAAAAATTGGTCTTGCATTCATTTTTAGAAAAAATCTCTTAAATTTGTACGATTTAGAGAAATGTAATTAAAGCAATGTACGGAACAGTATTTGCACAAGAAAGTGACTGTATTCAATTTATACGATATAGAAAAATATAATTAAATCAATCCTTGCAACAGCATTAAATCGGAACAATTAGGAAAATATAATCAAGACAGCGTTTCATACAAAAAACGATACGGTTAATTTTTGATTAATTAATCCTGCCTGGCAATGGGCGTGGTTATCGGTCGCAGGAAATATACGGAACAAAACTACGCAACACATGGCCGAGAGTTCTTATCGTACTGCACGTGTGCCGTGTGCTCGTAACTAACTTGGTGACCGCAATAGTTTTCGTATTTATGTTGCGAAGCAACTTCAACAATACCTGAACTTCACAACGGATTAATTATTCCACGGTAACGAACACCAACATTAAAAACTGGCATTCGTATTTATAGAAACAATCCATCTGATACCGAAACCAATTTAATAAATCACGGCGCGATAAATGGCGAAATAATTGAACTCAGAAAAATCGAAAATATAGGATAAAATTTGTTCTCGTGAAACTCGTGTTTTTCGAAGGTAAAATAAGGTTAAAAAGTTCATCGGACTCACGTTTCCGAGCGTATTGATTCGGTTGCAAAGTCAATTACGCAACGATATCGAGCGAGCACGCCACGCGCCAATTAATGGAATATAGCTGATTTTTATAGGTAGTACGATGTTTATTAAATAACCGTATATCTACAAATATCTACAAATTCTTCGAGAATTCTGTATACGGAAATTCGAGCGAACATACTCGAATTTCGTGTTACAGTTACACAAATTTATAAACCGAGATTGTTTACAACAGTAACAAAAATTGTACGAAGAAATAAATCCCAAGGTACCAACGATCATATACATTCAAATTTTCTGTAGTCTATTTCGTGAGATAAATTCTGTGTCTGACCAGTGATGGACAATTCTACTTGGAGCACTGTTCCGCAACATTTATTTTCCGTCAATATTATCTGTCTGCTCGTTTATTTCAAATTATCAGGATCAAATAATACTGTGTACGTTCTTTGTTTCGAATGTATTCTATCGGAATGAGATGATTTATTTAATAATCAATTAAATTATCGTTTCTCATACTGTATTTCCAGCGCTGTAATAGCGATGCGAATAATGTATTGACATCCTGTCACTGTTAATATTTAGCTGCATTAATTACATGGACATATTATAAGCTAAATTATATTGGATAAATTTTGAGGTTGTTAATAACATAACACTGTCAATATATCTATCTGCTGGCAGTATGCTCTTTATTTTCATTGAAAATAAATTTCCAAACTGATTCTATTTTTGACGTTTCGGTGCCATTTTTTCCGAGCACACTATCCTGACATTATACTATTGTCAATTTATAATATCTTTGATTAGAAGAACGTTCACGAAGATCGAATAGCCATTGTCGACTATTTTTCTTTTCGGTCGAGATCCACCGCCATTCAATTTCTACGCCAGTTTTCCCGTGCGTTCCCGTCCGGTTTGATAGAATTACTATTTTTTCCTCCACTCTCCATAGTTGTAAAAACATCACGCACACAGAGCACGCAGCCCATTTCGCACGAGCCCGTCGCTTCGGCACGTTTGTTTCAGTGGCGGGCGTTCGTTTCATCGGTGTCCAACTTCCGTCCGCGCAGTTACGGTGGAGTTATAATAACGCGAGGGCAATAAACCATGTTTATTGCTGCCCTTATTATGACGCGAACGCAGGGAACAGTACGGGTACAATGGACGCCGTGGTATGGAAATATGGTTGTTTGCGGGCCATAGGTCCGTTTCGCAATGAAACACAGTGTTTCTAGCCCGGTTGCCTCATAAAATGGTCAAAATCCACCGTCAAGAACGTTTCACCGCTGACTACAAACAAACGAGTACATGGGCTCGCGAATTGTTGTCGAATCCTCACTAGAATTCACCTGTGACTTTCCCCACCCTTTCTATTTCATAGAACACATGCATTTTTTCTGCAAAATTGTCCTCTGCGACTCTTCATTGAATCCGTAACAATTCTGAACAGTTTCTCATCATTCCGAGGTTTAGAACTACTAATTATAATAGTTTTACATATTTCGCCGAAACGAATGACACAATCCCAAAGTACTTCAGTGAATACAACATCGACCGCGAGGTATTATATCAGTTTATTATTAATTCATTCGACAGTGTTTGCAATTGGGTGCTGCATCGACCCATCAATTACTCATTGATACTCTCTTGTTTACCCAATTTTAAATTTGAATATTCAAGGGACAAATTATGAAAGAGCACACGTTAATTGGCGATTACACATTCACGAACTCCCCGTCATATTTGTCCTCAAATAAAATTGATTAGTCAGTTGAAGCATTAAATAAACCCATTAGATGAAACAAGAAAAAGAAGTAGTAATTTTTCGCGGATTAAAACGTGTATATTTCCTCTATAAATAAAGAATGATTTTTGAGAGATATCGAATCAACGCCAACATCTTATAAATAAAATTGAGCCATTATCAAACTCATGCTCGTGAAACGAAGGACTTCGTACATTGTTGGTGCATATTGCCAAGCGGTTGTTCCAAACAGTCTGGAAAAATATAAAATAAAATTTATTGCATTCTGAAGCCCACAGAATTCTGAACAAACAAAATATATTCCATTAAATTGCAATTCATCGACATAGAAACATTTAGATAAATAATATTGCGGGAAAGTCGCTTCAGAAAATCCAACAAAATACAACATCAATTTTATTACATTTCAAAGAATCCGAAATGTGCCACAAACTTCGTTCAACTTCATGTAACGTCACTCTGCGCAAAGCACCGTTCGAAAATCAATGTTTGCTCCCCGATATTGATTTTGACAATTATTTCTCGGGGCTTCTACGTGGCCAGAAACCTCGTAACGATTGTCGAATGTAACATGCGCAACACGGAAGCGCGCAGTACCGGCAAAGGAGTACATTGTCACGGGTATTATCTGGCGATCGCGAGCAAGCAATTCTAGTTAATCGATCGTAAATACCGATCGGGGCCGATTTGTCCGAGAATAATCTGAATTTAACGATATTTACACGATTTCGGTTGATAGCGGCCACTGACGGGGATTGAAAACGCGGTTAATCGGCTCGATCCAAAGCCGCGGTTGGCCATTTTGGACCGGGGCCAAGCAACTTGGTTGCACTTAGTTGCGTGGACAACTGGAAACTGGTTTTTCGGAGATCTGTGGATCTCTTGATCCCTTGCAGCGCGCGATTTTCATCGAAATCGCGATTGGTGATCGAATCGAGCTACGGGACACAAAATGTATTTATTTCTCTTGCGACTGATAATTAGACTGCGGATTTTATGCATTTATTTTACTCGGTGAAATACTTCATGAAAATAACGAGACAACTCTATGTAGCTGGAATTTCATATAAAAATTGTTATCTTCACTTCACACTCCATAAGCTTATTTCGACGACACCTGTCACTGTCTGTGTCAGGATCACTTGAACAGCTTGTGTACACTTGTAGTTCTATCTGCAATCTATCGCAATATACATGCACGCAACAGCTTCCTCAACTATCTGATAACCTCCAGCTGCACGAGGCATGCTTGACACACTCGTCTCGTCTAAACTGCATTTCCACGATGGAAATTCGCGTTCTATGATATACCAATTCAACATCTACGTCAGAATATTAACAAATTTCTGTAATCTGGATATTAAATGCACGCTCTTATACAAAAATATAAACCAAGCGCTCGTTGCATAATAAAACAAAAATTCACAGTATCCACGAATCCATCAAAATATTACAAAGAAACTACCAAGTATGACATATGTAGGTATGTCTGGTGAGAACGAGAAAGAAACATAACGAATGAAACGAAAAGCGTATGAAATGAATTTGGTTGTATGAAATAACAATAAAAGAATTGAGTGTGCGGGAAGGAGCGTTCATTCGAGAAATGTCTGTCATTCATTGTATCTGTCTATATCATAACGTTTTAAATACATAGTTATTTATAATTCCATCCTCTGCCTGAACATGAAAGGCACAACAGGAAAAATATTTTTCCCAGTGAAACACAGACATTCAACATGATCAGAATTTTTTAAATTAAAAAGTTCATCAAGAAGTATTTTATTCTAAGGGAAGAAAAATATACACAATTCTGTTGCAATTTCCCGGGAACCTCATGTACCAGAATGGAACTCGGTGTCCGTAAATCAGGAGTCGCCAAGTATAATTGCCCACCGGAGAAATAATATGATCTTCTTCCTTGAACCACGGTCTCCAAAACTCTTGACCCATTCTTACAGAAGACCAGAAAGAAGGATTCTTTCTAATTTTCCTACAGTTTCCGGCGGAACGGTGGACAGTTACGATTCTCCGCGGAGCACGTGATGTCTAAGGCAGAATCCTGGAAAAAAAATCGAGCTCGCCGGGCCAACAAGATTTTAAGTCCCATCAAAGCCAGCGTCTTCAACGGCGCTTTTATTTTCCTGGTCTCGAACGTGCGCTGTGGCTGCGGCTCTTAGTTCTCCGTAGCTTCTCTTCCGTGAAAAGGGAGACACAGAAGTGGCTGGAACTGAACAGGTAATAAGGTTGCGTCCATTTCGGACTTTGTGACCTTATTAGCCGTCCATCCATCCATATTTTTCATCATTATTCTAACTTCAATCGAGATTGCAGATGTTGGCTTGTGACAGAAATGTGTTCCGGCTATCTGCAATATTTTCTTTCATTTATTCGGGAAGAGCAGTTATAAAGTTTGATCAGTTATCAAATTGTCGACGATTAACATTCGATATTAACACGTTGACTGGCAAACTGGTCACCGCGGTGGCCAACCCCATGGATTTATTATTACACCGATTTATTCGTTCCGAGATAAGCGAATTCGTTCTAGATCGTAGTGCAGGATGCAATCTTCATTATCGAGTACCTTATAAGAATTATTAATAACACTGACCGCATATACTCTTGTATGAACGAAATAGGGGAGACAGACAAAAGCAGGGACCAAAAATGACAGTAAGATAATCTACACAAAATATAAAGAAAAAAATTCGACGAACAAAGTGATTGAAAAATATCGATTTTTCTACTTTTTGGTTACAAATAACAGTTATTAGTGTCCAAAAAATTGGATCCTCCTCGATAACTATTATCGATGAAGAAAAACTGTTTCGACTGCTCGAAGCATTTTTGCAAAACGACTATAAACAGCACGAATTTGCGCAGAAGTGAACAGTCTAACTATCGCAATATCGTCTTCTAGACGCAGAAATGATGAAGACATCGTGTCAAACCAGTCCGTTATAAGCCCGACGCTCAACTACCTTCGAAACTAGTTCCCCAGAGTCCCAGTTCGACTTTATTGCTGATTATTATGCGCGTCAGACCCTGCAGTAATAACGCGCGTAGAACTCGTGGCACTTACGCATTTGCATGCTACATATAACATTCCTAGTAGATAGTAAAGCATCGGGTCTCCTGGAGCCGCCATAATTGCCTCGCTTGGGGAAATTTGCTAAGCGGCGGCGACGTTCGTTTAAATCGAACGAGATACCGTGCGATCCTCGTTTTTAACGAGAGGTACGGGGTCCCAGCGAACTTTAACCGTTAGTAATTGCCCGGTTGTTTGTCGATAAATCCAATCCTGTTGGCGGTTTAATTGGTCGTCGCGTATCCTGCTCGCGTCACGACGCGCCCGATAATGACCAAAACCGACGACATTTTCCCATCATTTCTCCCCCCGTTTCTCCGTTGGATCGGCACGTCCGCTTTCACCGGGACTTTCTTCCCTGCTTTCTCCATTTTCTGGACAGTCGACCGGACCGCCCATCGATCCGATAGAGGAAACTGCAGTCCCGAGAGCTCTGCAACAGGCTACTCGATAAATACCCTCGTCGGTCCTTTCGGCCACGTCAAACGCAGTCGCGGAACCTTTCATCGGTGAACCAACCCTGCAGTTTTTTGGTGTGGCTCTGTGATAACGGGAAAAACTATTTTCCCCGAGATTTTTCTGTTTTTTTTTTTTTTTTATTAATTTCGTCGGGAATTTTTGGGTTGATTGGCCATGGAATCTATTAGACTACGTTCCGCGTACATTTTTGTTTTGGCGTTTTGTCTCGCGAAATGGTAATTGAAAAATCTTTTGTGTGACTGGTCTGCTCACGATTTTTCAACAAACTACTGGACATTTGAGCGACACAGTGTTTGGTTCGTTTATGCTTTCGGCAGGTTCTGTAAAAAAATCCACAGTCCAGTTATTATACAAAGGCCACCACGAAACTTCGTTCTGATTTTTACAAAAATTGCGACGGGTACCGGTTTCGAAATTAAAATTGGAACATCCATCCCGTGTAAAGTGCTGCAAGCCACCGTTACCGGGGGAAGATTAACAAAACCATGAGACGTTATATTCATTAGCGCTGTAATCCCTCGGCCGGACGCAATAATTTCCGAAGAGAGACGTCGAGGAAATTACCCTTTGTTTCTCTTGGCCGAGCAACGTGTCTGGAAAAGTTTCAGAAGAATGGCCGGTAATTTTGAAAGATTTCGCATTTCGGAGGTAGTGGGGTTAACTTCCGTCTCGGCGATGACGAGGAAATATCGCGATAATTTCACGGAAGGTGGGAAATAAACAGTCCTCTTCGAGCCTGGTCCGTTTTCGTTATCGCGGAACAGGGAAAAATGTGATCGCGCTTTATGAAGGGACTCCTTCCTATTCCACGCCGCCGCTTCTTTGTTCCTCTGGATGCTCTCCTCCAGATTGCGATTTGTTCGCGCGCCGGATGCGAAAACGGAGGAGCCCATCCCCGAGGTTCAAAGTTCCGGTCTCTCTGCCGTTGAAACGATATAGCGTACGGCGAGATCTGAGACGCGACCAGATTTTCGCGAGGCGAACATAATGTCGGGACGACGACGGCCTTGTTTCGGCGAATTTAAATATTGAATTTGCATAGAGGGGAGAACGACAAAGGGAGCATAAATTCAGTCATTTTACAGAGATTCGCGGGTCGCTTCACAGAAAAGCGATCTCTTTGCATTTTAACGCCCAGCGAGCCGACGACTGAAATTCGGTTAACCCTTCCGCTGGCTGACCCACTATTCGGTTCATCATTTTATCGTGTCTTTGCCTGCTGAGTGTATTTCACGCCTTGCCTGTTCCGTTCACGCGAACGATCGAAGAAATTCATAATACAGGGTCTCTCACCTAACTCGAGCATCTAAAATGTCTCGCTTGTTTTCTCTGATAGAAAAAAATTGCAGTGTTAAACATTAGCTGCCTCAGAAGAGGAAATATTATGACAGGCAACAAAATTTGTTCCAGTTATATTTTTTGAGATTTCGTCGAAGGTTTTCTAAATGGAATGTTATATTTTTATTGTCGCTATATGATATCCGAGGTCAAGACGAATCCAATAACCTGTAATATTATGACCCTCTAGGGTTTCCAGAAATGCTCATCAGCTGTATATTATCGGTTACTTGACAATGAAGTCGACTCTGTTCTCTTTCAAAATTTTGGAAACGTTCGAATTTTTCGAAAGAATCTTTTTCTGTCCGTCCGTACGTTTTGTCCACATTGTTTAAACACCTACACGTTCGCCAACAAATTTTTCTTGTCAACCAACGTGCCATTGAATAGAAAATACTGTATTTAAATGTCATGTAAAATACAAACGGTTAAATGTACTACGAGGGTCGACTATTCAAACCGTCTAAATTAAAACGTTCTGCTTTTATTTATCCACGAAATCGATTGTGTCCATTCTGCGCCATCGATCGTTTGAAAAATTGCATCCGGAACCGTTTATTTTCCCGAAATGGCCTCTTTAAAACGCACCGTACAGACTTCTATTAAAACTTCTATTAAGGGGGAATGTTTTACAGTACGTAGAAAATGAGACAACTTCATGTTCCTTTCTCTCGGCAACCATTCGACCGATCGAGCTGAAATTTCATGTGCTTTTACTACTAAGCATAATACGTATTGCAGCCGACGGCCTTCTGAAAATTGGACCTACAGCAGAATTGGCATAATTTACGGAATCGCCTAAGTAGAAGGTAAAAACGCAAAAAAGGTCTCACATTGATAGGATCGTATAATTTTTTCTGTTTGAAGTTGGTAGCTGCAGTAGATTCTGAGAAACACGAAGTTGTCTGGTTTCCATTGCCTACGCAGTAGAAACAGACGTCACTAGCCAGACAGGCCCAGCGAATGTTGTACATTACAAACTCGTAGAAAGAAATGGAAACAAATTGGTTCAATTAGACTAGGGATTTCTATTTGAAATACTTCTCTGCATCAACTACGAGGCACTTGAACCGAATAAAAATTTGCTACTTCTTGTTCTAACAACTTGATGATGCTGTATCGATGCTCTTGAATTCTGTTCCGACTCGGGCAATTTTCATTTTTCCTGTACATCGCGCACCTGTACGAAATAGTGGACCACGGGACGAATATTCCTGGAACAGTAGCGACTCGCATGTTCGCAATAAAGCTCCCAGCTTTCGGCGGACCGTCCGCGATAGGCGGCTCGCGGATCGACAATGGTCCCGCGCGAATTTCATTGTGTCCCGTCGGATATAATCCTTGCGCTGTCGCAACGGTTCGTTCGACCGTTCGTTCCCACCGGTCGGTGCGGTCGACCGGTCGCGTTTCCGCCCCTGGTAATTGTTCCTGCGAGTTTCGTCGGCGATTCGGCGTACAGAAAGCTCGTCAACGAGTGGCCCGAGCTCGACACGAGGTCGTTGATCCCGCGTCCTCGCTCTCCTTCTCTCTCTTCGCTGCTCCGTTCTCTCTGCCCCACCCCTCTTTTGCTGGATTCACCCCTGGACTCTCGATAGCTCCGAAACCAGGCCGATTGCAACAAGTAGGGTACTGGGGAATCGATTGTCGCCACTGGGCTACGCAACTTTCTGCAAATAGCAATTGTTCGTTTGGGTTGGTTGACGGAAGATTTGTAGGGTTTGCTAACGCTTTGCCACTCTGTTTTGCACATGGATGTTCTATATTTTTTTTTATTTTTCCTTGGCCATATACAGGTGAGAGAATGCTCGTGTATTTTTTTGACAATGGTCATTTCATTTGTTATGTCCGGAAAACTTTTTGAAGTTGATCGTGTTCGTCTTTCACCTGCCGCTCTGTCTCGTTTGAGGAAGTTCAATAATGTTTTCAATCGTCCAGCTCCTAATACGGGTTGCAGAATGTACCTGTATTTTTATAGTGAGTTTTTCATTTGTTGCGTCTGGAAGAATTTTTCGAGTTGATCGTGTCAATGTAAAATCGTAGGGCAATGTATGTTCGCTCATTTTCAAAGCAGAAGCCACTACTTTTGATAGTTGAGTAGATTTTTTTGTTCGAAAATTTCTTTACATCCTGCAATTGGCGAAGACCCGAAGAAGTCTCTTTTTAAGGATTTTATAAATTCAAACGTCGCTACGAAGACTAAAAAATGTTTTCCGCGACTTGGACCACCACCATTTCAAAGATTGAAACTTCCTCTTTGCAACAAGACCTTAAAACTTGATCTACAATTTCTTGTCACCGTTTCGTCGAGCTTCGAATGAAAAGTGTGCCCATGAAATGCGACCAAAAGGAATCTAAACCGAATAATTAATTTTTAGAAAAGCGTGATCCAGATGAAAATAGATTTCTTTGCTAATTGGAGGTTGGCGGATTGCATTACGCGTCCAGGTTGTCGGGCGTCTGGTCACTATGCAGGCCAGAAAGGGTAGTAAGTCGGCAGTAGATAGTAGGTCGCGAGGAATTTGTTTTCCTAGACGAGGTAATTCGCATAAAAGCCTCGGGACACAACTTTCCCGAAATTCCGTGTGAAAAAGCACGTTCCTAGCGCGGCAAGAACGCCAGATCGCCAGGGGCTAAGTGCCGGGTCTAATTATCCACTGAGCTAACGAACTGCGTTTTCCGCATCGTCGGAATATCAGAGCTCATTTGAACAAGGGAGAACAATCCCCCGGTCCTTGCGAATTCCTCCGCGCAAGAAACGTATATTATGGCACGAGGACACGCGTTCCATTACCAGAACTTATGATGATTGGACGACACGGTTTTTCCCAAGACCACCGGCAACCGGAATCTTTCCATTTCCCGCTGCCTTCTTTGACCGAAAAGAATCGCTTCCCTTTCGCGATGCTCGCTGTACTGTTGGCATCTTGCTCGAGCCACTCCTTTGGTCCTTTAACAGTTGTTATTTTGTAGCGCTTCATTCAGCATTCGAGTTGCTTTCCGTTGACCGGCGACTGTTGGACGCGAAAACACGTCCATTTGCGAAAATTTATCCGGAGCTCGTACCGTAAAATTAATTTTAGCACACTAGAATTTATATGGTTGATATCTAATTAACTTGGCCAATTCATTTTCCCTCTTGTTGAAGTAATGTGCGAGCAAAGTATTGTATATATTTAGGGTGTCCCGGGGTTTTCCGGCAAAACTACAAGTAGGAATTATTTAATTATTTGATTATTTCAGTATTTCTACAAGTAGAAATAAGAAAAAAATGTTATTTCAAGTGAAAAGTTCGAATCTGAAGTTAGATCAAGAAATCGTGGTGAAAATGCCAAAAGTGTTTTCAAATGAGGAACACGCTGATATTCATCTAATAATCTTCCGTTACCAAATTCAATTTCATTTGTTTATAACTTTGTAACGAAGCGTTTCTAACCGAACTTCAAGTAACATTTTTTTCTTATTTCTACTCGCTGAATATGCTCCCGTAGTTTTGCCGGAAAAACCCGAGACACCCTGCATAATTCGTTTTATGCTGAATCTTTTATCGAGATACTACACTATTTTACTACTTTAGTAAAATCAATGTCTGTGCAGTATAATTTCTAAAGTGAAGCTCTCGTTGATGTTTGTACCGTGAAGCTTTGTGAAAGCAAATACCAGCTCGAGACAGAAAAATCTGTTTGCAGTAGAATTTCTAAAACAGAGATCAGATTAATCCGTAGAACTGGCGTTTTATTAAATCTTAGAATTTCGTAGGATTAATTTGTATGCGGTAGAATTTTCATAAAAGAGATCAGACACGGTAAAATCTTTTTCTCTAAATTCTACAAAATTAATCTTTTCGCACGGGAATTTTTTAATGCTCATAAGATGAAAGCGATGACTTGTCACAAGCAAAATTAATTTATCAATTTCGTATTACTCTTACGAGCACGTATTTTAAAAAAGGCAAGGCGGTGCTACTTTTATCTCGAGTTCAATCAAGCGTTCTGCCAACGAATCGAAGTTTTCTTTGAGTCAGGGGTTAACAAAGGACCATCGAGATTGAGAATCTGCCGGATGAGTTCACAATTCAGCTGCGAGTCATATCCGTGGAAAATATAGCCGACAAAGAATTTTAAGAAGAGCCTCGTCGCGCGTCAAACTTTCTCGTTATTCTTGCTTCCACCGGCGTTAAAAGCTTCTGCACAAAGAAAGGAACGGCGAACAATTTACAACTTCTTCGCAGAAGATACCGCGCCATTTCCTCCGTAATTTAGAAAGGAAATCGCAAGAATAGAGTACACTTTTCACGTTGCTTTATCTTCATCTTCCTGGACCGTACTGCACGCGTATTTACCCCGCGGACATTTTTAATCCGTACCCGTGTCACTGTTTGCAAAACGTTTCTCTCTATCTCCGGTGGAAAAGTTTGCAAAGATCTCTCTGCATCGCCTCTTAAAGAGTGGGATTTTGAGAAATGCATTTCTAAATTCCAAATACTAACTAAACTACAATTATTTGAAGGTACAGCACATTCTGAGAAATTTCGATTGCGTTTTTCTCAAGTACAATTTTCATAATTCCATGCCAGTATCATGATTAAGTCAAGATAATTTTTCTTTTCGCTCTTGTAGACCTTTGAAGTGTAGAAGTGGGCGGAAAATTAATTACCGCAGTACCTTCGCGTAATTTAAAAAAATTAACTGGTAGCAAAGGACTTCGCCGTTTTTTACAGAAAAAATCGCAAAATTTTATATCGTAGTCTAAACCAGATGTGTAAGTAAGATGTGCTCAGACAATTATAAAAAGCGCATTTTTTGATATTTTCTGTGTCTAAAAATATGTGAATGTGACTTAAACCTATACGAAAGACGAAAAAAAGTCTGATTCTACAAAGTTTGCTAGTTTCTTAGAAAAAAAATCGCAGTCCCACAACACGCTCTAGCCAAGAATAAAAATGTGTACAATTTAGAATGCGCTCAATTTCAATTACCCCCTTCTCCAAAAATTCTTGAATATTATTAATGCACAACCAAAGCAGCAGACGGAATTCCGACAACAAAATGTTTTTTAATTACCGCGGGAAGGAATCACAAAGTTATCCTGACGCGTTCCAAACTAGAATAGCTTCTTGAGATGCTGTCGACAGTCTGCAAAAGCGAGTTGGCTTATTGTTATCGTTGTAATTTACATTTTCTTGAGTTAAACGCTGCTGGCGAACGGAAAGCAGCGTCAAGTACTGTTAACGAGTAAGAAACTTCAACGCTGTTTCCGGCGGGGACATGAATTCTCTCGGCTCTCTGTGTGTAGTATGCATTTAAATAAGTGTACACGCGTCTTTCATAGCGAACACGGTGGCTGGCGCGTTGTCCTTAAATACATGCTCCAAGCAAGTGTTCGTTCATTATTCGCATGTCACATTATCGACGCATAACTGATATTATCAGCCCGAATCGTTGCGCCTCCTTTGGACTGTTCATCTTCAAAAAGATAATATCGCAAGAATTCATGTTAATTAAAATGTTTGGTTAAAATGTTTGACAATTTCTGTGGAACTGGAGTGACATTTTATTTCCTGTATGGATATTTTCAATATCTTAAAAGAGATGTCTTTAAAAGAATTCTGGATAAGGAAATATTTTTTCCTGTTTATATACAGCCTGGAGAATATTCTTATATATTTTTCTAATCATCCTTTCGTTCGTTGCATTTTGAAGTCGATCAAGCTTCAAAGTTGTTCAAGCTGCAGTAACTCCGTGAAAAAGAAAATAATAGAACAATGTATCTCAGCTCATTTTAATGGCAAAAGACTTTGAGCGAATTCAAGAAACTTTCTTTACATTCTTTACGTGCAGACAAGTTTTACTTAGCTCTGGTATCTTGTAATTGATGCTCGAAAAATTGATTTTGCATAAAGATCCGCAGTCTTTCCAAAGTAATCCTCGAATCAGGGACCAAAAATAACAGTTATTCTAAAATTTTCTACGATAAAAATCATTAATAAAAAGTCGATTATTATTGAAATTTAAGACAATCTACAACTGCGACAAAAGCTGCGACTGTGAAAACCGGAAACAGCCTGCTAAGGAAATTGAAGGGTACCAATACTCGAAACGCGTCGGTGCCTGTGCTTGGTCCTTTAACGCGAAAAACAATGCCGCGACAAGGAGGGAGAGAGAGAGAGAGAGAGAGAGAGAGAGAGCCCGGAGTGTGGGCTGTTTCCCGGTGTTGTTTCACGAGTGTGTACACACGTTTCCCTGTGTCTACACACCTAGCCGTGTACACCTTACCCTGCGGGAGGTCACAGACACAGGAACCTATTAAGGCCTGCAATGGGAATTGAATTTATGAGACTCGTTTATTACCTTCGAGATCAGAATTTGCGACGACGCTTTTACCCGGCGAATTCTGTTTCCGCCGGCGGATTTCGTTTCAACGGGATTAGCAAATTGGAAATTTTCATTAATATTTGAAAGCTGTGCTAACCGGATCAGAGGATCGGGAACAAGGCGTTCTGAATCTCTCGGTTCCGTTGTAACGCAAACTTTAGCAGAATGAATTTTAATGTCGTTTATGAGAATCCTTGGAAGATCGTCTTTATGATTTTATAGCGTGATTTGGAAAACTGATTTCGAAGCTGGTGGTATAGAGAACATTTGAGGTGTCTATTGTTTGTTTGAACCGTAAACGGTCTGAGAAATGTTTGCTGCAGTTTTTACGAAGTAAACTGCGAAAACTAGGAATTTACTTAAAAGTGCATGATAATTGTGCTTATGAAATGTAAATGGTAGACGATTATGCAGAATTACATTTTCATGTTCAAGTAGGTATGTGAAATATACAGTGCAAATTCAAATTTTTCTGTGACCTCTTGAACGAAACAGATTTAGTCTAGTCCGACAAATTATAAATTTTTCTAGCCTCTGAAAAATATTCAGAGATGTACATTTATCTAGAAAAATATGTCCAATATCCTTATAAAATCCTAGAAAACAATTAATCTTCCTCGAAAGTCTCTAAAGCATTTTCTAACGACCAACGCCTGACGAAATTAGATCATCGTTGCCCGGAACAATCAAGCTAATGATCGCAGAGCAATTTTCTACGGCATCTCCGCTCCCAAGAAAAGAATAATAGAAGCACCCGAGGGCGGTGCAACAGGATCCAATAAATTTTAAACACAGCCAACCCAGCGCGAGATAGCAATTCAGCTTGCGATGGATTACCTGCGCCGTAGCAGCGCCGCGTAAAATATGCGAGAGGCGAGACGACCGCCTTTATCTCTTATTCTTTTAGAATATCAAAAGTTTGAAATGACAGCGTGCACACGCGTGCGTGAAGAGGTGCATCGGGGCGCGTATCTCGTAAGAATACGTTGTGCAAAGCCTCCTTCCATCCTCCCTCGCTCGCTCCGGCGGAGCAACTTTCTTTCTCTATCACCGGCCGGAAATTGCTATCTCCTCGGTTTCTGTTCCTCTCGAAAAGGAAACGTTGCTTCGCCCGCGAGATAGAAATTCACGTTGTTACACGGCAAGCGAGGTTTTCTCGTCAACGGGTCCCCGAAACTTTCTCGCGAGTCGTTCCGCGAGGATGAACGTACGCTTTTCCCCCAGCCGTCTGAAATTATTAAGTTTCGCGTCGCCGGGATTTCCGCGCGTTGAGTGTCTGCGGCCGGGATCGAACGCTATAGATCCGAGAAATTGGGAGCCGCGCTCATCTTCGGGGAACTAGATTGAAGTTTTATAAGAACCCCGGGACGTAATGGATACCTTTCAAACAACCGGGATCCCCGAGACTCTCAGGAATTTCTGAGGGTTCCCCGTTGTTCGGGGAAAATTTATTTATTTTTTGGAGAACGCACGCGCCCAGCTGGTCCAGATGAATTCCTTATTTTGTGATTATTACAATTATTCGAACACTTGAAAATTGATCAATTTTACTTATTTGAGCATTTATTCATTAAATTCAAGTCAGTGAAGTCATGTCAATTTTATTTCTGAGTCGGATTAGTGTCACTTTTATGACTACTGTCTGGCACATTACTTTCTTGGTAGATTGATGTGCAAACAGCGTAAAAATACGTTATCTAATTTTTTCCGTCCCAGTTTCACTTCGAAGTTACGTCATTGACTGCCGCTACTGAATTAATTCGTTAAAGCAGAAAACTAAGAAATTGTATTTTAATTTGTTTGAGAAGCTATTTCCAGATACCTTTTATTCAATTGTGTCTCGAAAATTTCTTGATTGCCCAAACCAGATTACCGCGAGAGAAATGAATTTTCTTAGCTGTCTGGAGATAATGCCATCAATTAATTAACAAATTAATATTTCCAATCAGTATTATTATTATTCGGAAAGGTTACATAACAAACTTGTATATAAATTGTTATTCGATGATGATGAAACAGTTGAAGTTAAATATTCGATAACGATGTCAGCGAACCAATCAGCGAAGAATTTGTCCATAGAGCAAAGAATTGCAAACAATCATTCAGGAGGATCGAAGCGTCCCCGAAGATTGGCGTGCAAAAGACACGCAGATTTAAACTGTAGTCTATCGGCGCGTTCCGCGGTGGTTAATTCTTCGCGGCGGCAACAATGCGACCGTATTGTTTTTCGCAGAAAAAGGCAGCGGAGGCCTTGGTTCTCGCCATTGTCGCCTGAGCTCGATGTCTTGTCCGTTGTCGCCCTACCACTTCCGGTTATTCTCCACGAAACTTTCTTTTGTTTTCAAATGTCTTTCCCTCTTCCTCTCTTTTTTGCTATCTCTTCCTCTCTGTCCCATTTATGCTATCCCTGACTCTCTCTTTTCCTATCTTTTCCACTTCACATAATTTTGACTAGTCCCTTATTCCCTTTTTTACCATTTTTCCTCTTTCTCCCATTTTTCTGTAGCATACTCTCTATTTTTCCAGGTTTCCTTCTCTGTTCCACCTTTGCTGTTTCCTGCTCTCTCCATTTTGCTATCTCCGTCTCGCTTTTCGCATCTTTTACTCTCCCCTTGTCTTTCTTTCACACGCCTCTTTCTCCCTGCAGTATTTTTCACTCCACGTTCGAATTCCTGGCGATTCACGTGTGAATATTCGAGGAAACTTTGACGCGAAATTTTTTCCATTTCCAGCCCGTAGCGTTCCCTGCGGGCTCGCATCTCTTTTTATTTTGCAATCGTGACCCACATCGGGAGAGAAAGAAAGCCGATAGCGAACCGAACTGCCGCGGGAATTCCACCCGCAGGTTTTCATACACTCTCATTGTTGCGGTTCCTCTGTGGCACGTTCTCCCTTTTGAAAAATAATACGATCGATTTCTCGCGATCCTTTGTGCGATCCTGTGTCGAGTTTCCTGACGCCCCGACGCCATTTTAGTTTCTATATCGCTGAAGAAACTTATTCTTTGACGGCTCCGAAAAATTACGCGGTTCGTTCCTTCTGGTTTTGCGAAGTTGATGAAATAAAATTCCTCTGTAAAACCTAGGATATTCACTTTTATCAAACACTCGTGGAATGTCCAAGCTGAATTTCTAATTAATGCAGAATTAACACGTTGGCGGTTATGTATCTCGACAGTTTCAAAAAATAATAGAAACGTGGGATCAATTTTGAAAAATGCAGAATAAATTAAGGGTTGCGTAAGACTCCGTCCTTGAAGCATTCAAAAATAAGTAGGCTAAGGGATTAAATTAGAAAACTTCCTGTAAGGGGTTGAAAATCATACGTCAAGAGGTTCGAAAAATTGCAGAAGGAAAAAGTCAATTTTATAAAATGCCAAACAAATGAGGGTCGTGTTCTTTAGAAAAACTTAAAAAAATCCTAGGCCAAGGGTTTAAATTAATAAAATACCTGTAGAATCCTCGAAAAAATTCTATGCCAAGAGGGGTTAACTTACAAAAGTGCGAAACGAACAGGGGGTGGAATCACACTCGAAATCGCACCCCGTTAAAGTGCTATAATTCTTTCCACCTCGGTGCATAAACGCAAGGGATGATCCCACACGAGCAACCACTCAAAAACCAAGGGGTAGTTTGTTCCAAGGAAGCGTTACGTGACTACCCCTATTGCAGGGGTGGTGATACCCAGCGGGATTCGTTGTCGCGTGGCAAAACGGCCGAAAGTCTGCCGGCTGGTTGTTGGGAAAACAGTGTCGCGCAATTATACCGGGCTCTGTGCCGTTGTCCGGCGACTTATGGGGTCTTATTCGCTGAATTACCCTCATGGCAGCATCGGCAACCGTCTACCACTATCTACGGAGTACACGGACAGGAGTTTGCGAAGCGAAACGAGCCAGTCCCTCTCTCGCTCTCGCTCTCCTGCTCTCTTGCTCTCTTGCTCTCTCCCCCTTTCTCTCTCCAACCCCTCGAGACTTCCACGCTCGTTAGGCACGCGCGCGAGCCTCCCAGCCAAGTTACGTCGTTACAACGCCGCCGAGAAAAAGCTTCAGGCTAAAGACGATTCTGGAGGTGGCAGAAACCCTGGTCTTGTTCGTTTGTCGAGGGCCTTGCCGAGCACCATTCCCGATTCCAGAGATCGCTGATGATCGAGACTGTTTGCTGGATATCGATTGGCGCGGACGGAATCGCTCCACTGTAGTTCCCGGTGCGTTTCGATAATATGAAAATGATTGTAGATAGTGTGTATGAATCGAGAAGACGAGTGGAGATGTTTATTTATAAAGAGGGTAATTTTTAGATTTTTTATCTGTCGGGAAACAGAGGTTTCAGAATCAGAGATCTACCATCGCTTAATTCAGATATACAGTTTTTTGTTGGTCCTTTTGCAGAACTGGAATAGGAAACAAATTTTTATTCACTAATACCCTTTATAAGAAGACGGTGTTTTTCAAGTTATTTGTGTGATAGAAAAAAGATAGTTGCGTTCAATATAAGAATGTATTTGAAAATGAAAAGATAGACTGGCGCGAAGAGGTTTTACTTCCAACAACGTGGGTCAAATTACAAGCACGGAGGATTTTATGTATTTGCTTAGAACCTGATGAATATGCTCGATCAATTAACATTCTGTTCTATTCTTGTTTGCGTAAACTAACCCTGGCGCAGTAATAATAGTACAAGGTTGCTAGGGAGTACCATATACACTCCCGTGCATAAGCATACAGCATCTTGAATCTCAGCTAAAAATTGCTGACATTTAAATTGCTATAGCATCGTGAAAAAAAATCGTACGACAATCTATCATAGCTCACGTTAAAGCTTAAAGCTTCTACTTTCAGAACCCATCCCTTCTTTTTCCTTATAATACTTCTGCACCCTGTGACAGGAGGACAAAGGAGCAAAACTTTTATCCTCGGAAGTTTCGCAACAAATGTCTGTACAAGGATGGGAAAATGATTTTTATGCTTAAATCCACCGTAAAGGAAACATAGGGAGGTTTTCTCATAGAAAATAGAACAAGCTCAGACGTCTCTACAAAGATAGGAAAACATTGTTCCCGTCTGAATCCACCGTAGATTTGAATATATTAACACATCATGCGCCGCTAGATTAGTAGGATTTTCAATAATTGTGTTGTGCAAAAAAAAAGCTTGAAAAATCCCAAACGAAATTATTCGAAGTTAATAGTTGGTTTACGATTAAAGTTGCTATTGCTACTGATGGACCAATTAAAAAATCTTTATCCATGGACCGTAGACTTTCGAAAATTCCGAGATAATCGCCGGTAGATAATGCGTTAACATTGTCTCACTAAAATGAACATACTTAAAGAAATCAGGAACAACCTGACACCGTGCATATTCCAAAAGGACGTGTCCAGGCCATTCTCACAATTTCACAGGCCTCGTACGTTCCCTCAGACTGCATCCGTAACAACCTACGGCCGAGCAACACGTGAGCAGCAAAGCATACATTTTTTACGACGCGCAACATTTTCCCTTCATAGACAGCACGTGTCCCGTGCCTCGTCGTTGCAAGATGCAGATTTTTTTCGTGGAATTAGCAAACCGAGGATGCACTCCGCGGGGAGAGGCTCGCATAAAAGTTAATCGCACGCGATAGTGTCGAAAGCCCGAGAGTGTCTGGCCGAGACCAGTCCTTTCAATTTTCCGCTCGAAGGCTGGAGATGCATCGTGCCTCCGGCACTCCCGAACCACTTTCATTGCCCGAAACGTCGTGGAAAAAACATGCCCTTGCATGTTTTATATCAACCACTGTTGGCTATCGTTCGGATAAAATTTTAGTCGAATAAGAGCAGCGGTTAAATAATAATACGATGATTTGTTAGATCCTCGTTGTTCCTTAGACCATCAGACGTGTCTTATTGCATTTCAGTAACCTGAACCATTTTGAAAAAATTCAAACCGGGAATCAAATTTCAGACCATTTCGATGAACGGCTGAATATTTTGTTTAAGCCGCCTATATATTTATCGAAATTCCTCCCGAATGATAATCATATTAAAACGGAGAAGAAATAAATATATATCCCAATTTTTTAATATTTAAGCTTACCTGAGCTTATTTAAGTTCCCAAATAGGTGGAGCAGAACAAAATCGAGTATTTATTAAGTAAATTGTCGAAAAGTAGAAAATTCCTGAAAAAATTTAAGCCACCAATAGTTACTGAATTTATCCATCAATATGATGTAAGATCTAACGTTTGCGAAACAGAGATAATGGCGCACCAAAAGCGAGCCAGTCGTTACTCTCATCTTCTCTTTCCCCTCAGTCCGAAGACGTAGAAAGTCAGGGGCTAAGTATCAAGGGTTGAGTTAGTCGCGTAACTCACGCACCCCGCCATTTTTCCACCGAGAGTGACGTTTACGAGCGTCTCGTGATAACAAACAAGCTCTACCGGCACGCCAGGTGTTCGACGATTACAGCATCGCCCTTTCGGAACTCGGAAAATCCCTTGCAGGATTTATGTGAAGTGCCTCTTCTGCCTTGCTGCTTTCTGAGGCAAGGGAGAGTTTATTCTCCCTCCAATGACATTAACTAAAGTTTATTTAAATCCCTCGCCGAGTGTCGGTGATCCCTCGAAATAGCGATTTCTTGCTTCCGAGGAACTTTGTTGTTGTTTGAGGACTCTAAGCGCATAAAGTCTGGAAATGGTTGTACGTTTCAGTTGATGAACTAAATATATCCATACAGTAACCTAAGTAACACTAAACCTATCACGGTCGAAAAGACCGGTTGTACATTTTACAATTATTGAAACTATAAAAATTCACATATGGACAATAGTGCAATAAATTTCCTCGTCCAAGCATTTATTATATTGGAAATCATGGACAATCTCAATAAATTTAGGGTTGTCATTTTTATAAGGCAATATTTACCAGATACCGTTAATGCTTGGTAGGTTTAGTGTTAAGTTACTATGAAATTTGGAACGATTGAACTAGGGTGTTATTGCGTCGAAAAATCAAGATATCGTAATCTTCGTACGTATATTAATTATTTTTAATAAATATAATATATGAATTATTGCTTTTCCTCAAATATACTACGTTCGTACACTGCGGCAATTCTGTCAATTAAAAAAAAAGCTGGATAAACTCAATTTATGGTGATAAATAGATAAAAGGGGTTTGAGAATACCAATACATTATATGAAGCGTGTTAAAATTAGCAAAAGAAGAAAGAAATTTTTATCTTGCTCACTTTCTATCATGTTTTTGGGAATTCAGGCAGGTAATTTTGATCTTTATTCAATTTTATTTAATTTTTATCCGCAGGCTATTTATAGGATACGGTCGCGAGGACACGGTAGGAGTCCGGTTTCTTTTCGATTTGGAAAATGCAGTTTTCTTGAAGGGAAAGGAGGAAGGTCGTGGTAGAAATGTGTCTCGCGAGGATTTCCGTGGTAACGAGATAATTGTGAATAAGCTACGGTGCCGAGTATAGTTCTGTAGAGTGCGTGCCGTATCGTAGGCTTCGATGGGAATTGTAATAAGCCGGCGAGAGTCAGACATTGTCGAGGGGCAACGACGTGCAGGACACGCGAACTCGCTGGTAATCCCTGTAGTCATGGAATCCGCGGCCCTTCGATGCGCCTCCCACCCTTCGCAGACGTCCCACCCCCATAGTTGAAGGACCTCTCTTCCAACCGGCGTAATTCCATGCACGTAATTCCATCCACGTCCTGAAAGGTGCTTTTATACGGACGGCAGCTCCCAGAAGAGAGAGGAAGGGATATATATATATATATATATAGAGAGAGAGAGAGAGAGAGAAGAGTTTGTATGTCGTGGAACGTTCACGGAACCATTACGGTATATCGTTCGCGAAATCATCCAGGGGTGTGCGACGCCATCAGCAATTTCTATTTGCTCGGGTTACGTCGCTGTGTACAGAAAACATGTACAGAAAAATTGACGGCGGCGTTTCTCCTCAACACGGGAAAACCTGCGAACTTGAGATTTTTCGGGGCTTGTGAAATTTATTTTGTCAGTCGCTTCAATCGATTATTCGCAAATAATCTGTGAATTCTTCTGTGAATATAGTTAACACTGAACCTACCACGGCCGGTCTCTCGAGGGGCAAATATTATGATAGGAAAAAATATTTGTTCAAGGTTATACTTTTTGAGATTCCACGACACCTGAGCCGAAGCGTACGACTGCGAATTTTATGCATATGGGATAAAAATAGGTAGGTGTAATTTCAAACAGTAGAGAGATTAGAAGAATTGAATATCTCAATGCAGTTCTTATCGCTTGACAAAACCACTAAAGAGAGAATTAAATTTCTGTTAACACCTACACCTTGCAATTAATACATACAATTTTTAATTATCAGCGAAAATTGGCTGCGACATTCTCGAACTCCACTGCGGAACTATAAAAATTAGAGAAATTGAACGTACTACGACGCTTTGATCCACCGTACAGAACAATTATTCCCATGAGCTGGAAATTGGTTTGCGCAGCGCCGAAGCCGCAAGAGCGTCGTTTAAAATCGGATTTCCGGTAAAAATGATTGCGCGGCCACGTTCGTTTTTGTTTCTGGAGACAGCGAACGCAATTTGCCGGAAACCATGGCCGAAGCTTAAGAAAAACGCTATTAAGTGACGCTTCAGCGGCGCTAACTCGATTTGAAGAAACGCGAACGTCGTTACTGTCGCGGGACGCGTTCCGCCTCGCGCGTAACAGAATAAGAGAGGATCGACGAGAGAACGTTGTTGCACCGTTGCACCATCGTTGCACAGCCAGCGCAGTTACTCCCCGATGCACCTCCCCCTCCCCCTCCCCCTCCTCTTCGCGTTCGAAAGTTCCACCATGCGCTATTGTTCGGGCATTCCACGACCGAATGTAACTATCGACTGTGACGCTGGTACATACCATCTCTTATTGTCTTTTATACAGAGTCAAATCCACCGGAAATTTCTGTCTGATTTTACGCGAACTTCGGGACATTCGTTATTTCGTTACTGCGCGATATTGTCCCCTTTTGTTATGCACAAAGCCACTTCCGTGGAAAGTGCTCGGGAAACGTTCTTTCTGTTTCTGAAATTTCATTCTTTTGGACTGCTTCAGGTCGATACTATTTTATTTTTATGTTTCTCTGTTATAGATTATTACTAAAAAGAACACCTCAAGTTTGCCTTTCTATAAGAAATTTCAAGTTGTATTTTCTACAGGTACACGAAGGCGAGCCTTCGTTTGATCCAATTGCAGTGTGTTTTATATAAAATTCAAACTAATAAAATATGTAAAAATAACTCCATAAGATGGGTGGTTCTTTGAGCTTCTTCTATCGTTTCCAATTGTTATAAATCGTTCCATACAAATCTATATGTATGTACGTGATAGAGAAGAAAGAACTATAGGGTGCTGATTCAAATGCAGCTTCGCTCTCGGTTGTATTTGTATATTATTTGGGCTTTTAAAAATGTTATAGTTTCCGAGATTGATAAATGAACGCAGTTTCAATGCAGGCGTGTAGCAATATAGGGGATGAATATTTCGGTTTGAAATCGTTCTATTACCATTTCATCATTCCATGAAATTGTTCTGTACGTTCCGTGGCACTCGTGTCGGAATTGCTCACGTGCATGGAACTGTTGTTGAATTATTAGAGAATAAACATGGAATCGTTAAAGCGTGTTGCATTGTAATTAAAATCGAACGCGAATCTACCTCGCCAAAATACCGAAATGGGCGTAAAATTCTGTTCCACTATACAAAACAAGCAAAACAATTTGCCTGTAAAAGAGAAAAGCCTGCACCAACAACACATGAAAAATATAAAAATTAAAAAGTCATTTTCACAATTTCCTCATAATTACAGAGCCAAAGCTGTCACATTCAATTTAGTCTGGAAACAGGTTCCAATCATTTTTTCGATAAAATGATTTCAACAAAAATGAAGGAGAAATAATGGCAAAAATGAGCAAATAGGAGTCACAGAAAACTGTTCACAGTCAAGAGACACTGTTCAGAATGTGATAAACAGGAAAAATTGCCGCGAAAATAAATTTTAATAATTTTCTCCTAAAATACAATATATCAGTTTCACGAAAGCTGCCAGAAGTTCGAAACAACTCAGCAAAGTCAAAAACATCGCGCTAACTGTACCGAGTTGCTCGTATTTTCCAGATTACTTAATTCAACTCTCGGCGACGTAAACAGGTGGCGAGAGCTTTTGTTCTCTCTCGAAACAGTGGAGAACTTCCGGTCGCTGGTCCGACTGGTCAGTTGCAGATTCTCGTGGCCGTTTCGGTCGCGTTAAAAATTTCCCAAGAATTTTTTTTTTGTGAGGATAGTTGGTTGAAAATGTTTCGTTGTTAACTTTCACCGTGGACATGATATTCAAAAGATAGGGGGCCTGGACAGAAAAAAGGACATGAGAGGAATCTGAAATTCTCTCTTGCCCGAGGAAGTTCTCTTTCTCCTCGTTTTTTCTTTCTGTTTTATTCGTTTTTTCGTCGGTAGCATCGACGTTGTCGAAGACAGAATAATTAAGTTTCACACTCGCAGCCGGAAGTTGCAGAACGTATACAACGGCCGAGATTAAAAAAGAGGGGCTTTTTGCAAGCGAGCTGGAAGGGAGATTTTAACGAACCGACGGCTTCGTTATTCGAAGTTCCCAGTGGCAGCTTCCCTCCGTGTCGGAAATTAAATCAAACAGTACTTTCTATGCGTTGTCGATGGTCTCCTGCCCCTCAGTCCATTGTGCCGCGAATCGTGATCCATGCAAAATCTATCTCGGTATGAAATTGCGCGTAGGAAATTCACGCGAAACCGTAATTTTACTTTCAAATTCGCTTCGATTCGCGCCCGCACTTTATTACTGGTCATTTCAGGAAATTCGGTGCAGTTGATTGCATTTTTGTTCTCGAAAAAATGAACCAGGAGGACGGATTCTGTGGATGAAAATTTTTTTACGCTGCCTTGATTAGTTTGCGGTTCGAACATTTTTTTTACGCTTCCTTGATTACATTGTGGTTCTTTATATGCATAGGCTATTTCATGGGAAATCTTCGTAGAAAATTCTCTTACAATTGTTACCGTTCTTCTGCTAAATTGTTGTAAATAATTTTCTTCTGCTAAATTGTTTTAATATTTCACGAAGCAAGTACCGTGGCATTTAATCAAATATTTTAACGGGGAAGGCAAGCAGCAAAATAAATTCTGGTAGCGAACGCGTTAATTGGCTTTTCAAAAATTATGCTTGTACCAAAGGGAAGGTCAACAATCTTTTTTAAACACAATAATCTACAGTGTGTAAATTCTAACCATCGTTTCAATTTGATCGTCACAAGATAGTCAGAGTATGTTCGAAGCAAACCGACATTCGAACATAGTGTTAGAACGACAAATAACATCGGGCCTAATTAACGGACCTTTGAGTCACGAGAATTGATTGCGTTTGTTTGAAAAGGCAGCGATCACGTTGCCTGAAAAGTACAAAGAGAATGTCCCAGCAAGACTGGACAAGGAATCTATTTCTCTGTATTGACATTTACTTATAGTTGTAATCGTTCATGTAATCATTCATTTTTACCATTTTATATTTTTACTGCTCTCTGGAAGCTCGTTCTCTACAATCAAAATGAGTAAGGCTGTCATAGTTTTTGAGATTTACACTTTTTTTATTTTCCAGACGCGTAGAACTCGTGTTTCAAAGTTTCAGAATTCATTTTAAGATCATAGAGATGAAAGGTCCTTTCTGCTTCGTAATAAAACGTTGCCAATCCTAATTAACACGAATGACCAGTGTCACCTATGCGTGACTTCTCTCAGTCGATTTTTATCGTTCCCTGTCACGCAGACGTGATTGACAGCAACATAATCTGTCGGATCAAGTCGGAATACTCTTTCCTGATCAAATCAATTTCTCCGAAGCGAGTTTCTTTATATAAATGATAAACTATTTTAAACGGGAATCTTATGGAGAATTTGGTTCCTTCGTTGAACGCATCATTCTCCAGAGCAGTGTCATAGGAGGACCCATTGTTAGTCAATTATTATTAGCTGTTTCGACTCAGAAATTCAAAGCAGCCCCATCGTGCATACGTACGTAAGAAAATAATCGTTCCATCGATATACCCCCGAAACGACGAACTATCACGCGAGAATTTCTGAGAATTCACCCTTGTTCACTTAGAACACCTCTCATCAGTCTTTACCCGCGTTAACGACGCGACTTGCAATTCACCCGCTATTTATTTTCGAAATGTTATTAGAGTGATACGTGCAGAATGTCGTTTTTCGCGGTCCCCGGATTTTTTCGTTCATTAAACCGATCGGAAATAAACGAGCGTTCACTGAAGCGTTCTAATTGGACGTTTCGCGTTTTTCGGCACGCGATAGTGTACTAACGAAAGGACAAAACGAATTTCATAGACTGGTGGATTTTTATGCAATACAAAAATTGTCTGCGTCAAGCGGAACATGGTCGTACCAAGCCGAAAATTCTTTCCTTCTGTAATAATTTCAAAAACTGAAAAAAGCACGTTGCCTGCTTGAACTCTTTCTTGCCATAAATACGTAAAATCCGCGAACTTCTCGTACTTCGAGTCTGTAGATTTCGAATTCCAAAGAAAAAATCATAGCCCAAATAAATTGTAAGAATTTTTACGATTGACTCTACGAAGGCTCGTATCGTTTAAATCATAAAAATTCGTAGAGCCGCTTCAACACACCCGAAATATTTTATAGGTATCGTGAAAAAATTTGTGAACGTGTTTACACATGTTCTACGCGCGATACGCCTTAAACAAACCGTTTAAAAAAATCTGCTTGGCTGTTTCGGCCAAAAAATCGCGTGGAAGAGGAAGTCGGCCGCGGGAGAAAATAAAATGCGGGTCAGATGGTCGGCGCGCGGCGAATTAAATGGTAAAAGAACGCAAATGGACAATTAACGCAATATAAATAGCAATTACCCGACGCGTAAATACAGTGCGCCCTGTATTTGCCTATTAGAATTCAACAGGAGCGCGCGAAGTGTACTCAACTCGGCGGAAAACGTGCGAAACATCGATCGACGCGGGGCGCTCTCTTTTTACTTTCTATTTTCCTTTTTCCCTCGGCTGCCTCTCCGTTCAGTTCCCTTATTTTCGATAAACATCGTTAACATCGAACGCCTCACGGCTGCCATGACTGCCGTTCAATTTTGTTTCCCCGTCGAAGGTACAAAAGAAATTTCTTTTGCGCAGCCGATGCACCGGACGAAGAAGAAAACTCGCATCCATCTTGCGCGTTCCGTGATATAATTGGTCAGGGTGTGACGCTGTTCGAATGAATTATTTATGAGGGATTGCCCGCGGAGGCTCGAATTTGT
Organism: Halictus rubicundus; assembly: GCF_050948215.1. NCBI lineage: Eukaryota > Metazoa > Arthropoda > Insecta > Hymenoptera > Halictidae > Halictus > Halictus rubicundus. The sequence continues at coordinate 19,336,852 of NC_135154.1, read as the reverse complement.
AGCTCGGCGCAGAAATTAGTTGGATTTCTACTGGTTCGCTGTGACATTCTGCCAATTTTGTTGCTGTTCACTGTGATAAAGCGGAAAAAAGAATGGCATTTCATCTTTAACGGGCTTCTGAATCACCGTGGCGTATCTAACAGTGGGTACAGAATATTCTGTTGCATAATAATAATCGAAAAGAAATTTCTCGAGAGGCCTCGGACGTCGAGGAATGTAAACGTAACGCAATAATTCACTGTATATCGTATTAACAAATATACCGAATTAATTTAATTTTTTCTTAAACTTATAATTTAACTTGATGCTGAAATGACAGAACCGAATGAATTTAATTGACCATTTACACCACTTTTTTGTCGAATGAAATTTAATTGGCACATCGTATCACTATTTACTCTAATTATTTACCGTGCTTTAACACTCGATTTCGTACAGTAGAACGGAAAAATAAATGGAAACTCTAGTGCGTAACTATAAGATATTCGTACTGAAATGAGAAACGAAAATTTCTATTCCAATTCCCAGAGTTTCAATGAAGAATTGAGAGAAGTATCGGCACGATTTCGCACGTTCCGCAAACACATTAAATTCAGCCAACAGATACTCCAGTTACGATTACATTCGGTTACACACACTCAGCTACCATAAACTCCCCACAAGGATCGATCCGCAGCGAAATAATTCCAATTCCGAACACCCTGGTACGCGGTGGAAAGGCAAAACCTCGCAAACACGCGAAAAACGGAAGGAAAAACAGTTCCTGTGACAAAACCCGAGAGGAACTCGTGCATCGACGACCGGTTTATGGATTTAGGAGACGTTCACTGCGAAATACAGCGCATCGCGATAGTGAGAAAAAGTTTGCAGGTAGAACATGCATCATACCAAAAAGGAAAAGGGAAATGCGATTCGTCGTCGGACAATGGTATTTCACTCATATTATGGGTCTGGGTTAACTCTTATCTTGTGCAATTAGTCATTACTAAATCTTTAACTGAGAAATTGAAAAAAATTGCAAAAAATTGTTTCAAGTGCAAAGGGTTAAAAAGAAGAATAAAAAGAATTTTCTAAAAAGTATGAAAATGTTCTATTCTATGGATGCAAATGCTGAACAGGTTGGACTGTCCTTAAACGTCCAGAAAATTGTTTAGCTCCACTAAAAAACAGTTTTGTCTGTTGAGGCTTTCGGGTGCAAGCCGTGTCCTAAAGGAAGAAATTTCCCAACGTTTCGCATGCATTGCAGCCAGCTTCATCAGGGGGTCAGAAGATGCACTGATATTAATGTGTGTCCGATTTGTAATCCACTTATATAGTAGGGTTTGCTTATTGGTTCGGTAAGCTCCAATCAGAGCAGACTTTTAATTTTTCGGCCGCCTAATTAAAAGTCTATTTTGATTGGTGCTTACCGAACCTGAACAAGTAGCAAACCCCACCATATATGTGAAGTACAAATTTTTCGGCAGCCTAATTAAAAGTCTACTCTGATTGGTGCCTACCGAACCGGAAGAAATAGCAAACCCCACTATATAAATGGAGTACAAATCGGAGTGCAGTTCATTCCGTTACAAAGTTTTGATATATCACAGTTTTGAAAGCTTGTCACGCGGTAAAACAACAGTTTTGTTTGAATAAATCACGAGTTTCTTGATTAAAGTGCGGTGAAGTGCTTTTAGGTTAAAAATCCAGAAAAGCAGCGACACGGTAAATTAATATTATTATTATTGAACGAAATATTTGTAAGCTATCTAGTTTATGCGCTAACTACATACAATCTCTATTTGTAAAATCATATTTAAAATATCTGATTCAGCACCTGATTTTGAATTGATCAATAATTTTGTTGTTTTTTGAAAATAAGAATACAAGTTATTTAAACAATCCTCAATTTCCCGAACCGTAGCCGGTGAATGCAGGTAGGTTCAAAACTGCGTCCTATCTCATAAAAATCATAATCTGTCCTACCTGGGACGTAACAAAATTTTTTTTGGTGACAGCGGCGGGATAGAGCGCAGAATTGAGGATTGGAAAATACAGTTTAACTACTACCTTCTCTCTCTCTCTCCTTAATTAAATCAAAATGGCAACTCCGGGTAGTAGCGGAGTAGAAAGCAAAGGTTCTGAATCAGAAAAATGGCCGTAGAACAAATAAAAAGGTCTCAAGAAAGTAATAATTTCATATCTGAACTTGGCACTAAATTCAGAGAATTAAACCAACAAATGGCGCATATGCAAGATGCACTGAATTCGATAATTAATCGACCACAACCGACACTGACAAAACCTGAACAAATAACTCCCGAAAAACTGACACATACACTGACAGAACAACTAGAAAACCCAATACAAATTAAAGATGCACTAGAGACAGTACCCGTGTTCGACGGTTATAAACCCTCTGTATTTCAATTTTTAAAAGCATGTGAAAGACCTAAAGCCATGCTTCCATCGAACAAAGAATCATATTTGGTTAAATTATTAACTAATAAACTCAGAGGACATGCGTTTATAGCCATCGAAGACTCAAATATAAACACTATAGAAGAATTCCTTTTTATTTTTTATTTATATTAATGATGATCAAAAAATTAATCCACAAAACTTCAAAGTAACGGATCTCGTGTATTTATTGAAAGAACCGGTCAAAGGCAAATTCAGCGATCAGTATACTGTACCTCATAAAGTCATAGAAATTCTACCTAACCAAAATATAAAAATTCTAATCAAAGGAAATCCTCGTAACAGTACATATAAATAAATTAAAATTAGCCCACCGCAGACCCGACTATCGATACGATACGACAGAAAATAACGGGACAAATAATGACGGATAAAACTAACAAATCAAAACCAAAATTTATGCGTTACGAAACTATCGTTCCTTAGATTAATAATGCCGGTCCGGAGGCCAACATACCGCCCGGAAGATGATGTAGGGGGGTTTCCTGGACCCATCGACGGGGTGTTACCAACAGATCACCCCAATGCATATGAACGATTTCTGAGATTATTTTGCGTAGTCTTAACATACGAACCGCCCAGCTACGTATATCAGGAAAACAGAGTATGTCGAGAATGCTACGATAGAGTTAGACCAGAAGATCAACGGCGTTACGAGCAAAGGGGTTCACACGTTATGTGCCTGCAAAATACTGCCATGACTTTTTCAAGATGCCGAGATTGTGGCTTAGTGCTGGCAACAGTCCGTCCGGCACACCAATGTCACCGATGCATCGAAGAGCATCTCGAGATGTCGACAAATCAGTGGGATTTGGTTGAAGCTGGATACATACATGTGGTCGTCCACCGTTGGTGATAAACGTACCCACCAAGATATATAAATATATATATATCTTTTTATAAACATATAGCTCTTTTTATACACATATTACACACACATATATATATATATAATATACACTAACATTTTTTTTCTTAATAAATAAATAATCATAGACACTCATATAAATTGTAAGCTAAGATTTAATTCGCCACTTTATATATTGTTCATGTAAATACTCTTATGTTCATATTATTGATAAAACGAACGTCGAAAAACGAAAAACGAACGAGACGATAAAAGGACGAGCAGTCTCGTCAGGTCCGATACCAGAGAAAGACGTGTTGTTAATAAATGATTTTATGCTTTCCGTCTGTTTAAATTTGCTTACAAATTGCATTCAAAAACAATTACCCCAACACGAATCCTCACTCCAAACTAATGAATGAATGCCTGTTGCAGAATAAATAATAAAATAAAATACTTCTCCATTTCTATAATAAAAATAATAATTCAGAATATCTTCAACAGGCACTCTTTCGTTATTTTCATATTAATAAATAGAATAACGCTAAAATCATTTATAGTAGCATTAGAAGGCCGAATACGTTTGCTTACAGACAATGTCAAACCTCTGGCTAATATTTGTTTTGATACAATCCTCGCGTGCCATTATCGGATATGATTGTAATGGACACCACATAAACGTGACTACCTTATAAACGTGACGATTATGCGTTACCACTAAACGTGACTAACTACATACCTATAATCTCTATTCGAGCTGAATTATCTCTATCTGATTCAGCACCTAATTTTGAATAAATCAATAATTTTGTTGTTTTTTGAAAATAAGAATACAAGTTATTTAAACAATCCTCAATTTCCCGAACCGTAGCCGGTGAATGCACGTAGGTTCAAAATTGCGTCCTATCTGATAAAAATCATAATCCGTCCTACCTGGGACGTAACAGTGTCTTCTGACCCCCTGACGAAGCTAGCTGCAATGCTTGCGAAACGTTGGGAAATTTCTTCCTTTAGGACACGGCTCACACCCGAAAGCCTCAACAGACAAAACTGTATGATGCCGGGCCGTAAAAGTCTCAAATCTCCACTAAAAAATATTATGTTGGTGGTGAACATGAACAATACTAAACTAAAATGTTTAATTGGTAACTGTATCTGATACAAAAATGCTTGCTAGTATTTGTTTCAAAATACGAATACAGTATGGCAAGCGTATGGAACTTTGTCAAAACCCGCGGATAGCTAACAAGAATTGATAGGGTACGGTGGCAGAGTTGCGATAGCGTCTAATTGGATCGTCGCATCGACTCGTTAGGCGTCGGAATTATGGGTAACTGTAAGCGTCGCCGAGACATTCGTAATTCAGGGCGGCGTGTGCTGCATATGCACCTGTGGCGCACCTTGCATCACCTCCCTAATCGATTGACTATCCGCTGTGACGCGACAAATTGTGTTAGCACGATGATCTGCCGCATTTTGGCCCCGGCACAATACTCGAGGACACCCGGTGGCTAATGGGATGTTCCTTCGTTTCCAATCCTCCATTTCATTGGCCTTACCCAACCCGAATGATCATACCTCATGAAAAAACAATTCTAAATTCCAGAACGATTGGGCAGTGGGAATCTGTGCTGCATTGGAATGAAAAAAAAAAGGTGACTGAAACATTGTCGATATTTTAACTCCCATAATCTGGCATAAAAAAAATCGTACAATCTTTTACTGGCTAGATGTAAAGCTTAAGCTTCAATCTGGAATAGACTCTGCCCCGAAAAAATGTTTCCGAAGCTTTTATAAATATATATTTATCGTACGTTGGAGAAACACCAAGTCTTCGGTATCTTGTCCACTATAATAAAATCATTTGATACTGTTAAATATGATTAGATGAAAATCGCCAATGAGCTGTTAAAATAGAGGCTTCGAGCTTTAAAATGAGTGCAATTTCGTTTTCACGAAATTAGAACTGAACTTAGATATCGACAACCAAAGAAACTCGTAAATTGGGTTTGAAAAATGTGTTCACTTTTTGGGGTTACGACAGGGGCTAGCCCGGTGTTCACCCTTTCCCATCGACCTTCACCTTTGCACCCCACTAGCCCTTTCTCCACGACAAGCTACCTGGTAATGAGATAACCCGCTTTTCGACCGGCCGGGTATCTCCGGGAAACACGATACAAGCTACGGATGAACTACGATCCCGTGTAACGCGGTACCAACGAAGCGTTCGCGAACCTGTTCCACCGAGAAAGGGTTCCTCTCCCCCATTAGGCTGATTTCATTACCCTCGTTGATGCCTTCCCAGCAAACCGAATTTAGCCGAGGCGTTCGGAGATCTCGTTTGTTTCAATGTTGCCCGTAAACCCCGGGCGGAACTTTATGGAAATTCGCGTTCCTCCGAGGAAAATTCGGCTCTGACCTGGGAATATACTTTACGACGTTTTCATGGCGGACACAAATTTTTTCAGAATTTTTATGGGACTCAGTTCCATGGGAGTCGGGAGTGTTCGAGTGTCGAGAGTCTTTACCGAGAAGACGTGATTCTGATTCCTGATTTTGCAAGATGTGGCAGACAGTTGTTGGAGATTTATGGAACGAGTAAAAGTGCTTTTTGTGGATGAATTTATTAATACGATAACAGACGTCAATTTTTCCAAATTATGCATTAAAATATACACTTGCTCCGATCGTTTAATATGTTCTTATAACGAGTTAGAATAGAATGGTTTAATTTATAGAAGTTAGTTAGTAATTAACTTCATTTATTTAATTTATTTAATTTCGTTCTTTAAAGGTTTCGGTGATGTACAATTTTATGTTGCACTTGGTGCTCAATAATTTATAGATGCCTGTGTCCTTTGGAAATTTCGTGAATGCAGCGAATGTTTGAAAGATAATTAAATCGCCTATGCACGCAGCAAGTTGGACAGTCACGAGTGCCTGTAAATTACAAAGTGAAACTAAATGTTTAATTGTAACATTAAGCACGGTGTGTAGAACGCACGACGGAATACTCGGGGCAGACCGAAATGCGCGGAGTAGATTGGAATATGTGGAATACGTTGGAATACGTAGAATAAATGGAAATGTGCAAAATATATTGCGGTATGTAGATTAAGTTGGAATACGCGGAGCAAATCAGAATATGGAGAACGGATCGAAACTCGCAGGAAAACTCCTGTTTTATATCCATGTTTATAACTCATGTTTTTAAATTCGCTTTATACGACTCTGTTGTGTATTTCTTGGACGATAGCGCGAGTATAACGTCTTCGCATTTGACACAATCTTGCTGGGAAAATCGAAAATTAATTTCGAACGATGAATGCTTTCGTATTTTTCATGGAAATGTGTCTCGCGCATTTGCATATCTTATACGCCCATAAACATCCACTGTCTACTTATTGGATAGGTTGATGCGTTTCAAAGCTGCATGTTTCGGACATGGTAAGCCCCGTACTGATTTATCGTGGCTTGTGTGATATTAGTTTCGTTAGCCTTAGCCTTTGATCCAATGCGAATCAAAATTACCTGCAGCGAAGTATAAGACGTAACGAGATCACAATTTTTGGTAGCATCTGGTAGAAAATCTACGGTTCCTTTCGAACGAGTAAGGTCACTGGCATAATTAAATGTCTGTCTCGTGACTATTTCACAAATTTTGACTTCTACAAACTCTGAATTTTAGTGGTAACTTATTACCAGACTGCTGACTTTAATGAAAAATAAAAATCGTCTATTTTACGAAATGGGACTACTCATTTTGAACAGGGACTCTCATTTTCTTTTTCTAAAAGAATTCAACCTATCAATAAATAGTTGAATTTAGGTTAGTTGTAGAATTCACGATTGCCTATATTTTATTTATTTTTCTAAATCCGGGAAAAAATCAAAATTTCTGTAACTGAAACGTGGATCATCAAATTGTTGTTTAACATCAGAGGTATCGGTAAATAGTCACGGCAATAAAGCCGAGTTCGTTGGTCGCTTTGGCAAAGTTTGCTCAGCGTCTGACTATCTCGATCCCGCCGGCGATCTGCCATTTCCGAACCGCGAACGGATGGGAAAGAGGACGGCGAGAATCGTTGCTTATCGGTCTGCGGTCCCGATTCACTGAAAGCCGCGGAAAATTCAATACCGACTCTATCGCAAAATTTCGGTCGATTTGAATTTATTGGTCCTCGTGGAAATCAATATTATACGGGCAATCGAAAGCTGGGGAAGAGCCGTTCCGCCGTGCTGGTACTTGTTGACGGCTGTGGGATAGTTGTAACGTTGATCGATCGAACGTGAACTAATTTGCCTGCCAGAGAACGCCAATACTGTCACATAAATGTCTTCACCATCTTTAGAAACACTCCAAACACCAAATCGATCCTTTTCATGCTCAAGACATATTTTTGAACCGACTTCGAAAAAAAAAAACGAAGTTATACAATCCGACAAAAATCTCAAAAGTAGGACTAAAAATTTTGGTCAATCAATTGTGGTCAATCATGGTCAGTCCTGTATGTATATACAATAAAATAATGTGAACTTTTTTTCCTGCAATCTTCCCGCGAGTAGTTTCATTTTTCTAATTTTTCAGCACAAGATTAATAAAGGGATTTTAAACTTTACACACGAAAATTTATTCACATAAAAATAGTGCAAAGTTATGGCGGTCCAAGTAGAGTGCTAGACAGAACCCATCGCGAAACTGTCTGACTAAACACTAAACCTGCCAAGCATTAACAGTATCTGGTAAATATTGCCTTATAAAAATGGCAACCCTAAATTTATTGAGATTGTCCGCAATTTCATTCCACTTTTTTCCATAAATAAATTATTAAATTTTCAATAAATGTGAAACATAAAATCGGTTATTTTGACCGTTTAGCGTTAAGGACGTGTAACTTTGCCAATTTTCCGAATTCGTCGACAATACTTAGCAACCACGTTCCCAACAACTGTAACTACAAGACAGCACCGGTAGAGAAGTTTAGTTCCGGTCGCTGGTCTAGGAGAAGTCCGTAATCGAATTCTTTCAGCATGGCGCAAAACATTACAGTTCACGACGCGCCTAAAAAGCCCAACAAGCATGAAATTCGCTCGAAATTAAGAGCGGAGGAGACGGCATCAGTGCAGGATGTCCGAGTTCAGCGCGGGTCAAGGAATTAAAAACATCCGCGCTTTTAGAGCCGTCGTTATAACCGAAAGAACCGCAATAACGATTTCACGGTTCCGAGACCGAGCCAGCCCCTCCAGTGGTCTTCTTTCGCGCGAAATGAATAGTGCTCGCGATAACGAGCTCCGTAAGACATCAGTGCTTAGAAAAAGCACGCAGAGAGAGAGAGAGAGAGAGAGAGAGGGAACGTAAGAACAAGCCGGTGGCTGGTTGCCAATGATCATCGAGGAGAATTAGCCGTCGCCGGTCATTCCGGTCGGTTCCATCGCGAAATCCCGGTGCCAACTGTGTCGGTATCCCATCGGGCAATCAAAAGAAATTTGCGAACAACGATCGCGACGCCGGGGAACACCCGAGTACGCTAATTTCATCCCGGGCGAACGCGAGTAACAGTTTTCCCGTTACGTTCTGTTCCGTTTCGCAGGCGCGAGAACCGGCGCAGCACACCGAAAACCGGAACGTATCCTGCCAAGAAACTGTGCACCAGTTGCGTCGTTTGCGATCGTTTACCGGGGAAGTTTGCGCGGAAGAACCGGCGGAAAACACGGTCGGTTGTTCCGAAAGTTTCCCTTGTAGCCCCTTTTTCCAGACCCGGGCCGGTAACTGTTGCGGCGCCGAGCCCTCGTAGCCGCCCTTCGTTATACTTAACGAGGAAGAACGACGTCCTGCCCGGAAACTGTCTGCGAAACGGTCGGCTCGCGCATGCAGCTCTGCGGTATTCCCTCCGGAACTGTCGAGAAGATCTTCTACCGTAACTGTCCAAATTGTATTCGTCTCGGTTTTCTAACTAAAACGACACCGAACACGATATAATTACGATCATAATTACTTGTGTACAATATTCTCTCCGTAACTGTCGCGAAGGTCTCTGCCGTAACTGTCAAAATGTTATCCCCGCCGCTGGGGGGATTCACCTTGGAACCAGTCTACAGGAAAAATTGGCACATTAGCGTACAACGCGATTCCCTTCGGTAAACGATTTTCCTGATCGAGCGTGCGGAACAAGAATCTTCTTAATTAACAGCGTGTCAAAGGGGAAAAGGGTTATTAGAATTTCGCGTTTGTGTTTCTGATGATTAAATCGCGAAGTGGATCCGTGAAGGCTGTGTCGAAGGGTTCTCTTTTTTTTTTTTATTCGGAGGGAGCCGACACGACGCGACGCGACGCGACGCGACGACGCATGTTTTAAGCGAAACATAACCAGCAGGTGGACAGCGTGACACCTACACGGGGACCCGGTAGTGTCAGGGACGCCTTTCGGGAATATTGGTACGACAGCACGGGAAACGCACACCTTTTCTCTTGATGAGAAAATCGATAGAGCCCGAACACGTGACGCTCGACTACACCCCACCCTCTTTTAACGATTCGCTGGGTACGTAGACCCTGTGTTCCCCGTTTCGTTTAATTTCTGTCTGGCCACATTTCCCTTTGGAGTTCGCCCGATACTTTTATTGGAATTGGTCCTCTGCCTTCGCAACGTAGACTTCGGAATTTATGACAGGTAGTTTGAAACAGCGAAGTGATCAAAAGAACTTCAAAACGTCGATGTGTCGTTTCCCATTCTATTTATTGTGTACGGGAAATTCATTTTTATCTCCTGCTTTTTACAGTCGATGCAATGTACAGTTCTAAAGTTAGTTTCCAAAGAGATCTGTTTCTCGTGAACGAATAAGCAATGGGTGGAGAAAGTTGATAAAATCAGTTTGACAAAAATTCAAAATACTTTCAAATATAAATGTACACAGACTGATCCACTCTAGAAGCTGAAATTAATTAAATAGTATACATTCGATTTTTGAAAGTTTTTTCAATGTCTGTCAGATTGATCTGTTTTGCAAGTTAAAAGGCACGTAGAAAAAATTGATGGAATGGTATGCATTCATTTTTGGAGGTTCCTCCAATTTTCGTCATTCGGTTAAGGAAATGTATTCCAAATGAAAAGAGTTTCAGCATTAACGAAGTACTTTGGTAGTAGAACGTAAAAAGCGAAGAGCGAAGAGGAACCCTATGTCTTTAAATTTACAATTCGATAAAGGTTAAACAGGTTATCAGCCTTTGTGAAATAATTGTACGAATGAAAGGAGAACATTATTAGTCTTCTGACAGAGAAATTGTCTCTTGAGCACATTTCTGCTAATCCAATATTGCCGTGACATAACTGATGATCAAACGTTGTTTGGACTTAATGTGTTTGAATGAAGCAGTTGGCTGCGATGCTTTCATAAACGTAGTAACGTTGTTTCGCGCATGGCGACAACGAAAAAATCTAATACAGAGAGCGGAGTTCTGCATCATAGAAGATGAACCACACTTCGAAAATCTGATGTGACCTGATTTACTTTGTAAGAAATAATTTTTCATTGAACAAAATTGCACAAAATTTCCGAGTTTGAGGTAATTTCAAGGTCATAGTATAATACACTATTGAATTCCTGTCGAGGTCAGCAACAATCCTATGATGTCCAAAACATATGGTGCCATTTAAAAAGTCAAGGTGACCTTTACGTTAACGAACATGTAATAGTATCTCCTGAAAAGAAAAATAGTATCTCCTGGCCGATATATGTCCGTGGCTAGACCCGTGTTTTGGACATATATATATCGAGTAAACACTGTAACTTGTACAGGAAAATAAACTCCGTGAAGAGTCGCGATCACGTTCACTGTTAGATGTCCCGCAAGGCTTGTGTCGTCGGAGAAACCAAAGATCCCAGCATTTCCCATCAAGCCGAGATGAATGGAGGCTTTCAGCCGGTTCGCCGTTATACATTCCGCCTGCTGTGAGCGATTAAGAATCAGTCGTCCCCGGTAGTTCGACGGTAAACGTCGCGGACAATATCGGCCGGGTTCCCATAAAACCCCGTCGACCATTAAACTTTCATCGACAGCCGTTTTGCTATTTCCTCCGGAGGATTCCCGCGAAAAATCATCGGTGAACTTGGGAGAAAGGTGAAACTTAACTCGTTTCTGTCACCGTGCTGGCTCGCCGCGCCGCGCCGGTCGAAACGTTTAAAATAACTTCAAATTGACCGGAAACGAATCCAGCTCCTTCTGGACGGCCGCCAGGATCTCCTTTCGACCCCGTACTGCATCGAGTTTATCGATCGATCTCGATTCCGAGCGGCTTCACAGCACCAAAGACGACGAAGCTCTCTCCCTCTCTCTCTCTCTCTCTCTCTCTCTCTCTGCCTCCCCGTTTCACCGAAACTGCAAAACTGCTAGGCGGTTTTAATCGACTTTAATTATCGCCAATCCGCCGGGCGTCACGGGCGGCGAAATTAATTGAAGTCGACGGATTTTAATCCGCGTAGTCTCCCGCGTGGCAAGATGAACGTTACGGCCGGTCGTAGCCGTCGACCGGGAAACGACTCATAATTAGTTCCACTTGCCCCTAACGATTAACAGACTCGATGGGGCCTGGGGCTCGTGACACCGACACCGCCAATAATCGTATGCTAAATCGATGGTCCATTGGAAACATATGCGACGCGCGCGACCCGGACCGTTTTCTCCGGAGAGTTATCATCCGTGAATTAACGGGCCCGTGTTATCGATTAATATGTCCGGGCTGTGCGAGCGGATGTCACCTGCCCGCGGACGCTAACGACGTGGAAAAAACTGTCCCGGGAACGCTAATCGAGTACCCGGCTTGGAAAAAATAGCCGCCCGATTATCCTCGTCTTGCGAACTGGACCAGCTTTTGCGATGTATGTCACACGATTTGCGCACATTAGCCATCCTCGTAACGCTGTCCGCTGTCAATTAGTGGATGCTAGGTGCGGGTTTCAACCCTTTTAGTGCCGGAGGCCGATATATCGGCCCTTGCTGCACTTTCGAAAAGTGCCAGAGCCGATATATCGGCCCGTACCTTGTAGCGCTTTACTATTCGCATTGCGAGAGAACACTATCTCAAAATGTAGTACGTTATAAATGGTCTAATTTCATTACGAGAGAGAATTCAAATAAATAGTTTTTCGGTTTAACTTTCCCCTATATTCTATGTTATATTACCTATAACAATTACTTGTTTCGGATGAGATAATCCGTCCGGCGCCTACCATGTACCTTGTAATTATTCTTTATGTTTGTTGTGCAATATTATTTATTTCGTTACTATATAAAGTTATGATAAAAAGATGACTTTTCGTATGTACAATTACGTTTTGAAAGGGAGAACTCAATTTTTCTCTTCTTTATGATCACTTATACCTTTGTTATTTATGTAATTTTCAATGAATATAGAAAAATTAGCGTCACTGTTATATTCTCTATTTCGTCCTTGATATACTGCTTTTTAACCGTAGTAAAATCGTGAAATTCGGCCGGTTATCTTCGCATAGGCACCTCTTTTTCGCCCGGCACTAAAAGGGTTAAGTTCTGTCTTTCGACATCTGCTGCGCTCAATTTTTTAAACATCAGCCGTTCCTCGTGTCGGTTGACCTTTGTTAACGTGTTATTTTCACAACACAGACCAAAAGATCCCCATTATTAGTCAGCCCACTCGAATACAATGGCAATCAACGTTTCATCCGCCCGTAATCCTCCCTCGATTCTTTCGACAATGAAAAAAGGGAGACTAACCAACAGGGTCGCGGACCATTGTAATAAGTATCGAGTGTGAGGTTGCTGCTAGAGCGAGAAGGTCATCGATCTCGAGTCGAGGTCCGAGGGATGGTTCCAAGGCGTGCTGTCCGCGCCGAAAAAGTGCACTTTTGCCAGCGGGGGAATGGGATTGAACCGACTAGGGACGTGTTCAAAACCATTATCCCCCGGTGAAATTGCGTTGGGGTGCCATTAATGGAACCGACGCGACGCGACGCGACGCGACGCGACGCGACCCTTCGCCACCGACGCTGCGCCGCTGCAAATATATCCGAAGCTATTTTTACACCGCTGCATTTTTAATCGGACCACGGTGAACACGTGCAATCCGGCCACTTAACATCCGGCCACCCTGCGTACACCCACGCGGAAAGCCTGGCGAATCTTCTCGTTCGAAACACCCTAACCCTTCGTGCCCTCGCATATTCATCCCTCCGGAGTCCGTTTCATCGTCACGCGACCGGGGGACTCGCGTTATTGCCTCGCGGCATTTTCGCGAACCCGCTTTGCATCTCGCCCGATCCTCTGGCACGGTTTTTCTTTGGCATTTTGCCGAGATTATACCTGTTGCCTGGACAGAATATTTCATGAATACTATTAGACTACGGATCTCTATGCAAAATAAAAATTTCATTCTCTCTTCAACAACTTTGATCAATTTTTTTCATCATTTTCCTGTTTCTTCTATCCCTCGCAAATGAGAAACCAGTATGACCCATTAATTATATTTAAAGTAAATAACGTCTAGAACGACACGAATATTCTCAATGTTTCAGCTATAAACGCGGCGAGTTCCACGCACAGGGTTCTGTTAATTAATTTCACGATTTGAACGTTCAGCCTGATAAACTAGCAATTTCCGAGCATTATTCGAGCAGAGAAATATCCTCGATAATGCGGGTTCGAAACAATTGTTAATTAGCAGCAAGGAGGGGACCGCCGTTCGACTGATTAATTAAAAGCGCGAAGGGCGAGGTAGGGCGGCACGGCCGGATATTGTATAAAGGGAAATTAATTCGTTGTACTATCAAGGAAATCCAGAAGAATTAATTACACGAACCGCGGGACGCAGCCGGTATCTAAATGCGCGCGCGAAAAAGAAGACCCGCGACGAAGCAAAACCGTGAAAAACGAACGGGTTACCAAAAGTGTGGTAGTGAATAAAGCGAATTTCTTTCTGTCACCCGAGGATCTCGTATCCCCTCGGTTCTTTCCTAATTTCATTAAAAATATCGATTTTTATACGTTTTGGTTACAAATAACAGTTATTAGTGTCCAAAAAATTGGAAAGATTCGAAATCAATTTCTCTCAACGATAATATTTACCAACAAGAGAAAAAATTTTCGGTTACTTATAATCCTTATTCGTAACCAGTACGATTTTAGTCGACGAAACACTTGTTATTCCATGACTTTTTTTTTTCTTTTTGGTTATAACAGTTATGGTCCCTGTTCGAAACATATTTTAGAAACGCCACCCATCTTGGAGCAATAATTTAATTTAATTACACGATAATTTGACTTCAAAATGTCGCAATTTTGTAAATAATCAAGATGTTTAATGTCTTAGTTTGGACCATAACTACGTCCATACTGATTAATAAGCAACCTCAGTTTGCTGTTCCCCGTCAGAAGATCAGAATCATGGCAGCCGTCGACCCATGTTTTTCAAAACATACTCTCTCAAAGAATATATAACTTGTGTAATTTTCATTATTTTTACTTTTCCAAAATCACTCGTTTACTTCGAATGTCAATAAATATGTGTTGCAAAATCCCAATGCAAAAGGTGCAATAGTTTTTCCGAAAAAAATTCCTAAATATTCGTGAAAAAGCGGGCTTAAAAACCAGAATACCTGGGCGATGAGAATTATTATATTAGAATACTGGACTTCCTTCGTGAATTTGTTGATTATTTACAATCAAAATACATTCTATTGGAGGATTTGTTGTTTTAGGTTGCTGGAATATCTTATTTAGGAGGAAGTTTGCCCCACGGTTGTTTTCAGCTCGGCACGTTGAACTCATATTTTCATATATCCGGTAACCGCATAGCGTGTGTAATAATTTTCGACAAACTGTTCGCTAATTTGACACGCGTGGATTAGGGTAAAACGAGGAAACTTGCTCGTCGGAGATTTTACTTTTTAGATTATGGCAAAATACTTTTTACATTTACGGCAAAAATGGGTAGATGCAATTCCAAGGAGTACGGGGATCGAAAGAATGAAAACGTACCAAAGTTATTAAAACACAAAAGAAAAATTCTGCTTTGTACCAGTTCCTTGCAATTGATGTGAAGAATTTTTATTTCGCATAAAGATCAGCAGTCTAATTATATCATTGATTGAAACGCGTCGCGAGCTTCTAGGAGCGATTGTATAAATTGTACAAACTGTGAAAAACGAAAAAATTAATCTTTTAAGCAGCTTCTTTCCGAGATTAAACGAAGCTGTATAAAAATCTGAAGATCGCCGGCAAGGAGGGTTTTAGCGGCAATTGTTAAGCACGAGAGTGGACCATAAGGGACCCCTTTCAGGATTAAGAGCTATAAGCCGCGGCGCTCTCCCAAAATATGCAAAAATCCGAGAGGGGTGCTTAAAAAATATGAAAGAGCTTCGGCGAGAGGCAGGAAGGAAATTTAGAAATAAGCTTTCCCCTGACGTTTCAACTTTATCTTTCAACCGACTCAACTCGGGGAACTCCTGCACGGAAAAATCCGAAATTGCTCTCATCCCTTTGCGTTCCTTCAATCTCGATCTCTTAAGATATGCACCCTCGATTCGTGCGACGCGACGCGACGCGCGCGTAAATACGAGTGGGCTGCTACGGATACGTTCCTCAAATATTTGTCGCATTTACGCTGCTTACTTCGAGCCAATACATGTGTAGAGAGTGTGAGAGAGAGAGAGAGAGAGAGAGAGAGTGAGAGAGAGAGAGAGAGAAATAAGTCGTGCGAAATCTGAAGAGCTGATACGAAACACGCTAAGGAGTGTCAAAACAGGGAGAGAGAGAGACAGAACGATCAATTTGGTACAAAGGGGGTCGAGATTGAAAATCTAGAAAACTGAAAACCGGGGCAGAAAACTGAAGACGTCAACGAACAAAAGCAGGAAATAGAAAACTGAAAGAACCTCGGGTTCTCGTGGGCGAGGTGACCAAGAAAAAGCACTCAGGATCTCGACCAGGAAATTAAAAGAAAGGGCCGAAGCGACTCACGAAAGCACCAAGAAACGGCAAGAGCGGTCAAAAAGAGTAAATTAGGGAAACAGGACGCGAAGAAGTTTATCAGTGGTAGAGAAGCCTTGAGAGTAGTTGACTGAATTAATTTATACCAATGCCTAATGCCTGAGAGATTGAACTTGGTAAATGTAAAGCTGCGTTCACGCTGTAGAAGGCAACAAGAGGCGACAAAAGTTGTATGTTGCTTCAGTGTGGACATGGCTTAACACCCTACCTAAGAAGGGAAGCACCAATGGGAAGCCTTTGCAACCATTTTCAAAATTTACGGTGCAATTTATAACAATTGCAGTATTTCTCATTCTGCATAGGCCACATATGGGAATACGATTGTCTTGATGTTGGAGCAATTTCTAAAATAAAAGAGAGGACACAGTTCGGACCACAAAGGGTTAAAAAACCGAAACCATTCTTCCTGAAACTAAAAGTCGATGTAATTTACACGTGGCGAACGTGCCACGGTTCTCTTGACCCGACAAATTAAGTCGCGATCGAGACAAAGGACTTCAAAGGTGTCGAAGAAGCAAAGTGACCGGGGATGACAAAGTCGTCAGACAAAAAAGAGCCATTACCGTTCCCGTGGTAGAAGAACGGAACGGAATGCGCGAGCAATTGGAGCTGCAAAGACATCGGAGTCCTTTTGATCCTTGTATTTAGTTTGCACGAAGGCGAAACGATCAATCAAGTTGCTGGGGATACGGCGCACCGATCGAAAGCTCGTCAACCTCCTCGGGATCTCTGGATCCGATTGAGCACGAGTTTTACAGCGCGGCGCACCTCGGTGCATCTTAAATTGGCCGCGCCCACTAGAATCGTATTAGCCGGCTAGAGCTTCCGCTTTTATGCGCACCCTGGTGCATAACGCTTTGCATGTAAATCAGGAACAGCGTCGTTAACCGAATTCCCATTTTTCGTTTTCAAATACAACCGGTCGAAGTTCGACGTGCTTCGCGATCGTGTTAGCGTAAATGGATGAGAAAGATGGAATTACGATGACGTCGTTTCGAGGATTTAAACGTCTCTTCTTGCTTTTTATTTTTACTGTTGATCGATGGCGATTACTGGACTGCGGATTTCTATGCATTCATGAAGACATTTGCAAAGTGAAATATCAAACAGTAAAAGATTCGAAAAGTCTCGGAATATTGGTATTTATACTGCTTGCAATGTATCAAAATTGTTAAGGGATGAAATCAATTTTTATTCAACTCCTGCTTCCCGCAATCGGTGCAGAACATTTTTATTTCGCATAAATCTACCGATTAGGTGAGTAGGTGCAACTCGAAACAGTAGAAAGGATAAAATGATCTGATAATGCCAATTTATTATTTTCAGCTTGTTAAAATTATTGAAGCAGGAACGAAGTGCTTAGCTCCAGTTTCCTGCAATGCGGACAATTTTTGTATCGCATAAAAATCCGCAGTCGAGTGATTTATTTGAAAGTTTATTTGAAAGTATGCTTCCATGTATTCAGGTAGCATGAATATGCGGTTACATTCAGGAGATCGTTCTAGAACACTTCAATATTTTTCGTCCGTGTACACGCCTGATGTTTGTTACCGCGTCGACGCTGTATCTCATATGTATTGCCGCGTGTCTCGTTTCGGTTTTTTTTTTTTTTTTTTTTTGGACAGACGGACATGAGTTATTCGATCTCTCACACCCCACGGGAAATATAACAACCAGAAGAACGAATCCACTGTGTAAACCGAGGATCGGTTGTTATTGCGTAACACCATCTGGTGGGCTCTCTCCTCGTGGGAATAGATTGTAAATATTTCTACAATTTCTGCGCAGGAACGCAACTGAAAAATATTCGTCCCGTTCATTATAGACTGTACCACAGCGTACATTAAAAATTCCATTAACCTGTAGATGCAATTCTGTTTTATTTACACTCTTCGGTATTACACTGTTGTGGCAGAATTCTGTTTTTTCAACAGCATTTATATACAGATTGTACAATAATTTATATGCACAGAATTTCACAGAACTCAATTACTTTAACTGCGAAGCGTACAGAATTTGTAAACGGAAATCAACTCTGCTGTGTAATATTAACGTTTCCCTCAGGCGATAGAGAATTATCTGAATCTTACTGCATTTAGTTGATAATTCCTTTACAATTTCATAGCTTTGGAACAGCTCGAATAATGCGTTTACAGATTAAAGCACAAGCCAATGAGGTTAATTACCCGGCAATAAATTCCGCCCTTCAGCAACGAAGGCGAATCTAATCTAATTTTCCGGAACTATTAACGAGAAAGGGGAAGTTTCATTGGATTTTATTTTCGTCAAATTCGCCGACATAAAAGCGGCAGTTTGCGTGGAGTTTCGCAATGCGCGACGGTAATCGGCGGAAAAAGGGAGCTTACGATTGCCTAAGGGTGCGTCGGCTGCCGATACGAAACGGTCGCAGCAATTCCGCGCGATTTCTATTAAACAGTTACGTGCCCGTCTAGCTTTGAAACGACGGGAATATAGTATAACAGGTATCGAGCTGTTGCCGAGATTCTATCAAACTTTCGGAATGGACTCGGTGAACCACAACGGGCCGCGCGACGCGACGGACTGCGCGAGAACTTGTCGATTGGGCGACACTCTTCTGTTTGGCGTGGCTTGCAAATCTTCAGGCGCGATAAATCGCGCTCCCCGAGTGGTTAATTGAGCCCCCGTCCGGAAAACTGGATCTGGCAAAAGGCCAAAGGCGCAACAATGATCATCCCCTCGCATACGAGCACATTTTTCGAGTTACCAGCTGCGGGAAGAATCCTCTTGCAATTTTTTGGCAAACTAATAATGGTGTGCATTAATTGAAAAAAAAAAGCAAGAGCTAAATAGTAATTCCTTCCCTGCTGTATCGACTTTAATAAATTGATGTTCTTCGATCAATTTTAATCTGTTCACTGCTTCAAAGGGCGCTTATCTATATTTGTCATGAATGCACATATCACATATCACAAGAACAAAATGAGAGAACGTGTCAATAATTGTAGAAGGGTTCGAATCGTCCCCATGTAGTCAGCAAATTTCTACCCTACGGCAAAAACAGAGTAGTCAAACAAATCCCTTGATTGAACGTTATTACCTCGCCTACGCGAATTTCCAATCGATTTCGAGTCATATGCATATAAAGTCGTATTTGCATACAAACACACTGCACCCTCCGTCCACTGTGAAATCTGAATTGAGTTTTCGTTACGCGAAACCCTTTCCTGTAAACGATATCCTGGTATAATCGAAGTTGAAACTGATACTTTCATTATAAATTCCTGCGCTCTTAAATCAGGTTCATCAAACGAGCACATGTTTAAACCGATTACATCAGCGGGTAATTAAATGCACAACAGGTGGTATAAGCTCGGTTGTTTAATTAACCGCGATGGGTTCGGATCGGGACGCTCGAAAGCTGTAAATAATTCCTTAATCGTGACTGCATCCGATCGTTTGTCACGCTTTGGCATCATTGATTTCCGGTCACGCGTTCCGGCTGACTTCGCGAGCATCGTGTATTTATTAGGTGTGCTAATTGATTCGGTCTTTCTTTGTGTAGCTGTACGCAATTAAGTGTGTTCATTAAATTTTGCAGGCAACTAACAGAGGATTCAATACAATGGAACTATCAATTATTATCTTTTTTACTTTCTCAAGTGTTTTAAAAAAATAACAATTGATAAGCTCAAGGATCTAGAACTGAAAAAATAATTCACACAAGAAAGAATTTACTAGCTTCGCCCATTAAACTAATTTTGACATTTTAATTCGTCAATGATGTTCACTAACATCTAGAAACTTTTCATTTGCTTTTCAATTTTACAAATGATTCGTTCAGATTGTGTTTATTTTAGGGTTACGAATCAATTTGTACGTTTGGTGCATTGAGACAGATTTTTGGAAGTTACCAGCTCGAAATACTTGCCAGCAGTCTCCCGGTTATCCGTTGAAACTTTTACGGGCTTGATTGTCCATTGTTTGTTTCACCGGCGGAACTAAGTGGCTTCAAAATTCGCATAAATCCCGTCGGCGCGGGAGGGAACAACCCCTTAAGAAGCTTTATTCTCGAGTCCCACTCTTTGAGAATTAACCAGAGTGCCATGAAACGTTCTTAACGGTTCATTCTTTATTAAAACGTGCCGAGCGGTCCGGGCGGGTATATAAAATTGAAGCTAAAAGCGCCGTGTGACGAATACGCTTTCGCGTCGAGTGGACCGTAAACGCTTGTAATATTTATTCCGCCATTTTCCATAAAATATACCCAATCAAATATCAGTGTAAATCGACGTA
This sequence comes from Halictus rubicundus, assembly GCF_050948215.1. Classification (NCBI taxonomy): domain Eukaryota; kingdom Metazoa; phylum Arthropoda; class Insecta; order Hymenoptera; family Halictidae; genus Halictus; species Halictus rubicundus. The sequence continues at coordinate 19,316,249 of NC_135154.1, read as the reverse complement.
AAATAAAATGAGATTACATAAATTAATCTATACTGTATTTCAGTCACATTACCGACAAAATTAGGCGAAAAATGGTTTCACGTGCCTCAACTTCTCGTCCTTATATGAGAATATTTTTCGCTGGGAAAGGAAAGGCTGTGAACCCTTGGCCCTTAAATTGCACAATTTATATTTGCCTTGAAGAGACCTGTACAACAGACAGATTTCTTGGATGACCCTGTTCAATTCTACTTTAATCATCCGCACGGTAGTTTCAAATAAATTGGCACATATCGTGGAATTCTTTAAATTGCATAAAAATTTCCTACGTTTTTTCTATTTTAAACAAGGCTGTAGATTGGATAGACTACTTGAATCACGCCGTGGAATCCCGAAGCGGGCGATTAAGGCACCGCATTCGTTCGGCCTGCACTCTAAAGCCAGACAAAGGGCGGTCGTTGTTCCCCCGGACGCCGGTTCGCAAGTTAATTCGGATGAACGATAAAACCTCGGCATACTCGGACGCGTCACGCTAATCCGTTGCATAAATTCTGCTAGTAGGGCCAGGGGTGGGTCGTGTCCATTTCGCCGAGTAGCTACGATAAAACTGCGGCGGCACGATCGAAAGTGCATTGCGGTTGTACGTGATGACCGGTCGATGTATTCCTGCCTGGATGGCTGCTTATCGTCGTTTAACTACATGAAAACATGGGTTCGAACGACTCTTGTAATCACTTAGGCAAACTGCACTTGCCACAATCTTGGAAAAGGGACGACAAAATTGTATATTGCAATCTAAACATTGGAGGGAGAAAAAAATCAAACTAGCATAAAATTGCCTAGTCTCTATTTGTCATCTCCGCGCGTTAGATGCGACCATTTCGATTCGGGATGAAAGTAAAGATGGTAGGAGGCGGGACTAAGAGACTTTGAACAGTGATGGGGATGCTGGACTCTGCATAGTAAATTTGAATGCGTTAAATGCGTTTAAATAACAAAATGTATAAAATGAATTTGACTATGTGCAAATTAATTGTGAGATTATGAACGTCACATATCTGTGACGAAGGGAACGAACGCGTTAAACAGTGATGAAGCTATTAGATTCTAAAGAATGATGAAGTTATTAGACTCTTTACAGCCAAGAACATTTTGATTCGAATCAATGAAGGATCTTTCGTACGTTCAATCAGATTGTACTTCTTTAGCAAACCAACTTGCCATTTCTGCACAGTATCAGAAGGTTTTGCCTTCCAGGGACTCATTCCCTAGGCAATCAGCGGCGGACAATTAAAAATGCGAAACACCAAGCGCCGATTTATCGTGGTAATGAAGGCTGACCCGCAAAACGTCGCAGCCGAGACCCACGCGTCGCGTTCCTTCCCTCCATTCGGGAATGATGCCGCTGATTTTTTCGCTCCGCGGAATACAAACAACGAGATTTCCCGGTTCGTTACGCGTACCGCTCTGCATACGAGAGATTCCGGAAATATTTCCACGGTCTTCGTCTCACACTCAAAGGATTCACGACGTTGGTTGGATCTGAGGATTTTGACTGGTCAAGGTCGGTCCAGCTTCTCTGGGAACCGTCGCGTCGGTTTCATGCTTGACCCCAGAGTTTTCTCCGGAGAGGTTTTTACCTTTCTCTTGAAAACCGGCGAGCGGACAAATTACTCCCAGCTGTGTAATTTACTTTCATTGCTTCAGTCTTGACAGTTAAAAAATATTTAGTGACGCTGTTGCCGCGCTTTTAATCCCTGTGAACTCGAAACTATAATCTTATGTTTTTTGTTTTTTTTTTTTTTTTTTTTTGTACAATAATACAGGACAATCTCAACACTCTCCTCAATTTGTTAAAAATATTCGAAGACACTTTCACTTCATGATTAAGTTTTTCAAGTTCATCGAAGACGAAATAAACTACATTTTTGCGAAATAATGCAGGAACGTCTCAACATAAAAATTCCCAACAAATGCAAACGAGCTAAACGTACCCTCCTCGCGCAATTAAAACATGCCTGTGCAGTCCCGTGTCGATTAGAACTGCAATTTATCGACCTGCATGCTTCCCTCCTCTTGAATTACAAGTACCGTGCTCGTATTATTCTACGCTGATAAAACGCGTGTAACACAATTAGAATGGGTAACCGTTGCGATTATCGAAGCGTTCCAAACCAATTCTCCCCAAATTAAGAACAGGCAGCAGGGCTCGCTAGAAGATGATAGGTCGCGATGAATTCATCGAATAATTCACCTAACGAGTTCTCTTCCTCGTTGCGGTTCGTCAAATAACGTTTATTACGCGAGTGGATTCACAGATCAGAAGGCGTTATTCCATTTCCGGGTGGAACGGCCGCGAGTTTTCCCATTCCTTTTGTCGGCTTGATTTATCGCCGCCCTTACACTCGCGTGTACTACCAACCGAGGGTCTTCTTCTCCTGTGTACAGTGCTGTTCCCTTGACTGATAGTCGGCTCCGCACCGCCAAAGGTAAAGGATGTTCCCTAAGCCTCACACGTTCCTGGCATCCACGATTCCCGGCTTCCTGTCTGTCCCTCTTCCGCCACCCCCTCGACTTTAACCATATTTCTTCGTTTCCTCGGTAGCTTCGGGCCTGGGGAACGAAAACGATGGCACTTTCTCCGCCCCACCGCGCCCCTCCCGACTCACACCCCCCGAAAACCTGTCCCCTCGATCTTGATATCGAACGGAACGGCCGCGGATCCCCTATGCTTTTTTTGCTGAAACGATATTGAATCTTTTTTCGAGAGATTCGCATTCTCATTGGCAATTTTTCTCTTGAATGATACTTTCTTCCCCCTTGACGAGGTGGAGTGTGTTAGGTCCGACGATGAGCGACACGCGGACCATTGAGCATGGTGAAGCATCGTGTGGTGCCTGCTGCTGCATACCTTGCAACTAATGTTGGACTTGCAATGCTGTAATACATGACGGCCACAACAATTGGCACAGAGATGTTTAGCCTTCACGATGGCTCACCGTGCCGACACTGACAACTCCCTAAACTTGCGGCACATGACGATGTTGCTCCAGTGTGGTCATAGCTTTAAAAACCAATGATTTCGGACTGTAATTGTCCAAGATAGGACTCCCAGTATCTACTGTCCTAGTAATTAGCTTTAACCTCGGCGCGCTCGTCCGTAACTCTGTCTCCCAGGGACGGCGCGCCTAGCCGCGGATGACACAAAAGCCGCTATAGTGGCGTTACCGTTCAAACTGATACTTTCCACGGAAGCCGCGATAGTGGCGTACCGTTCAAACTGATGCTATCCCCGGAAGCCGCTATGTATAGTGGCGTACAGCGCTTAAGAGGTTAAGAAAGAACGCTAAACGAGGGAATAAATTGCGAATCCGTCTGAAAACATCTCAGGGAACGAGAAGAGCGCGTTATGGAAAGTTATAACGAAGCATCGGGGACCTGGTAAAATCTGATTGTTGGTAAATTGCGAACCGAGCGCTGATGGTCTCGCGCAACTGGCGCGAGGACATCCGGCGGACAATCCCCGGCGAAACGTAACAATTTATCAAGCTTGCTTCCTCTCTCTCTCTCTCTCTTCCACTATCTCTCGTCGCGCACCGATCGCAGTGATAACGATCCCGAGACGCTAACGACGCTAATCATTTTTGCTTGCAGAGACCGAAGTCGAGTCGCCCCGTTTCACTGGTTCCGGTTGGCTGTCGTTCCCCGCCCTGAAGGTTGCCTACAAGCACGTCGAAATAAAATTGGAATTCCGGCCGGAGGCATATGACGGTATCCTGCTGCTCGCTACGGAGAAGGACGATCTTCAGGGTGACTTCATGGCCTTGATACTGTATCGCGGCTTCGTCGAATTCAGGTAACGATGCCACGTCATAAACCAACGCGACTTAAAGCTACTGACTAGGCGGAATTGTCACTCGGAATTGGGGCAGCGGCCTCTTAAGGGTCGCGCAACGCGAATTCTCTATTGGCGAAGCGGCTCGCTCTTTCATCCTCGAACCGAGCGAGAGAGAATTTGTTTGGTAAAGCCTCGCGCAAGTGTGTCGAATTTTGGCTTGCAAAATCCTTTCTCTTTGAAGCGCTTACAAGTTAAGCACTCCTATATGGAAATTCGGAAAATTGTGAAACTTTTAGGGTACGTAGGGCATACATACACAGCTGTCTGTAATGCGATTTTATTTCTCTGTCGAAATTCGTACCGAAGGACTAAAATTTTGTCTTTTCATTTTATTTTAGTAACTTTTCCGTGAAATAACTTTGATTCGAAGGGTTAATTTTCATCCTCCGGGATGAATTTTTAAAATGGAAAAAATTGTGTAATATACACTTGTATATGCTTTACATATGTACATCACCAAAGTTTCATAATTTCTTGCATTTCTGTGTTGGTGATCCTCCCTCGTCAATATTCGAGTGAAATATAAGGAAATATTATTTCTTTAAAAATTAATTTTACTCGGCTAGAATAGCTTTCTGCTGCTCTTCTTTCAGCAAATATCCTACAAATAACAAGTGGAAACAGAAGGAAGGATTTTCCAGGAAACGATTTCAGACGAATAGATTTCAAAGCTTATTCTATAAGATTAAATTCCTTAATGAGTATAACAAATAGGATGGAATATTAGACTTACTTAAGTAGTTCGAGGATGAAATTTTACGGCTTTCCGTAAGTTCATTCCGGCAATAACTTTTCATGGAGTCAACAGAAATTTACTAGTTTTCCGGGGATATAGGCGCTAACAAATTCACTGAATTCTTTATAAATCACTTCCAGCTTGCTCATAATTTAGGGATCCATGAATTTACCTGCGTTACAGGCGCAGTCGTATTTTCTCTCTAAGGCGATTAATTCTTAAAGAATGTTTCTTCGTGTAATAATTTTCGGTAACTCGTCGGGATGCGCTGCGATTCGAGAATTCACCGTTTCTAGTGCGAATTCGTGAAACTAACTTATCAAGCTCGTAACACTCGCTTCGTACACAGGAAATTCTATAAATTAATTCAACTATTCGTAGGCTGCATTTGTGTTAAAATTGAAATTCTAAATTCAAAAATACATACATAAACATAAAGCATAATTGTACACGGTATACAGCAAAATATCAGCGTTAGAACCAGATTAAGGAAAGCGTGTTTCATCAAGGATTAAATTCGGTGTTCGATTGAATCGTCAAGTAAGAGAAACAAAACGGGATTTTCCACGAGCTTTCACTCCTAAATAGTAGCCAGTCGAGATTAATACGTTTCCCAAACTGCTATTAATGCGAGCAGGCGCCATTACATCGACCTTCGACCTTCGAAATCCGTGCAGCGATTAAATCCTCGTCGTTCGCCGAGGAACAAACGGAATCGACAATCGGCTTGGCAAATGGGGATTCGCCTAAAACCGTAGGCGATGTCCGATCGATCGGAACGATATAACGAGGGGCCCAGTGTTTGCAGCAAACCGTGGCCGAATTATGTCAGGAAACTTTCCTCAACTTCCGGCAATAATCGAAGTTTCTCGCGCCGAACTTCATTGGCCCATTAGCGGCGGGACATCAAAGGATCCGGCGCGAAACCGCGATTTACTTAAATTTACCGCGATACACGGTCCCCGTCTACACGAGGGGAATGGGCGACGCGATCGGCAAACTCTGATGGAAACTCGGCTGAAGGACGTGTTCGATTCTCGGAACTCGTCTCGACACCGGCGACGGTTAATTTCCATCGGCGGGACCATGTCTCGCGGGAGTGCACTATTTGCTCGGAGCTCGATTTCGATTTAAATTTCCCGAATTCGGTCCGGCATGATTTCCATTCGTTATGTTACCGACGGAAAAATTGCGTTCACCATTTTATCCCGCTGCGTTTCAACCCGGTGTTCGGCAAGAGAATAGTTCCAACGCGGGAGTATATTTCCTGATTTTTATTTTCTCTTTTTTTCGATCCGTCCTCGCCGAATAAAAATACTTGAAGGCTGAATATGATCGCTGGACGTGTATATTGTATTCTACCATTTTTCCATTTCGTCTACCTCGATTCAAAATTTTAGTGCGACCCGTACAGTCCATTCGGTCTACGTATATTTAAATATTGGACTGGAGAAAATATCTTTGCCGATAGAAATTTTCTCCGACAAACGACTCGAACGAAGGTCCTGAATTTGTGCTGGTGAATTATAATACGCAGCTCAAAATGAATTCTTCCGCGCGTCCCAAGGGAGCTAGCCTTGATACCGCTATAAAGTATCGCGTAAATGAACTTGGTCGACAGTGTATAGTTTCCTAACAGGGGCAGCGGAAACTTTTCCGTGAAACTTTTACGGGACACTTTAGTCCGATAGCGTACCGGCGGGACTTTGACGCGGCCATTAATTAAGAATTCCACCCGGGAACTAATTTTTCGTTTACAGTTTAATAACCCATAACTGCCGGCACGCTGACAGGTGATTTAAACACAACACCTCCGAATAGGACAGTGCTCTAGAGGTCTAGACGTTAAACTACTATTCCCCCGTTTATTTCAATCACTAAATCTCTGGAACTTGTTGCACTGTTTATCGATTCATGCATGCCAGTAATGCCAGTTAGCTTACAAATTGCATAAACATCGGCAGTCCAATCATAACTATTTTATTAATTGTCCGAAGACGTTATGCTTGGTCATCGATCTTTTAAAATAATTCTTGAAAAATTAGGAGCGGCGTTTTTGTGTTTTGTGGGTCTGAGATGACCCAGCAGAACCTTCTTTCTGACTGTCAATTATAATGGTTAAATATTTTTAATCCGAATCCTAATAATCTTGTATAATTGTAATAGATCCAGGACACAGTGACACTGACAAAAGAAAGTTAGTATCAGTTATTGCAAAATGATCGCCAAGCAATGCGTACTCGATAGCTATTAACGAATCTGTCGCACGATTCAAGCAGAAGCCGAAGAACGAATGAAAAGTTCCAAAAGAGCATTATCTTCTGAATGAGATCCGATAGGAAATTTTGTACAGAGTATGGAATGCTCGTGGCTAATGAGGATAATCGTGTCGGTGCATTGTGATCCGGTAAGGCATTACACGGGAAATTTGTTCAAACACAGGGATACGTAGTTAATTACCGAGATGACCCAGATGAGGCGATCGAAACGCGATCTCCATAGAAACTCGCGGCTCGAATTGTTGGTGTAACTAATTGAATGCTGCCTGGATAATCGTTCATTGTTCCTCGGCGTCGTTTCCATGATTCATTAACCGAACGCTAAACGATTGGCAGAGATATTTATCGTTCTGTTATGCAGAACGATCGCGAACTACCCACAGGAATGACTTAAGTACCCGGAATAATATATCCGGAAATAAATGCGGTGAATCGAAATAGAGTATACTACAAAACACCGATCGTTAGCGTATGATCGGGAAACGAGTATCACCACCAAATTCATAAAACAAAAGGACCATTGAAATATTTCGACACACTCCAAGGTCCGCAAAAATCAAGTCTCAATGAAAAGTTTTTAATTCAACCGTTCACTTTCCTCCGAAAAAATTCCAAAGATGGAGATTGGTCACAAAGGTTTTCAGAAGTTAGTCTCTAGAAGATCAAAGCTCAGATGAGTCTTTTGAGGTTCCTAAATCAGCGATCTTAGGACTAACTTGTGCCGATAATTATCCTAATACGCGCACAGCAGAGTCATTAGTCATCCAAGTTGTCAGATAAGCGTCCTTTCTCTCTACCGAAACATTGAAAACTCCGAACGGAACCAAAATCTGAAGCGAGTGGCTGCGAAAGGATTGCATCTTCGTCATCCTGCTGCCATAATACTAGTTACCGTTCATTTTCAACGCCGGAACGAAATCTCTGGCCGAGTTTTCCCACTTAGCTATCCAATCTGAGTAGCCTTTTCTTCGGCATAAGCCGCGCATTTCCACGAGGAGAGCACTCTGTCTGCCTCTCCTCTCCGCGGAGAATCACTTTCACGTAGACCGATGTCCGCGTTATGGTTGTATCCTCGGCCGACCGGATGTTTCGAGCGGAAATAATATCCAGAGAGCCACGGATCGAAGAGAAATAGAAATTCTGGCCTGGAACCCAGCCAAAAGATACTGTTAAAAGAACCGTGGCCGTTCTGTCGCTGCCCTCCTCTTTCGTTCATTCCCGATCGAGTATCGAACTACACGGTCTCGGAAGACGATGTTTAACCTCGGACCTCTTCGACCATTGGCTCGAAAAAAGAGAGAGAACCGGAAGCCTTTTCCATTTGGTCAGCAAGCAATAGATGGTCGATTTGATTCTGGAGTTAGCATTCATTTTAACATTTTCATTTCCCGATCGGACTGCGGATCTTTATGCAAAATAAAAATATCTTGTATCGATCGCAAGGAACAGGAGTTCGAAATAAATTGACTTCGTCCCCTAAAGATCTTAATAAATTCTAAGGAATATTATGATGTTCTTTAACTCTTTCAATGTTGTTGTCACTGTTTTCTTTATTTCACTTAGGCATTTTTGTAAGAAATACATAAAATCCGCCAAATACATAGACGCGATCTAATATTTTTTATTTACTCTATAATTTACTTATTCAACAAAATGTCTTTGGGTATACGGGGTGTCTCAGCTAACTCGACCATATAAAATATCTGTTTATTATAAAGTATTGTTTTTTATGATAGATGAAAATTTCAGAGGAAAACATTAGTTGGTTCAGAGAAGCAAATATTATGATAGGCAAAAAAGTTTGTTGAAGGTTATATTTTTTGAGATTCCAAAATATATCATTCCATTTAGAAAAACTTGGATCACCTTCAAATCTCAAAAAGTATACCCTTGAACAAATTTTTTTCCCTATCATAATATTTGCTTCTCTGAACCAACGAATGTTTTTCTCTGAAATTCTCTTCTATCATAAAAAAACAAGCGAGATATTTTAGATGGTCGAGTTAGGTGAGACACCTGTATATTGTAAAAAATGACGAAACGTTAGGATAGACACGTTATTTTTATAATATATTATTACTATTCTTATTTCTCGGGGTATCTTCTTTAGAAGTTCACGTTGAGAAGAACGTCCCATCACGTCCCGGACGTCACGTTCTGTCCCTTTTGGATTTCGATAGGATTCCTTTTGTCCTTTGCGTTCTACAAAAGGCAGAGGGATTTCAGACGCTGCGCTCATTATCGAATCTGCAATTGTCGTTGGTTTCTCGCAGCCTGCGCTTTAGTAAGCCTTGGTACGTGACTTTATTCCAGTCGCGTTGTGTATGATCGACGTCGTGGAAATGTCAAGTGCTGTTACAGCCTGGCGTTGCGATTGCGGAAAAGTGCGACTGAAAAAAGGTCAGGGTCGCATCTTGCAATATGCTCCCGGGAGCTCTTAATTATTTCGCTCGGTCTCCCCGAAAAATGGGTCTCCCTTGTGGAACTGAACAGCTTTGGAGCTGCGTAATTTCAACGCTGTGACACCAATGTAACAGCTGCTGCATTCCGCAAGTCCAAAATGTCCTTGCAATCTCCCTTTTCGAAGTGCTGACTGCCAAATGTTCACCGAAATTTAAAACCTATTTGTATCAAGAAATACCGTGTGCTAAAGTTAGGTTAAAATTTATGAGATGTAGAAGGGTTGCAAGTGTATCATTAGAAATTTTGTTTTCCCTATTAGATGTATTTCCTGAAATTTCGCATGCACAAAGATCTGCAATTCTCCTTCATCGGATTAATGAAGAGGCGATTGGAATCGAACCGCACATGTACAAGCAGAATGGGATGGATGAATTTAAATTTTCGGCGGCACTGTATTTGGTAATAAGCTGCGCAGTTAATCGACAGCAGAACATTACAAATATTTACAGTATCTAAATCTGTTCCCATGCATACATCAGTTGGACTCCGGCTCCAGCCGTGTGGAGTCAGTTCTCGTGGGTATCAGTCGTGTATAGTTTGTATGGTGGTGTAGCTAGTGATGGTGTGTAGTTAGTGTATAAAAAATAATAAGAAGAAGTGTGACATAATTTAAATAATGTCTAAAAATATAAATAATTTGAAAAGAAAGTATTGTTGGGCTACGGAGGAAGAGCCACCCCATAAGAAACAGAAGATAGACGATGTACATGTTATAAGTGTACTACTAGAAAACCTTAAGTTATTTGAAGGTACGGTGCTCTTCTTTTACTATTGTAAGAGACTTTTTTACTGTTGTCACTTAGAACAAAACGTCCCGTCGAAAAACAAAACGCTATCGCCAATCGAGTGACATCGACGCGGCTCGAAAGCTGACCCAGAAAAATCCCTTTGAGCAAAATTTCAACCCCCTCTCTTGCCCGTGAGGGTAGTTACAGGGTAAATTAGATTTCGCGCTTTTCCGCGCATTTCCACACTCTGATGTTCCTAAAATTCTGAAAAAATGTGGCATATTTTGGATCCTAAGACAGATTTTTGAGAATTTTTTCAGATTTTTTTCTTGCAAACTGTGGTCGCAAAAAATGAAAAACCTCAAAAAAATCGGCAAAATGTACATTTCTCAAAAATATGAAAACATGCTATTTTGCTGTTTATTGCCCCGATAAAGTACCATAACAGGCAGTGTCGTCAATTTTTTTTAGATTTTTTGTTGTGGGCACTTTTTGTAAATACAAGAAAAACCAAATTTTTTTCTCCGTTTCTGCAATTAGGAGGAAAGTTACACTTGTTGGTTTTATCGCAGGTATATATTAAGTCATTTTAAACATTATTACATTGAAACAAGTAAGTGTTTGACCTAAGAAATGTTTTAAGAGAAAAAATGGATTGTATTTTATGCAGTATATACCAGAATGTTCGTAACGTTTACAACATCGATTAGGGCGTCGGACTACGGAGCGGATTCAAAATATGCCACATTTTTTCAGAATTTGAGGGAGCATCAGAGTGTGGAAAATGCGTGGAAAAGCGCGAAATCTAATTTACCCTGTAACTACCCTCACGGGCAAGATAGGGGGTTGAAATTTTGCTCAGAGGGGTTTTTCTGGGTCAGCTTTCGAATGGTTAATTACTCATTGAAATACCTGTAAGTGCAGTTTTGACCATCTTAATCGGCTAGGCCCTTTCATTTAATCAAAAATTGTTACTAAATCATGCTAAAAAATTGTCTCTTCTTAAATTTTCTCTGTCCTGCGACCAACAATCTTCTTGTCATTGTAATAAATAGACAGCGAATCTTTATGTAAAATGAAAATTTTCTACCTGAATTGCAACAATCTAGAGTGAAATAAACATTTATTTGCCTTCTTAATATGATTAATAGGTTGAAAGTAATATAACAGTATTTTTATAAATGCATAAAATCCGCTCTCTAGTAATAAGACAATTGTTGATATTCAAAGTAAAATTTCGAAAATACCTGGCTCTCTGCCGAGCAACTTAAGAAATCAGGGGAATCGAACTAAAATTCTAGCGCCATACAAAATCAGAGATTAAGAAGGTCGGAGATCAGAAGGCAGAAGTTCGTGCTCGAAAGTTAAATTTCGAGGCACGAAGATCGAAAATTGGAGGCAGAACTTGAAGTCGAAGGCCGAAGTGCAAGCATAAAAGTTCGTGCTCGGGTAATCTTGGCCGCTTCACGGAAGCCGAATGTTCGAAGTTCTAAAAAAATTGAAGAAAATCGATTTGAGTCGAACTTTTGATCTCAATGAAATCAGAAATTGATGGTGAGAAATTGATGTGTGCTAGAAATTTACGGGCATTCGGATTTGTTTCGTGGATTCCTCGGCTCGATTGATTGGCCGTGTAGGAAGATTTTGTTGGATCATAGTTCCGATCGGTGAACAGGAACGCGACAGAAATGTTGGGAGGTGTACGCGTGCCGCTGGCTGCGAGCTATTAATTACGTACTTCGACCGTGCAGGATTTACGGTGCACTCGGCGCAACTCGTTAAAATTTCTCATAACCATGTCGTTTACCTCCGACAGTGATAATTGCCGCAACTTAGGATCCAACCCTTGCCGCGGTGGTTGAGCACGCTTCGCGTGGAACTTTTTGTCTTTCCTCCGTACAAAATCATTTCGGGAGCACGGCGAAACATACCGGAAACGAAAACACGGAGATGAATTACAGAGCAACGTTCCCCCGTTCATCGACTAATTCATTCCATCATTTGTATTAATTGACAAACTGTTCTTAACCCTTTCCTTACGGCAGCCCGCTCCGCTGGAGTGACGCCACTGAACGGGGCACCGCGCCGCGAAGTGTGCACGTCGGTAGTCTTCGCTATTTGGCCTACCGCCGACTATAGTCGGCACCCGTAACGAAAGGGTTAAGAAGTGTTCGGCCGTCCAGGTAAAGGGCCTAGCCGATTAAGATGGTCAAAACTGCCCTTACAGGTTTTTCAATGATTAATGAACCATTCGAAAGCTGACCCAGAAAACCCCTCTGAGCAAAATTTCAACCCCCTATCTTGCCCGTGAGGGTAGTTACAGGGTAAATTAGATTTCGCGCTTTTCCGCGCATTTCCCACACTCTGATGCTTCCTAAAATTCTGAAAAAAATGTGGCATATTTTGGATCCTAAGACAGATTTTTGCGAATTTTTTCAGATTTTTTTCTTGCAAACTGTGGTCGTAAAAAATGAAAAACCTCCAAAAAATCGGAAAAATGTACATTTCTCAAAAATATGAAAACATGCTATTTTGCTGTTTAGTTAAAATAATATCATTAAATTCGAAGTAAAATCGGAGTAATATAAATAAAAGTTAGTTAAAAATGTTACCTAAATATTTTTAAAACATTACAAAAATATTGTTAAAATCACATGAATAAACCATATAAGAAATTGAAAAAATAAAGATGATGTATGGAAAAAAAACTTTTCCAACGACGCGATTCGAGGAGCCCCAGCGTATCCGCTCCGTAGTCCGACGCCTAAACCGATGTGCCAACCGGCGATGTTGTAAACGTTGCGAACATTCTGGTATATACTGCACAAAATACAATTCAATTTTTCTCTTAAAACATGTCTTAGGTCAAACACTTACTTGTTTCAATGTAATAATGCTTAAGATGACTTAATATATCCCTGCGGTAAAACCAACAAGTGCAACTTTCCTCCTAATAGCAGAAACGACGAAAAAATTCGGTTTTTCTTGTTTTTGACAAGGACTTTTTGAGGTTTTTCATTTTTTACGACCACAGTTTGCAAGAAAATAATCTGAAAAAAATCGCAAAAATCTGTCTTAGGATCCAAAATATGCCACATTTTTTCAGAATTTTAGGAAGCATCAAAGTGTGGGAAATGCGCGGAAAATCGCGAAATCTGATTTACCCTGTAACTACCCTCACGGGCAAGAGAGGGGGTTGAAATTTTGCTCAGAGGGGTTTTTCTGAGTCAGCTTTCGAATGGTTCATTAATCATTGAAAAACCTCTAAGGGCAGTTTTGACCATCTTAATCGGCTAGGCCATTTAATGAAGAGGCGATTGGAATCGAACCGCGCATGTGCAAGCAGAAGGGGATGAACGAATTTAAATATTCGCGGCACTGTATTAGGTAATAAGCTGCGCAGTTAATTGACTGCAGAACGTTACAGATATTTACAGTATCGAAATCTGTTCCCATGCATACCTCAGTTGGACTCCGGCTCCAGCCGTGTGGTGTCAGTTCTCGTGGGTATCAGTCGTGTATAGTTTGTATGGTGGTGTAGTTAGTGATGGTGTGTAGTTAGTGTATAAAAAATAATAAGAAGAACTGTGACATAACTTAAATAATGTCTAAAAATATAAATAATTTGAAAAGAAAGTATTGTTGGGCTACGGAGGAAGAGCCACCCCATAAGAAACAGAAGATAGACGATGTACATGTTATAAGTGTACTACTAGAAAACCTTAAATTATCTGAAGGTACGGTGCTCTTCTTTTACTATTGCAAGAGACTTTTTTACTGTTGTCACTTAGAACAAAACGTGCCGTCGAAAAACAAAACGCTATTGCCAATCGAGTGACATCGACGCGGCTCAGCGTCTCGCGCAGAGAAGCGAAGCCGCTCACGCACACTTGCATCTCGTATTACATTTCCGTTTAACCGGATATAATTTTACAATAAGGAGGAGATAAATGCCACTCTACTTCTTACGATGTTAGACATTGTTGTATTTGTACTTTATAATTTTGGGAATTGAACAGTTCTGTAAGTAGGTTCTTCGCTCCTGTAAAATTCGTTCCATTGTCGGAATATACGTTTTTTGGTTTGCCGTTGTCTCGATGAGAATCTTTTGAATGCTGCTAGAAATGCTTCGGTAGTGTCAGTGATCTTCGGTAGTGTCAGTTGCCAGTGATCTGGCTAGTTCTAAATGAACCACCTTTGTTAGAAAACATACAAAGACCGCGACATAGGCCTTTAATCGTTTTTGGTGTCGGAAACGTTTTTCCTTGACGAATAGTGGCACACAGTAATCAATGCCAACGGTTTCAAACGGTCGAGCGGGTATTACCCGATCCTTGGGAAGGTCAGCCATCAGTGATAATTGCCGCAACTTAGGATCTAACCCTTGCCGCGGTGGTTCAGCACGCTTCGCGTGGAACTTTCTGTCTTTCCTCCGTACAAAATCGTTTCGGGAGCACGGCGAAACATACCGGAGACGAAAACACGGAGATGAATAATGGGGTAGCGGAGCGTCGACGGAAATCGACGAGGCTTTGCATCATTTATTCGTGTTTTGAGCTCGAACTATACCGGAACCGTGCGTCGCTGAATTAACCATTTCGTTCTCACGGACGTGTTATGACGCGCCGCCGATACTGTTCGTACAGATCACAGACGCGTTATCACGCAACGCAATTTTGCTTCCGCGGTGCCACGGACGTGTAAATACGCGACGCAATGCCGTTCGTACGATGCTAGACACGACATATCTCGCGTGTTTCTTTATTAGATTAAGTGCTTTAATTCGAAAAACTATTAATTCTGGGAACGGTATAGTTAAAGAAAAACATTGATTTCAGGATATTTTAAATTTATTGTTTCCGTGTGTGATATAATTCGAAACATGGAACCACACATAACGCAACATCAGAATTTTCACAATAGTATCTTGTTTCTTTGCGGATACATTTTATTTTGCACCATACACAACGCACACTTAAACGACATAGAAATAAGCGGTGTCCTCGGACGGAGCAAAGACAAGCCCGCGTGTTTTCACGTCCGTGGCACCGCGGAAGCGAAATTGCGTCGCGTGATAACGCGTCTGTGATCTGTACGAACAGTATCGGCGGTACGTCTTAACACGTCTGTGACATACGAACGGTATCGACGTCGCGTGATAACACGTCCGTGAGAACGAAGTGGTTAAGGATACTCTTTCATCAAATCGTTCAAGCGGGTCACAGTTACAAATGTTATGAAATAGATCGCTTCAAAATTTACAGACAAGTTTACACGCCTTAAGACTATCTTTTTGTCTGTTTAATTTTGGACTTCTTCTGAAAGAGTGACACTTGCAAGTAGACTGCCGATCTTCATGCAAAATAAAAACTTCTAAATTATAAAATATTAATTCATTCATTTTAAAAAGTTGTATAAACCTGAAAATAATATGTTGACATCTTTAAATTGGTTTACTCTCACAACTGTCTACTTTTAAGAATCTCGTGACGTACACGAACTGTACGTCAGTCTACGTCATAAAAAATTCCTGCATAATGTCACATCATGCCCGGATACATTGCAAAAAGATTTTTAATTTCAAATCGTTTAAATTTCCTCTGCTAAATTTGTACAAATAACCTGCATCGAATGGTTCATTGAGAGGGTAATTTCATGAAATACAATATTAAATTTTTTACTCGGCGCATATCTGTGTCACGCAAATATCCTTTGTTACGATCGACTGAGGTACGATCCTGCGAGGTAATAAATTTTTTGTACCGAAAATCTCGGTCACTGGAGTTGTAATACAGCGTAACTAAATTTTTTGTCCCCCTCCTGCTGAGCACTGCAAGCTAGCTACGAATAATAATTGATGGAACGTATCCTCTTTGTCTCCTCCTCGTTTTTCTCCATATTCATATTAAAAACCATTGCGTAATAGTCCGATGCAGAAAGTTTCTGGCGTGTAGCAAAACATGTTACGAACTCCTCACTCATAAATTGTCAAACATCAGCCTTATTCGCTTTTAAATTAAAAGCGAGGTATTAAAAGCGAGCGATTGAAATTGATATTTGTCGTTTGTTCGATCCCACCGAGATTTTCTCTTTACATTTAGTTAATCGTCGCGAGGCAACAGCTGCCTAAGGTTAAAGCTGAAAGCCATAAATTATGCCCTGCTCCGATTTCTAGCCATCCTTCGAAAATTAGAAGAATGCTAATTCTCGAGTGGCCGTACGCACGGCTCTCGAGGGTTTTTTAGCCGATGGCATTGGAAAGTGGCCATAAAAGTTCAATCCGGGAAATCCTCGCTCCGCGTACCACCCGCAATGTACCGGAGGTCCCGGATTCGAACAAAGCGGGCCTTATAGCCCGCTCAGGCGTCGACCAGGCCAAGAGCTCAACCCCTCTTATGCCACACGTGCGCGTGCCCCTTAACCGTCGTCACCGGACCCAAGCTAACGGGCAATAAATTCGTTCTCGAGCCACTTAGGCTAAATACTCGGGCTGTTCCGGGGTCCTGCAATTCCTTTTTTTTTTTCAATTTTCCTGGTTTGACTTGTGGGTGGAGACTTCCTCCTCCACCGGTGAGGGTTGTCCGGAAGATTCTTCCCCTTCAGGTCAGCCAGCGAATGAGAAAGACTTTCCCCCCAAGTTGGGATGTTTTCTTGGCACCACCGAGGTGACCAGCGAGCGGACTCCGGGACAGAAGACAGACTTCATCAAGACTTCAATCGTTACTCGTTAGATTACAACAAGACTTCGTTCGTTACTCGTTAGACTACAATCGGACTCGGAAAGACTACAACGAGACTTCAGCGAGATTTCAACTTAGATTCGACACTCGTTCGACTGACGTTCGACTCGCGCACGAAGACTCGCTATAAACTCGTCTCCATTACTCGGAAATTCTTCCACATTTCTTGTACCGCGAGAGTCTACTGGCTCCGTGAAACAGTTGCCCAAAGTTAATTCCGCAGGCAACAATTGTTATTTGTTACGTTTAATAAAGACATATTTAAACCCGAACGAAACAATTCATCATTTTTATGAGCGAGCGTGTTAACGATGAAAAGAAAGATCCATTTGTAATCTGGAAAAAGCTGCCTAAGCTATCTAAAGCGTCTAATAAATCTTTCCGGCGTGGCATTCGCGAAGAAAATTCACGTAGCCTTGGCATTTGTTCGTAGGTTCGACTGTGGAAGTGGTGTCGGCATCGCCAGGAGCTCGCAGACCGTTAAGCTGAACGAATGGAATACGTTGACTGCCTACAGATACCGATGGGATGCTTGGCTGCAGCTGAATCAAGAGAGACGTGTCGATGGCAGATCTAAGGTAAGAACCCTTTATCCCTACGACGTTGTTGACGAGAACGAATTGCGTTCGTGAACGATTCCGGGGTGGAATAGGCTCGATCTCTGCAAATTCGCTTCAATTTCCTAACACGCGTCGCGAATCCGTCTTATCCCTCTTCGAACTTATTAAAATCTCATCGATGACCGCTAACGGATAACCTCCCCCAAGATCAACAATATTATTCTGCTACTCGATCTTCCCACATCACATATAAAAACAATTTCCCATTTAACCCTGGACAACTAAACATTCGTCTAATAGTTAATTCGAATATAAGGTAATGCAAGTATCAGTGAATTCAAATATAAGCTGATTCCAATCTAAGTAAATTTCAATATAAGTTAATTCATATTAAAGATATTTGAAATATAAGTTGATTCGAATATAAGTTAATTTCAATATAAGCTAATTCAAATACAAGTTAATTAAAAAATAGATTTTGAACGCTTTTCTGCTTTTTCATTAAGAACTAATAATACGCCTCTTATTGGTTACTGATCTAACTCGTGCTACTTCGTTCGAAATACACGCAGGAAATATAAAAATACGGTTTCGATTCGTAGTCTGTATCGAATGATTAGTAACACTGATTTAAATGCAGTTATCGCGCCGAATTCGATTACGCAAGCGATCGCGCGTCGAACTCGAGATACGCGTCGGCGAATAATTGACGAAATGGAGAAACCGCAAGCCGTTCGGAATTATACTCGACTTCGCGATTATTTCGCTCGATCGGAAACACTCCTTGCGAGGCGCAACCGCGTCGGCGGTATTTGTTACGGGATGTGCGCGCGATTTGCTGAAACGGAGACCGGCAGAGAGGAACGGATGAATTTAATCAGATACATTTAACTGCGAAATTCGTCGAATTGTTAGAATATCGAGTGCGACGCTCCTGTCGGTGTTATAGCGCACCGTCGCGTCGCGTCGTCCTCGGAAATTCCTTTGTAATTGCTCGACTGGAAAATAATTACGGCGACGTGTAACCGGTACGCACTTGCGGTTTACACGATACCTTCTACCGAATGGAGTTGTTATTTTCCTCAACGAAGTTGCGCGTAGCGTTCCCGTATCCGTCGCGTTTTGTATTTCTGCGTGGAATCGCACGAATTCGGCAGAAATAGATCTCGACTGAGATCTGAAATGCCTAAATAAAAAAAAAAAAAATGGCACGAATTCGTTCGTTCAACGGCTGGTTCCCTACGATTATTCCTCAAGACACCGACGGCACGGAATTTTACGACGTTAATTACACCGGTTCGCCGTATCTCCGATATTCTTTTTCCCACTTTCTTCCTTCTCGTTTGAACACCCCCTGCCTTGCAATTCGTTTCGCGACTCCGCTGCCTCCGCTAGCAATTTGATAGAAGGAAATAGGATTCCGCGTTTTCCTGTTGGCCACATTTATTGCAAAAATTAAACATTAATGTTGGAAAACCGCAGTGTCTGAATCCGACCCAATTATTAATATATAACATTTATTTTTGGTAGAATTTATAAAATGTGCACTGCGGCAAATATTAATTTCAGTCCGATTCCTGTGGCCATAAATTCAATCATAAATTGTAGAAATTCGTACAGTTTATATGTAGACATATTTATTTTGTAACATATTAATACATATTTATTTTTATACGTAGGGAAATATTGATTTTTGTTTCATTCTAGTATTTATAAATTGAACCATAAATTTTATAAATATCTACGCTGTATATCTAAATATACAGCCACATCAAATCTGTCTATGCAAAATATTTGGAAGTAAAAGGTATAACCGGCTATTGTCGTTCCAAATCTCTCTCCAAAAATATGAATTCACATGAGAGCTCCATTTGTTTATTAATTTAGTTCGGAACCTTCGGCACGACACCTTCTATCGTCAAGGTAATTGTGAAAGGGCTCCAATTCATTCTCGGTCACAAAGCATTTTTCTCGGTCCACAAATTCTCGGGCGTTCGGAAAGTTAGGAGCGTTAAAATTCGCAGGCTCTGCAGGACCATGTTCAATAAACGTTTCGCCACCGTAATTACGGAGCAACGTTCCCCCGTTCATCGACTAATTCATTCCATAATTTTTATTAATTGACAAGAAGTGTTCGGCCGTCCAGGTAATTTTCAGCGCAAAGATACGAGGGCAGGAAGGTGGAGTAGTTTTACCCGGGAAAGTTCAAAGAACAAGACTCTTAAAACCGAGAAATGTTTTCCAGTCGATACATAAAATACTCCAATTAAGAAGTTCGCGAATTTATTGGAACTTTGTTTTTTCTCTCCAGTGAATTTTAAATGCGGCGCTCGCGAGAAGTTGGTTCAAAAAGAAAAAAGAAATCCACCCCTCTCCCCCCTCTCCCCCCTCTCCACCCCCTCTCTCTCTCTCTATAGAGACGATTGTTGGAAGGGGAAAAATGAAACGCATGAGTAAC
This sequence comes from Halictus rubicundus, assembly GCF_050948215.1. Taxonomy (NCBI): domain Eukaryota; kingdom Metazoa; phylum Arthropoda; class Insecta; order Hymenoptera; family Halictidae; genus Halictus; species Halictus rubicundus. The sequence continues at coordinate 19,296,408 of NC_135154.1, read as the reverse complement.
AAACGTAATTACCCCATCCCCGGGGAAGATTTGATTAGGCAAGTATGTGACCTAATTCCGTGAAACACAATCCTAAGCATTTGACCTTTAACGTTCTCTCCAATAGCAAAACGTTATAATGTTCTTCGGAATCGTTCCCCATAATTCACTTGAAAATTTAATGAAGAGGCGATTAGTGCATGTATCGATCAACTGCGGACATAATTAAGTCCAGAAAAGAGGAAACATGTACAGATTCGAAATCTGTTGTCATGGGAGTCTGTGCCCAGCAGCCGACGTGGGAACATCTGTGATGCGTGTATAGTGAGTGTGCGTGTACAAGTGTATAAAACTTTTAAAATATTAAAAGATATTAAAGAATATTAAAAGAAGAACTGTGGTTGCAAGGGGGCGTGCACTTTTCCGGTCGGCACTTGCACTCGAACCGGTAATGGTACCAGCAAACTCTTGCTCCGGAAGATGACCTTGCACGCCTTGCACTATTTCGAGATCGAGACCGCGGGCGATATTGTCTTTTGGGGGATCATCCTCGCGATTTCGATAGCTCAGCTATGTGGAGTTCCATAGCTTCGAGTCGTTTCAACAACACGTCCATCGCACTTTCCGGCACAAGACTTGCGACACTCGGTCGACTCGTCCCTTCGTGGATTTGATCGGCAATTTCTGCCAGTTTATTCGGCTGGAGATCAGTCCGTGCCGTAACGATCGCGCGGAATCTGATTCGGAAGTCTACTCGCCCACAAAGTTCGCAAGAAGTCTTCGTTCACTGTCGCAGCCGCCAAATTGCGCATATGCCGGAGGAACTGTGAAGGCGTACTGTCGCCCATTTCTTCTTGTTCGAGGAGCTACCGTATACGCTGGCTCTGCGATGCTGACAGTCGAATTATTAATTCGCGTTTCAGCGTTCCATATTTGTCGGTCGTTGGTGGATTCTTGAGGATGTCCGGTACCTCAGTCGCGTATTATGGTTTCAATTGCGACATGATATAATAGAACTTCGTTGAATCCGCCGTTATACTGTTCAGGAGGAATTGTGCTTAAACTTTTAAGTAAAAGTGTTTACCCGGCGACTGCCAGCCGAGAACTGCCATGAGAACAGATTTCGATTCTGTAAATATATTTCTCGGTCCACAAATTCTCGGGCGTTCGGAAAGTTAGGAGCGTTAAAATTCGTAGACTCTGCAGGACCATGTTCAATAAACGTTTCGCTACCGTAATTACGGAGCAACGTTCCCCCGTTCATCGACTAATTCATTCCATAATTTTTATTAATTGACAAGAAGTGTTCGGCCGTCCAGGTAAATTTGAGCGCAAAGATACGATCGCGAGAGCGTTTCGCGCCGGATCTTGATTGTTGGAGATCCGTTTTCGAATAACGTTGGATATCGGCCGATGCGATCCATGTGACTAGACATCCGTGTGAATAGTGCTGGATATCGGCCGATGCGATCCATTTGTGATTCGATTTAGCAACTGAATGTTGGATATCGGCCGATACGATCCAAGTGACTAGACATCCGTGTGAATAGTGCTGGACATCGGCCGATGCGATCCATTTGTGATTCGATTCAGAAATGGACGACGCGTCGGTTTCGTCTCGTATGATTGTATGTGAGCGATCGCGAGAGCGTTCGCGTCGGATCTTGGTTGTTGGAGATCCGTTTTTGAACGGACTCGGAACTGAATGTTCACGTTTGAAAGAAAACTTGAGAGTGACTTCGATTTTCCGTTCTTCCGTCTCGTGAGGCTCCTCTATGTATTGAGAGGGCGGTCCTCGTGGAAGAGGAAGTGCACTGATTGGTTATGCTGAATGGTGCGTTACCCAATCAGCGCATCCTTGACTGATTGTCACCCTGTTTAGGTGAGCTCAATGGGCCTTGCTCTGGAGAGCGTAAGCTGATGCCGGTCTCTCAACAAGGCTGACCCTCGACACTTTTGAACAGTGCTCGTTTGTTTTGAGTGATCCTTCGTAGGACTTAATTTATGACGTTCCGTAACCGTAGGAAGTGAAAACAAACGAAAGACAGGCTGTGATGCGAGCCTGGATGGTCGTCACTGTTGCGCCGTGCCTAATCGTTGAAAGTGATCACTTAGTTACCAGCGTATCGTACACAATTGTCCGAAGGCAAGCACCACTTGAATTGTTCCTTGCGACGGAACAATGGATATAATTTAACAAAGAGTTCAGCTGTTTCGTAGGCATACGTTTTAAATTTGTCAGCATCGATAATAAAACCACACGATAACACTTTCAAAATGGTTGCAAATCTAGTAATTAAGGTTCCATCAAGTCCAGTAATCGATGCAGATACTTCTGGATTCCTGAAAAACCTTCGGGCGGTATTTCCATCATTGGTAGACCCGAAACCTTGCTTTGTTTGGTCTACCAACAGTCCAGTTTCATCTCTAAATCTCTTTATTATATGATTTTTTCTCTTTATCAGAAGATTTTTCTTCTCTTCGCCTCTGACTTTCCATTGCTTTATATCCAATCGATAGGACACATGAATGAGGCATTCAAAAAACCTTATCCATGCGTGAAGGGTTGATAGACCAAATGTGACTGCTTCATTTTTTACTGATTTAGTTTTCGCTAGCTCGAGATTATTCATTTCTGACGGTTTCGCATCACACAGGTAACACTTCCCAGATAGCACGCAGACGTCTTAAAGACGTTTATGCGGTCGGCCGCCCTCTTCAGCAATAATTGTATTGACGTTTCTGAGTCTCTCTTACTGCCGTGGACATTGGCCCTTTTTGCAGCACCTTGAATAAGAATTTCTTTTTTTAGTGATTTGCATACGAATCATCGTTATTACGGTAACACCAAATTAAGGGTAATAATTACACATTACGAGCTCCGCGATCTTGGAGCAGTGGAAGGGTTTCTTCCCTTTCCTCCCCATCCAACTGTACTGTAGAGCAACTTCATTGGTTAGGAGGGTCGTCAGTACTCTCTTCACGAAGGAATACATATTGTCTCCTCCTATTTTAGACATTTCCGTGACCTAAAATAAAATTTTATTAATAGGACATTCTGTTAACTAAATGAAAATGAAAGATCAATTACTTTTAGTTTATTTATTACATCTGTAAATTGTACTTACTCCATAATCAAATTCCTCCGGATTGCTTAGAATTTCTTGAAGCAACGTTACCTCTTCTAACGATTTTAGCGGGAATTTGTTGAGAAACGACACTCTGCGAGATCCTCCTGCGTTATTGATGTGTGTTGTCTCCTTCAGTGCTCGCACCTCTGCTAATACTTCTGTGAGCAGAACTCTTGTTAAATGATTCTGCTCTATTAGTGTTTTTAACATTCCATCTCTTTTTTGGCACCCCTTGCAGCAGTTATTTTCCGTTTGCTCTCCTATTAATTGTTTGTTAGATATTATATTTTTTAAAGTGAACTTATTTATCTGTAAAATATTTTTCTTAACTTACCAATACTACACTGCTTATCGTAATGTACCTCATTCTCCGCGTTCCTTTTTTTTTTTTTATCGTGAGGAAATGTTTTATATTATACATACCCTGACTCCCTGGGGGAAGCCGGGGTTATGTGGGACTCTCCCCGGAGGGCGGAGAGCTTCCTTTCCCCAAACCCCCCACGGATCCCCCTCCCCAATCGAGGAGGGACGAACCGACAGCCCCCCCCCCCCCACACCGGGAAATTAATCCGGGGTGTGTCGGCCTATCACGGGGGGAGCTATCCTCCCCCCCCCCGGGGGCCCGGGTCAGCTCACACCCCGGGCCCCCAAGTTCACCCCCCCCCAGTTGTGGGGGCAGCACTCCGCGTTCCTTCATACGGTCTAACTGTGCCATCATACTCATCCAGAGATCTAATTACATATCTATCGTTACGCAATATGTACTTTCACAACTTTATACGGTCCTTTCATATATGGAATTAATTTCTTTGGTGCTCCTGGCTTATTCTCAAAATTTCTAATCATGACATAACTACCTTCCTGAAATTTGTGTGGTTCTTTATGGTGTTTATCAAAATAATCTTTATTATACTCCTGGGAGCGTTCTATATTCTGTGCCGCTTTAGTTCTATCCATCTCAAGATCACGCGTTTCTATATTTACATCCGATTCTAAATATTCCGCAATTCCATCGATTATTTTTCCTTTTTGTTTCACGCCGAATAACAGTTTACTTGGTGTCTGACCCGAGCTCTTATTGATAGTATTATTTATTGCATATTCAACGTCACTAATAACTTTATACCAACATTTGTCTTTCTCACTATCCGTCAGCTTTCCTAGCATCGGACCTAGGGTTCGATTAATTCGTTCCACCTGCCCGTTCGCTTTGGGTGTTGCTGTCGCTACTAGAATATGTTCTGTATTATTGTCTTTCAAAAAGTCCTTAAATTCTGCCGGAGTAAAACATGTTCCTCTGTCTGAAATAATTACGCGTGGTCTACTGTAATTACAAAAGTATTGGCTTAAACAAGCAATTGCTTCTTTACTGGTTGTGTCTTTAACCGGATATAATTTTACAACGAGGAGGAGATAAATGCCACTCTACGGCTTGCGATGTTAGATATTGTTGTATCTGTTCTTTACAATTTTCGGAATTGAACAGTTCTGTAAATAGGTTCTTCGCTCCTATAAAATTCGTTCCATTGTCGGAATATACGTTTTTTGGTTTGCCGCGTCTCGATGAGAATCTTTTGAATGCTGCTAGAAATGCTTCGGTAGTAAGATCACTGGCTAGTTCTAAATGAACCGCCTTGGTTAGTATTGTTAAATAGGAATATAACAGGGGGTGCGGAGTGGTAGGAAAGTCATCGGAAACAACAGTAAACGAGAGGAGTGTATATTGTAACAATTACATTGGTGTATACATGCGACACGATGTCTCTGCTACGACGACTGTCGAAAGACTGAAAATCCCGCATCGCTATATCGCACAGTGTCGGTTTCGTTGGATCGATTTTGTTGAGTTTATTCATTTTATTCACTAGTATTATAATTTGTTTAAGTTTATTATTGTTAATTTTACATATGATTCATTTATTATTAATTTTGTTCTAAACTTGTTAGTTTTTAAAAATACATTTGTTAATTTTTAATAATAAATTTTTTTTTTTAATTTTTGTTTTTGCTAAAATTATAAACTATATTGGTAAATATAATTTTCTGTAAATCCTCTATATATGCAATAATAACCGTGTTACGTCCTCCGACTCCCTTTGGTATTGATCAGAAGCCGTTAGAGCCGAAAACGGACGAGCGGTAACCCGTTCTCGAGGCGGGGATCGCTTGATATCGCCTATGGAGAAGGGTTGATAACCCGTGTCGTAAGGAGAGGGAAGGTGCTGCAGGTTCTGGGTTATTTCGTTAAATAAATTGTTTTCCTAACGATTTTGTAGCAGGAGTAACGAAACAAGGGGGAAGGCGTACGATTCTGTGTAGGAATCGGGCACGTGCACATGCATGAATGCATGGGAACGTGACAACCAAACCACAAGAAGTGCCGACAACAGGCGATTTGTCCGCACTGTGCGCCGACTCGAGCACCCGCCAATAGCAGGGCGGCGCGGTGGATTACGCGCAGCCAATCCCAAAAAATCAGTTATTCGTATGTGTAAATGACTGTCTCGTATATAAGAGACCCGGAAGGGGTTAAAACGAACGAGATCCGCGATTTTAAGTTGACCACGGGTGTCACGTTGATATAATATAAATAAATAAATGTGTAAATTCCGGACAAGAAATTAATTAACAACAGCGGGCAGCAGAAATAATTTTAAATGAAAACCAAGGCTGTGGAGTCAGGTCCCGCAAACCGTGCACTTTACCGCAGTTAGTAGTTGCAAAATAAATAGAATTGACCATTAGAGAAGGATTTATCGTTAACGATACAGATACGAATATAGCTGCGGGGAAATTGGCTTCCCTTGATATAATTTTCTGCCGGCGAAAAGGGCCGTATTCTCCGTGTACGGTTCCCTTTAAATTCCAAGCCGGCTGACGTCTTTAGAGACGAGCAAATCTTTTCACTACTCCCCGTGTATTCTTAACTCGGTGCGCCCCGACGTCATCGTTATTCACCTGCATGCAATTCCATCCCGCGATACGCATCTCCCCCCCCCGCCCCCTCCCCGCGATACGCATCTCCCCCCCCCGCCCCCTCCCCGCGATACGCATCTCCCCCCCCCCCGCCCCCTCCCCGCGAAAACGTTATTTACCAATGAACTGCGGACTTAATTAAGTGCAAAAAAGTAAATATATTTACAATCTCATGGCTGTCCGAGACTGGCAGTCCGAGACCAGCATCCGCGGCGCAAGGGCTAGTATATATATGTCGGCGCTGTCGAAGGCAGAAGAACATTTAATTATTTAGTTTTGTTTTGTTTTCCTCGGCACGCGGCCGGGTATGGTAGGGCTCCTGAGAGGGGAGCGCGGCGGCGGGCAGATTGGTTTGCCGAGAGAGAAGGGAGCGACCAGGGGACATTTTCGAATAGATCGTCGAAAACGACGCTTGAAAGAACAATAGAAAAGATCGGACATATATATATAGTGTGTGTGTGTGTGTGTGTTAGTCAGTGTTATTACTTCATTTTAAATATGTTCATCGACGAAATAGATACATTAAAAAGAAAAATGCCATTTTCTGACGGCAGCGAGCAGCCAGCGAAGAGGATCAAGATAGACGAAGTAGAGGAAGTGAGGGTCCTCTTGGAGGGCCTTCGAATTTAAGTTAAGGTGCTCTTCTTTTACTATTGTAAGAGGTTCGATGATTTCTGTCCGGGTTTTATTGTGCGACTGACGCTGTTCCGGGTTTTATTGTGCGACATCGACGCGGCTTCTTCACACGTGCATCTCGTACTACAGTTCGGCCATCCTGACATAGTTCGGTCCCCGATCTCGCCGTCCCTTATATCGCGCCGCACAGTGGTTCCAATCGACGAATTAGGAGGAAAAAATCCTAAAATCATTTTTTCTATTGAGCCCAACACCGTTATTTAGAAATTTTTTCATTCTACATCGAACGAGACCATAATGAAGTCGATGCGATTAATAGTTTTCGAGATATGACATCTTCAGGTCGACATCTTCAGGACACGTGCACCGCTACGCGGGCGTTTGCTTTCGCCACCCCCATCTTGCCGCGTCTCCGCCATTCTTAATTGCCCCTGCGATCCTTGGGCCCAGTCCGAGCCCTTAGTCTCGGCTTTTCCCGCCCTCAACTTCCACGGAAGGGGAAATTTGGCAGTCAAGGGTAGGGAGAACCGAACTATCGGCAAGGTTCACTCGCCGTTTTTAGAATCAGAATTAACTGGACAGCAAGACTGGAAACGTCGCGCTCAAATCTTCGCTTTCGCCTGAACCGATAGCTGTCAGGCGACCAGTTGATCTCTCGTTTTGCACCGTAACCTTTGTAACGTGGACCTCCACTCGCCGCGTGGGAAGGCGGGGGCGGGGTCCACTCCGGGAATTTATGGGCTCAGAGGCCGGGCCGCGTACGGCCGTGAGTACGCGGTCCTCTCGGTACTAACCGATTCTCGAAGGTCCTCGGAAATCGAAAAGAGCCTGCTGCTCGGGCGCCAGGCACCGGAAGGGTGCCACGCGAAACGTGGACGAAGTCCGCCCTTAGCCGAAGCTGAGGGCGGGAGGTGAACCTTCGGGAACCGCGAGAATGTCGAGAGGCGCGAAAAGGGTCGGGGGCCCGGACACGGAAGGGAGCGAGGACAGCCCTCACGGCAGGGCGGATCGCGCAGGTGAAAAGATCGATAGTCGGGCTGGGCTCTACAATTTTATTGGCGTCGGTTTTTACAAAGCCGCGGCCACGTGGCCGCACCCGAGAGCCCGCGCTCTTCGTACAAAGTTTGCGGTAAGGTGGAGGGTTCGCAACGCGCTGTTGTCGATCGGTAAAATACGCCGCGGGGGTGCGAGAATAGCCCCTCGCCGAAGCGAGGGATTCGCGGCACGCAGGTGGTCGGCGCTATCACGGTATGACTGTCGCGGCGCGGTTTCGGTTCCGACGGACGGCGAACGCTCGGCGAAAACTTCGCGATAGACTACGCGACGGCTCGGTAGGAATGACGCGAAATGTAACGTAACAAACAGATGGTTGCAAACGGTAACGGCGGTAGCTCCTCCGAGGAAGACTTCCGCACGATATTTTCCCGGGAACTCGCTGCCGAGGCTCAAGGTACCGGTGAATTCGGTACTAGCGGAATGTCCGAGGCGAGAAGCGCCTCGGCGCGCGAAAACTCGGGGAACGAGACGCGATATTACGCGTCCGACGGGCGACCCGCGAGCTCGCGTTGCCGCGAGGGCACGGAATCGTCGTCGGCCGACCTCGTCGGTTCCCCGACAGAGCCTGGCGAACCAACTCGCGAAAAATACACGAAAACGGTCACTTAAGGTACCGTTCCTGCCGGTACTATTTCCGCCTTCTGTCGCGGTTCGGCCCGCCTCGCTCGGGATGGTATACCGGTTGTTCGGCTCTAGCGTCGTATCGGTATCGAGATCGTGATCCCGCGGTAGCTCGGTATTGGAACTGCACGCACTTCGCGTGTACGGTAATCGGAACGAGGTTCGGTAGTGCCGGCTACACGGCGCACAGTGGGCAATTTGGACGAAATCGGATTCAAAATCAAGGAACTTTCGATAGGAATGAGGTAGAGCGATGAAATTTTTTTTAAATGAAAGCTGAAACTTAGTAGAATATGGGAAAAATAGAGAGATTGTGGTCCGAACGTTTTTTAACCTCGAGAAAATTCGTTAAGCGCGCACAAATTCAAGAAAATGGTTAGTTTTTTCAATACCACGCCCGGAAAAAATTTTTTTCTAACATGCTATACATCATTTCCCATAGATTTTTTCACGCTGATTTCAAATCTGGTCTCAAAATTTGTCTACGACCTCAGGATTTTGCAAAAAATAGATTTTTGTGACAAAAACTAATGAAGTCATTTTTTCGTTGAAATGATTGGATGGTAATAATCTCCCTATTTTTCCCATATTCTACAAAGTTTCAGCTTTCATTTAAAAAAAATTTCATCGCTCTACCTCATTCCTATCGAAAGTTCTTTGATTTTGAATCCGATTTCGTCCAAATTGCCCATTGTGCGGCACGCGGCATACAGTGATCAATTTGGACGAAATCGAGATTATTCATTTCTGACGGTTTCGCATCACACAGGTAACACTTCCCAGATAGCACGCAGACGTCTTAAAGACGTTTATGCGGTCGGCCGCCCTCTTCAGCAATAATTGTATTGACGTTTCTGAGTCTCTCTTACTGCCGTGGACATTGGCCCTTTTTGCAGCACCTTGAATAAGAATTTCTTTTTTTAGTGATTTGCATACGAATCATCGTTATTACGGTAACACCAAATTAAGGGTAATAATTACACATTACGAGCTCCGCGATCTTGGAGCAGTGGAAGGGTTTCTTCCCTTTCCTCCCCATCCAACTGTACTGTAGAGCAACTTCATTGGTTAGGAGGGTCGTCAGTACTCTCTTCACGAAGGAATACATATTGTCTCCTCCTATTTTAGACATTTCCGTGACCTAAAATAAAATTTTATTAATAGGACATTCTGTTAACTAAATGAAAATGAAAGATCAATTACTTTTAGTTTATTTATTACATCTGTAAATTGTACTTACTCCATAATCAAATTCCTCCGGATTGCTTAGAATTTCTTGAAGCAACGTTACCTCTTCTAACGATTTTAGCGGGAATTTGTTGAGAAACGACCCTCTGCGAGATCCTCCTGCGTTATTGATGTGTGTTGTCTCCTTCAGTGCTCGCACCTCTGCTAATACTTCTGTGAGCAGAACTCTTGTTAAATGATTCTGCTCTATTAGTGTTTTTAACATTCCATCTCTTTTTTGGCACCCCTTGCAGCAGTTATTTTCCGTTTGCTCTCCTATTAATTGTTTGTTAGATATTATATTTTTTAAAGTGAACTTATTTATCTGTAAAATATTTTTCTTAACTTACCAATACTACACTGCTTATCGTAATGTACCTCATTCTCTTGCCCCTCTCCCTGTGATTCCTCGCCAACAGAGTGCGAACAAGTGACTGAAAATAAAATATATTTTGATTGAAAAGATATACTGATTACAGAACCAGAATGATTTACAACTATGAATGTAATATATAATGTTTTATAGACTGCTTCCGTTTGAATTTACATACCTATGTTCCTCTGTTTTTTCAAATCTGGAGCTGGGTAGAAAACTGCTGCCTCGTCAGAAGAGGTACTGTCTTCTAATTTAAACGTTGGCCTTTTTCGTCTCTCCAATGGTGACTCTGCCTCCGATTGCAGATCGCTCGTCTCCTCTGCGGCCTTTGCCTTGTTTCTGGCCTTCGTGTAGTCATCTAGAAGCATTAAACGAAAGCGTTACAAGCGTTATTATTTCAATTGTACATTTAGAGTGTATAATAATTGTAACTTACCGAAAGTGCTGTTTCTCAAAATCTTGACCTTGTACTTGGTCCATAAATTGTTACTGGCCTCCATTTTTTTGATTGCGGTCATCAAACGACCCCGTTGCAGTGGTGGCCAGTAACAATTTTCGCCCTCTAACCACTTTGTTGGCACTGCCTCCACGCTGGCATCTTCGATGAACTGAACCACCGTCCATGTTGCTGTTTCCATTGTTTACTTGCCAAGAATTGAAAAATACAGTCAAAATTTCTGTGGCATGACTGAGTAGTACTACAATCGACTTTGGCAGACGTCTTAAAGACGTCCGAAATAAGACAGAAATAATTGGACAAACAAGACAAGTTTAAGTTAGTGTGTGTGTTTAGTGTGTGTACTGTGTTTAGTGAGAAAAGTAAACCCATGTGCAACGACAGCAAAAAAGGAACAAAACGAAAATGTCCTTTTTCTGGCGAAATCGAGCCGCCAGACAAAAGAATAAAAATAGACTATGTAGAAACATTAACAATACTATTGGAGAAGCTTGAAATTGGTTAAGGTAAGGTGCTCTTCTTTTACTATTGTAAGAGCTATTCGGCCATCCTGACATAGTTCGGTCCCCGAACTCGCATTCCCTTACATCGCGCCGCTCACGCTATATACAAAGCTATCGCACATACACACAAACGTTTATACATACTCAATACAATATTCACACATGCATTCTCGCTCTCTTTCAAGTTCACATTTCACGCCAGGGCCGCATATTTTCAGCACTCCGCGTTCCTTTTTTTTTTTTTATCGTGAGGAAATGTTTTATATTATACATACCCTGACTCCCTGGGGGAAGCCGGGGTTATGTGGGACTCTCCCCGGAGGGCGGAGAGCTTCCTTTCCCCAAACCCTCCACGGATCCCCCTCCCCAATCGAGGAGGGACGAACCGACACCCCCCCCCACACCGGGAAATTAATCCGGGGGGTGTCGGCCTATCACGGGGGGAGCTATCCTCCCCCCCCGGGGGCCCGGGTCAGCTCACACCCCGGGCCCCCAAGTTCACCCCCCCCCAGTTGTGGGGGCAGCACTCCGCGTTCCTTCATACGGTCTAACTGTGCCATCATACTCATCCAGAGATCTAATTACATATCTATCGTTACGCAATATGTACTTTCACAACTTTATACGGTCCTTTCATATATGGAATTAATTTCTTTGGTGCTCCTGGCTTATTCTCAAAATTTCTAATCATGACATAACTACCTTCCTGAAATTTGTGTGGTTCTTTATGGTGTTTATCAAAATAATCTTTATTATACTCCTGGGAGCGTTCTATATTCTGTGCCGCTTTAGTTCTATCCATCTCAAGATCACGCGTTTCTATATTTACATCCGATTCTAAATATTCCGCAATTCCATCGATTATTTTTCCTTTTTGTTTCACGCCGAATAACAGTTTACTTGGTGTCTGACCCGAGCTCTTATTGATAGTATTATTTATTGCATATTCAACGTCACTAATAACTTTATACCAACATTTGTCTTTCTCACTATCCGTCAGCTTTCCTAGCATCGGACCTAGGGTTCGATTAATTCGTTCCACCTGCCCGTTCGCTTTGGGTGTTGCTGTCGCTACTAGAATATGTTCTGTATTATTGTCTTTCAAAAAGTCCTTAAATTCTGCCGGAGTAAAACATGTTCCTCTGTCTGAAATAATTACGCGTGGTCTACTGTAATTACAAAAGTATTGGCTTAAACAAGCAATTGCTTCTTTACTGGTTGTGTCTTTAACCGGATATAATTTTACAACGAGGAGGAGATAAATGCCACTCTACGGCTTGCGATGTTAGATATTGTTGTATCTGTTCTTTACAATTTTCGGAATTGAACAGTTCTGTAAATAGGTTCTTCGCTCCTATAAAATTCGTTCCATTGTCGGAATATACGTTTTTTGGTTTGCCGCGTCTCGATGAGAATCTTTTGAATGCTGCTAGAAATGCTTCGGTAGTAAGATCACTGGCTAGTTCTAAATGAACCGCCTTTGTTAGAAAACATACAAAGACCGCGACATAGGCCTTTAATCGTTTTTGGTTTCGGAAACGTTTTTCCTTGACGAATAGTGGCACACAGTAATCAATGCCAACGGTTTCAAACGGTCGAGCGGCTATTACCCGATCCTTGGGAAGGTCAGCCATCAGATAGTCCGGGGAATTTCGTGGGTTGGGCTTGAAACATCGTATACATTTCCGGATAATGAAACGGGTAGTATTTTTGCCATCAATGGGCAAGTACCGTTGTCGTACCGAATATATATGCTCCACACCACGAGAGAACCGTACCGCGTGAAAATCGACTTTCGTTCGTTGCTGCGCATCTTCGCCCTGATTGGTGGTATTCCCACTCCGTACGCTCCCTTCCCAATGCACAGCTATTTACACAGTTTACACAATATGGTCGAGATTTCCGATACCCTATGTAACCATGCTAATTCGTTTAATTACGGTCCGACGCGTATATGAAGTGGAGTGGGAGTTAAGAGGTTCGCACCGCCTTCCGCGGCGAATCAAGCTGCGCGAAACGGTACGGTTCTCTCGTGGTGCAGAGTGCCTTGTACCCTCGCGTGCATATTATTGGCGTGCTCTTGTTGTAAAATCAACGGCGTGATATGATTTGATTTTGGTATCAGAATGGGATGTTTTTGTCCGTATTTGATTTTTGCATTCCTAAGTCTACCTCCAACACGCATAATACCATCGGAATCAATGAAGGAGTTTAAGCTGATTAGTTTGGAGCTCTTGTCTATTGCGATACCCTGTGTCGATTGCTTCAATTCCTTGTGAAATTGTTGGGCTTGTATTGATTTTATTATGCGGTTATGCGATTGTCGTAATGCTGTAATAGATAGTTCCCCGGTATGTTTGCTTCGAAATCGTAAACAGTATGCAATGCAACTACTCTCAATAGCCTTGAAAATGATGAAAATTTATCGAATAGTCGCGTCTTATCATCCGTATTTGATTTCGCTATTAGTACCGCGGTAGTGCGTTGTTCCGGAATTTTCATCTATCCTTATTCTAATATTTTTACCTATCCAAGAATCTAAGAATCCTTTATCTAAGAATTCTATTTACATTAATTTATTTTTTATATTTCATTATAACTCCATCTCTAAATTATATTTGAGATAAATTAATCTATTAGTTAATAAGCTTTCATAGCATTCATTTTGAAAATATTTTATAGATATAAAACTATCTATTAACTTAAATTTATATAAATAATGAATTCCTTCATTCTTAAAATAAACATAATATATAATAAAGATAAAGATACAAATTTTTTTCAACATATATATATTCGGCCATGAATCGATATTTACAGAAATTTATGAAATTTACTGAAACTGTTGACATACGATATTTATAAACGTAACAATAATAATCAGACTGCACTTATAACAAAAATGAATTTCGATCAAATCCAAAACAGTGATAATATTCGAAGAATTTAAAAATATTGTATTATTTTTTAATATGGTTAAGAAAAGAAACAAATGAATATGTAGCACCAGTATTTTCTATTAAATGCAGGCAATTTTTACTTTCCATAAA